>NC_044031.1:508788441-509126424 GCF_901765095.1 Microcaecilia unicolor
AAACCACCGAAGCAGAGCTCTTCTACCTCCTCTGCTTTTCCCACCCGTTTTCGTTTCATGGATTTGTATTGTGTTGCCATCTTCCAAAGCGTCTTTCTGCTTCAAGACACGTGAATTTGACTGGAATTGACACCATATTCTTTAGCAAGAGTGCTTAGGTCAATACTGAGGAGGATGTCAAGGAGATATTCATGTCAGAAATTGTATTAAGTTAGTCCAATAAAAAAAGGTATCATCTTATTTTCTTTTCTCTGTTTTTTATTTCTATTGATTACCTATAAATTAGGTAAATTACCAGGTGCTGTAGAGAAACATGCTGCTCATATACTCAGTGTCTTCACTCAGTACACCTGTTTGCAATAAATTTTACAAGGAGTTGTCATAACCATTACATTGGCTAAATTAATGCTCTCATGATTACTAATTGTATATTCCAGTCTAAGGTCTATATTAAAGCAGATCACTTCAAAGAAATAAGTATATAATACTGCAAGCTCAAATAATTAAATGTGGAAACAGATTAGCAAAAGCTGGGAAGCAGAAGGTTAGTATGAAAGGCAAGAACGAAAACAGCCTTTTGAAAATGTTTTTTTCTGAAAAGCCCGCCAAAAATGATACGGCAGCCGGTCAACTGCCAGGTCTCATGCAGTCCAGCTGTCTGTCAGAGTCAGAACTGCTTCCCATCTGGTGTCTGGAGCACACAAAGGCTGGTTATTTGCCAGAAGGGAGGACATGCATATCTTTAGGAACGCCCCAAACAAATGCTGTGCTGGCCATCGCCTTCATCTGCAGAGCATTTAATGAATCCATATGCTGTAGCCATGGATCAGTTCACAAGGCTAAGCTCACTTTTGTCAGATAATATGTACATAAGCTGAGGTAACACTTGACACATTTGTAAATTTCAGCCTTGTACTAATCAGCAAGCACACAAGTCCAAGTGCAAATCACACTTCAAGGGGCACTGAGGATGGAGCCAATTCTTAACAAAGTTATGTATTTTGAATTACAGCCAGGATTAAACGGTGTGTGTGTGTTGTAACAAATCCTAAATGTTACATTTTAATTTCATTATACTATCTAACAGACCAGTCGCTTTTTGCAGTAGTATCAAAGTTCCTTTACAAAGTTTCTCTCTTATGTAAGAAAAACCTTTTGGTTATATCTAGTACATAATGTATTAGGACACAAAGAATAAACAATAGAAAGAAGGAAATAACTGAAGCCCAAAACATAGAAAAAGAAGACATTAGAAACAGTCCAAATTCCAAAAATTCACTGTATATTATTTCATTGTGAAAAGAATAATGTCCAATAGAAAACATAAATCATAGTGAGAGTAGGGTAATGGTAAGAACAGCAGGCTGAAACAAAAATAAATATGAGCTAAATCCAAAACCAATTTCCTTTTTTTACACTGGGGTGAGTTCAGACCTGATTAGGTACCACAAAAATAAGTCACTCCTGCATTATGTTTTGAGTCCAGAAACCTGGGCTTTCAGCACCTCAACAAGAGACTCGACCCATCTCACTTCTTGTACTACACACATATACAAATATACAAAACCATTCAAAATGATTCACAAATAATCATAAAACACACCTCATAAAGAAAACCATTCATATACAAACTGCTATTAATAAAACATTGGCCTTTTTTCTGGAGAAAACAAAACACAGAGGAAGTTAAGGCAGATAAAGACCAACTGTTTTGGAGCTACACTGGAGTTGTTTTAGACTCATTAGCCTCAGCCACAGCATAGAACCAAGCTGGGATACCCACTTCCTGGAGTACTGTAGCAAATATATGGAGGTCTTTTACTAACGTGAGCTGCATTTTTAGCTCACGCTAAAAATCAGTTGGCACTAAACACCAAGATGCCCATAGGAATATAATAGGCATCTCAGCATTTAGCACCAGCTGATTTTTAGTGTAAGTTAAAAACTCTAGTGCACCTTAGTAAAAGCCCCCCCCCCCCCAAATAGCTTGAAGCTAAAAGAAAATATTCATAGACATGTTATGCTAGTAGTTAGGTACAAAAAAATTTAGTGGAATAAAAATTTAAATTACATGATCAATATCTCTACAATAAGCAATGTGTTTAATATGATTGAAACACAATGGTGAAATTTAAACTTAGCTATTAATTGTACTACTACTAATCATTTCTATAGTGCTACTAGAACATACATACTACTACTACTACTACTACTTGACATTTCTAAAGCGCTACTAGGGTTACGCAGCGCTGTACAATTTAACATAGAAGGACAGTCCCTGCTCAAAGGAGCTTACAATCTAAAGGACAAATGTACAGTCAGTCAAATAGGGGCAGTCTAGATTTCCTGAAAGGTATAAAGGTTAGGTGCCGAAAGCAACATTGAAGAGGTGGGCTTTGAGCAAGGATTTGAAGATGGGTAGGGAGGGGGCTTGGCGTAAGGGCTCAGGAAGTTTATTCCAAGCATAGGGTGAGGCGAGGCAGAATGAGCGAGCCTGGAGTTGGCGGTGGTGGAGAAGGGTACTGAGAGGAGGGATTTGTCCTGTGAGCGGAGGATACGGGCGGGAACGTAAGGGGAAATGAGGGTAGAGAGGTAATGAGGGGCTGCAGACTAAGTGCATTTGTAGGTAAGAAGGAGAAGCTTGAACTGTATGCGATATCTGATTGGAAGCCAGTGAAGTGACCTGTACTTTTTCTGTCCCTAGGGGGTTCACAATCTAAGTTTGTTGTACCTGGGGCACTGGAGGGTTAAGTGAGCCTCAAGGTTACAAGGAGCTGCAGGGGGAATCAAACCCAGGTTGACAGGATCAAAACCCACTGCACTAACCATAAGGCTACTCCTCCACTCCTAAGCAAGCTAGTCCTGTCAAACTAGACCAAACAAGTAGGTTATGAGCCTCCTCCACCCCCAACAGCAGATAGAAAGAGAGAAAGTGGAGTTACTCACCTTTAGCAGATGTTCTCCCGAGACAGCAGGATGAATATCCACATTGATGGGTGACATCACCAGACATAGCCTGGTGCGGACAGTGCACTCCAGGATGGAGGAGTGCCTAGTGGTTAGTGCAGCAGACTTTGATCCTGGGGAAATGGGTTTGATTCCCCATGCAGCTCCTTGTGACTCTGGGCAAGTCACAAAACCCTCCATTGCCCCAGGTACAAATAAGTACCTGTATATACTATGTAAACCACTTTAAATGTAGTTGCAAAAACCATAGAAAGGCAGTATATCAAGTGACCAGACTCAGTGTTGTATAAGGTAAAATTATGACTTACCTAGTGATAATTTTCTTTCCTTAGTAGCAGAAGATGAATCCAAGAACTGGTGGGTTGTGTCCATTTACCAGCAGGTGGAGACAGAGATTACAAAGCTGAAGGCAGTGATTCCACACGGTGAGCTCCTCCTTCACCTCAGTATATGTCTCATCATAAAGCAGAATCAGACAAGAAACCAGGAAGCCTTCCTCACCAATCAAAAACAACAGAAACTTGTCAGTCCAACTTAAGAGAAATCATGACCACGATGGACTCCTCTTCAGTGGTTTCTGTTCCTCTCCTCTTTTTTTTTTCCCCCTTTGGGGGTTTTCTTTTTGTTTGGTTGTTTGGTTGGTTGGTTTTTGTTTTCTGAAGCTGAAGACCAGGACAAGAAACAGACAGGCAAAACAATTGCGACTGACAGAGGGCAGGATCCTGGATTCATCTTCTGCTACTAAAGGAAAGAAAATTATCAGTAGGTAAGGCATAATTGTACCTTCCTTAGCATATGCAGCAGATGAATCCAGGAACTGATGGGATGTACCAAAGCAATCCCTAATGAGGGTGGGAAATTGCCGCTCTTCGAGACAGAACAACCGCTGCAAAGGCAGCATCTGAATAATGAAAGCAAACCCGTTCCACCCAAGAGGTAGATAGCAACCTCGTGGAACGAGCTTGAACACCACCGGCGGGACACAACCTTCCAAAAAAAAAAATCCAAGAAACAGAGTATCTGCAATCCAATGAGAAAGAGCCAGATCAGAGGCCGTCGTCCCACGGCATGAACCAGCGAGAAGGACAAAGAGAAGATTAGAATGCTGAAAAACGTGCAACAGCTGCGAATGCAACAGCTGCGAATGCCGGAGGATAACCCTCTGAACATCCAGAAGGCCAAGCTCCGCATACTCCAAGTGAAAAATCCCCCTCCCAAGAGGAAGGGGAAAAAAAAGAGGCTGATAAAGAAGAAAGGCCAAACCATAACCGATATGAAGAGGAGGAATCTTATGCAAGGTCACTCCAGAGTCAGCAAATTGCAGAAAAGCAGCTTGGCACGGCAGCGCTAAAAATTCAGACACTCTGCGTGCCGAAGAATTGGCAACCAAGCACACTGCTTGTGAGTAAGCTCCTAAGCAAAGCCTTCTGCAAAGGATCAAAAGGAGTCCGAATCAATGCTCGATAGACAAGGAGCCACTAAGCTAGGCTCGGAGAACAAGAACGAGGTTTCAGGGCAAACAAGGTCACAGCAGCGGAGGAGCAAAGCACTCTGCAAGCAATTCACCACATCCGGGTGTGAAGCCAGAGAACAGCCCGACACTCCTTTCCCAGAAGCAGGCTACCGCAACCTGCACCCAAAGCGAATTAGAGGCCAGGCCCTTCTGCAACCCGTCCTGCAGAAAGAAATCAATCGCTGAGGAACAGACACCCACAAAGGAGACCAAGTGTGGGCCGCAACCATGCCTCAAAAATCTTCTACACCTGAAAATACGTGGCCAAAGTGGACCGCATAAAAGCTCACAACAGAGCAGTATCACTGTATCCAAATAACTCTGTTCCTCAGTCAACCTCTCAAGAACCTAGGCTGTAAGACCAAAGTAAGAGGGACCCTCCACTGAGTAACGGACCCTGAAGGAAGAGCCCGGAGTTAAGCGGAATTCGAAATGGAGGCACCAACAGGAACAGCGCCAGATCCACATACCAAGGGTGTTGAGGCCAGAATGGCTCAACCCTGGTGGTGAGCAATCCGAAAAGAACTCTGCTGCAGAAAGGCCACTGAGGAAACATTATCAAAGAACGCCCTCCGGCTAAAGAAGCAGATGAACAACCAGCCCTGCCGAATCGCCCTCTTTCCGATGACAAAAGAAAGAAAAGCACCTCGGCATCCAGCTGGGACACCATCAGATGTACCTATGGAGCTCTCTACCCAGAGGCCAAACTGAAGCACTACTGGTGCGGAATAACCATTCTGCCGAGACCAGAAGACGGCAGAAAGAGAGAGCTCACTGTAAGAAAAGCCCGCAAAGTGGGCCACGGAGAATGGAAACACAAGGTCTTCTGCCCATGGGGGTGACAACGCCTTGGTGGCCAGGGCCCGACTGAGTCCTACCGTGTCGAATAAGAAAGCCACCGCCCTGCCTGAGCTTTCAATGTCAGAGGAGATCAGGAGCACTCAGGGTGGTGCATCCACAGACCTACCTGCCCAATATAAGAGTTCCACAAAGGTAGGGTCACCATTTTTCGTCCTCATAAAAAGAGGACACTTGCCCCGCCCCATTCCACGCCCTCGCCCCACCCTGTTCATGCTATTGCCCCGCCCCCGGTCACCCCCTCTTCCCCCCATCACCTTCCCTCCCCTTACGCTACTATCCCTGGTGATCTAGAGGTACCTCTTCGCTCTTTGGGGCAGGAAAGAGCTCCTTCTTTCCTGCCCGGAATGCTGCTGCTAGCTGCCCTGCTGCATCCTGTGTGAGTCCGGCTCTCAGCGTTTCAAAATGGCCGCCGAGAGTTGAAGTCTCGCGAGGCTGCTTCAACTCTCGGTGGCCATTTTGAAACGTGAAGAGGTACCTCTAGACCACCAGGGATAGTAGCGTAAGGGGAGGGGAAGGGAATCCCGCTCACCGCCCCACCACCAGCTCGTTTGTCGGAGAAATCCGGACAAACGGGCAGGCTGGCCAAATCCGTCCAGACGCATGGTAACCCTATACAAAGGAAGTGAGGTAGACTTTCAGGGTGTTTAAGCACTGCCCTCAGAGAAAAAACTGAGGGAACAAAAAGTCTGTAAATAAAAATATGAAACAGGCCCTTTCAGAGGGCCAACATACAAGCAGCCCTGCTCTGATGCGGTTCACTTTTCCCACACCAAGAATGATGCTGTTCACTGTTTCCCACACCAAGAACAGCCTTTAGCCAATGCAGGAACTATAAGAAAATCTTAACTCACCACAGACAGCGAGGCCTACTCGAGCCTGTTGCCATCAATGCGCCCACTTAGGCAAACATGTGCTTTCCAGCTCAGGTGATCATTGCTGTCTCTGTGCAGAAAGGGACTACCCTGAAAAGACTCCCTCCGAATAGGAGGAGACATGGGAACAATGAATCCCTACTGCTGAGCTGGAGAGTAAACATCCCTCTTTGGGGCACGGTCCATCAGAGAAAGAGACCTGAGAACAGGGAACAAGCCAGAAATATCCAAAGGCTGAACTAAAAAAGGACGGTCAGTTCCCCTACCAGACTTCTACAAAATATAGGTATATGAGAAGTAGAATGGACTCGGGGGGGGGGGGGGGGGGGGGGGGGAGGGGAGGGAGGTCAGAAGCCCCCCAGCCCCAGAGAAGCCCCCAGATTGGCTGGCTGATGTGCATCCCAAAAAACAAGGCGCACCGCAGCAAGACCATCAGATTCCTTCTGGAAAACCTTGCGGTCCTAGAAACCCATCCGCCCGAGATGGGCCTAAGAACTCCCCGAGCACGAAGCTATCGAGGGGGAACCAGAGAGGGGTCCCAATGACCCCACCCTCCAACACAGCACCCAGCCGCCTTCCCGGAACACTGGTGTACCGCAAAGGGTAGCAAAGCCATTACTGTACCCGAAGAAACCCTCAAAAGGTGCGGGCTACAGATAAATGCTGAGGGGGAAAAGCCACTTTAACCAGTGGATGTGGAAAAAAAGGAGGAACAAATCTGGGCACAAAACCATTCCCCTGAATCAGAGAGGTCGGTAGAAAGCCTGAAGAGGTCCCCCCCATAGCAGAGGCAAAGCCGCCAACGCAGCCAACAGCCGAAAAGCGAGCCGCATCGGGAGGCGCCAAAAGAAAATGGCGCATGCACCAGACACCTCAGAGAGGGAATCCTGTTTTGAGAGAAAGGATTCCCTGGTGCCTGCCTGTGCTTCTAGTGCACCGGCCAACACCTGCTCAGAACACGGAGCCTCCTATGGTGGCCTCTGCCGCACGTGTCCCCAATGGCAGAAAATAAATGCACTCACCGGAGATGCGCAGCCAGACTTCCCGCCGACAGTGGGAACTCCCAGGCTCAGCAGGCTACACACACAGCGACTCCAGAAGATGTTGCCTCCAAGAGGCTTCTCTTAGCAACCTGCTGCCCTGTCCCAAATTGTCTATTTTTTTCAGCTGATAACAGGCAGCAAAACAGAGGTCTGTTGTGGAATAAAGGTTTTTTGTATTTTTTTTAAGTGAGGAAGGCCTACAGTCCAAACTCTGGGAGGAAATGGACCACGGGTGAGGCATGGACCCAGGCCACTAAGTATGCCCCTAAAGATGGCACAGAGCCCAAACACCCCCTAGGCTTACTGGCCAAAAGGCCCAGGAGCAGGCCCAAGAGACGAATCCAGGAAGCTGCAGAGACACCGTCTACCACCTGCTAGAGATAGAGATATACTGAGGTGAAGGAGGAGCTGACCATCTGGTATCACTGCCTTCAGCTTTGTAATCTCTATCTCCACTTGCTGGTAGATGGACACAACCCACCAGTTCCTGGATTCATCTTCTGCATAGGCTAAGGAATGCAACTTCAAGGGGAGGTGGGCTGTCATGCCTTTAGGTACATGAAATGGGTTGAAAGCTGTCATCCTTTTTTTACAGGTACATGCAACGGCTTGACAGCTGTCATCCCTTTTTAGTTGCAATGGGTTGACAGCTGTCATCCTTTTTTTTTTGCAATGGGTTGACAGCTGTCATCCCTTTTTTTTTGCAATGGGTTGACAGCTGTCGTCCCTTTTTCTGCAGTTGGTTGACAGCTGGCATCCCTTGCAGTTGGTTGACAGCTGTCATCCTTTTTTTGCAATGGGTTGACAGCTGTCATTCCTTTTTATTGCAATGGGTTGACAGCTGTCATTCTTTTTTTTTTTTTTTTTGCAATGGGTTGACAGCTGTCATCCCTCAGGTACATGAAATGGGTTGACAGCTGTCATCCCTTTTATTTGCAATGGGTTGACAGCTGTCCATTCCTTTTTTATTGCAACGGGTTGACAGCTGTCATCCCTTTTTTTTGCAATGGGTTGACAGCTGTCATTCCTTTTTATTGCAACGGGTGACAGCTGTCATCCCTTCAGGTATGTGAATGGGTTGACAGCTGTCATCCCTTCAGGTACATGAAATGGGTTGACAGCTGTCATCCCTTTTTATTGCAACGGGTTGACAGCTTGTCATCCCTTTTATTTGCAATGGGTTGACAGCTGTCATCCCTTTATATTGCAATGGTTTGAAAGCTATCATCCCTTCAGGTACATGAAATGGGTGAAAGCTGTCATCCCTCTTTTACAGGTACATGCAACGCTTGACAGCTGTCATCCCTTCAGGTACATGAAATGGGTTGGCAGCTGTCACCCTTTTTTTTGCAATGGGTTGACAGCTATCAATCTTTTTTTTTTTGCAATGGGTTGACAGCTGTTGTCCCTTTTTAGCAGTTGGTTGACAGCTGTCATCATTTTTTTTTTTTTGCACTGGGTTGACAGCTGTTGTCCCTTTTTCCGCAGTTGGTTACAGCTGTCATCCCATTTTTTTGCAGTTGGTTGACAGCTGTCATCCCTTTTTTTTGCAATGGGTTGACAGCTGTCATCCCTTTTTTTAGAATGGGTTGACAGCTGCCATTCTTTTTTTTTTTTTGCAATGGGTTGACAGCTGTCATCCCTTTTTTACAGGTACATGCAATGGGTTGACAGCGTCCATTCCTTTTTTTTTTTTTGCAGTTGGTCGACAGCTGTCATCCCTTTTTTTGCAATGGGTTGACAGCTGTCATCCCTTTTTGGCAATGCGTTGACAGCTGTCGTCCTTTTTTACAGGTATATGCAATGGGTTGACAGCTGTCATCCCTTTTTATTGCAGTGGGTTGACAGCTGTCATCCTTTTTTGGCAATGGGTTAACAGCTGTCATCCCTTTTTTTTTTTTTTTTTGCAATGAGTTGATAGTTGTCATCCCTATTTTTTTTGCAATGGGTTGACAGCTATTCCTTTTTTTTTCCAATGGGTTGACAGCTGTCATCCTTTTTTTTTTTTTGTAATGGATTGACAGCTGTGAAGGTTGGTTTCTGATTCCTAAGTTAGGGATGACAGCTGTCAACCTATGGGAAAAAAAAGGGTTGACAGCTCTCATCCCATGGCAAAAAAAAAGGGATGACAGCTGTCAACCCATTGCAAAAAAAAAAAGGGATGACAGCTGTCAACCCATTGCAACCAAAGGAGTGACGCTGTCAACCCATTGCAAACAAAGGAGTGACAGCTGTCATCCCTTTTTTTTTTTGGAATGGGTTGACAGCTGTCGTCACTTTTTTTTTTTGTTTCAATGAGTTGACAGCTGTCGTCCCTATTTTTTTTGCAATGGGTTGACAGCTATCATCCCTTTTTTCCAATTGGTTGACAGCTGTCATCCCTTTTTTTTTTTTTTTGCAATGGGTTGACAGCTATGAAGGTTGGTCTCTGATTCCCTAAGTTAGGCGCAGGTATTTAGGACTGTCTTAGGTGGCACCTAAATTTAGTCACAGAATGGCTGGTGAGCCTATTTTATAAACTACGCCTAACTTTAGGTGTAGTTTATAGAATCACACTATCCGCGTGGTTTTACAGTGCTGATTTTTAAGGCGCCAAATATAGAATTTCTCCTAAACTTTAACACAGGCCTTCAATCGCTTTGGAAAGTTCTTAACAGCCTTGTTGATTGGTCCCTGTGGCAGGCTGTCCCAGATCTGCAGCGCTTCAAGTTTGGCGATTTGTTTGTGGCTTTGGGTGGAGCTTATGATATGCTTCAAAATTTACTCCCCAGACAAAAAGTCTATGTCAGTGTGATGTCATTTACAGTAAGCTGGTACCTCTTTTTTCAAAATAATGGTACTTTTGAAATGTTTTTGAATACGTGAAGATCACTGGGTGGTCACACTAAAAAGTCTATAACTTTGTCATGTTTATGTTTCAATGATTTTATTGACAACAAATGCAAATAAACTTTACATACAAAAACTTATTCCACAACTCAATGCTATCACAGCATTTTGGTATTCTCCCCATCTTCTCCCTCCCTCTAGTTCCCCCTCCCCTCCCCCCAACCCACCCAATACAGCTTATTAAAGTTCGCAAGGAAGCAGGAACTAAGTTTTGAGAATTTGTCTCTTTGCTAACGGCTTCAGTGTATTCCAAAATCTGCTCCAGGTCTGCTCCGGAGTCCGGACCCCTCCCCGCCACCGAATCTAACTCCTTAATTCGGCTCTGCTCCATCTTCAGCAGATCTATCATAAGTGTTCTCCACTGAGTCACAAGCGGACCCTGCTGCTCTCTCCAACAAAGTAGTATCACTTTCTTCCCGATCAGAATTGATCTCTGGAGAAACCGCCGGTATCCAGGCAGCTCTGGTTTAGCATATCGATACACGTCAAACAGCATCTGTGGTTGTAGGGTTGACCTCCTTTTCCAATGTGTCCAGACCGCCTCGAGTACTTGTGACCAAAAGCTTTGTACCCTCGGGCAGGTCCAGAACATATGTCCCAGCATGGCCCGTGCTGATGCACACTTAGGGGCATGCTCCCGCTGTGCCATAGCCAGCTCGATGTGCTCTATAGGGCGACACATACAGTCTAAGTGCAAATTTGTACTGCAGCTCCCAGTGCCGTATGAACGGAGTGCTTAACTTTGCCATGTTTAAAGATAATCTCATTCCAGTTAGCACATAAACATAGTAACAACAAATAAAGCTGGTGGTTAAAGGGGCCCTGTGGTGACATCGATGCATGGGTTTGGCCATGCGCTGAGGAAAAGGAAATTCCAGATGAAGGACGGAAATGACTGCTGCGTAACCATTTCCCAAGGAAGCTCTTACCACTACCTATTTGGAGGAGGTAAGGGCTCCTGTGCTATCCCAGCGATAACCAGGTAGTGCTGTAGCCCCTGGCAAAAAAAGTTTTTTTTTAATCCAACGTGCTGGAAATGGCACATGTGGGGGCAGGCACTGAGCCTGGTGATAGTGCTGGATTGGCGGGCTGCAAAGCACTGATATTCCATGACTGCAACCTGCCTGCACAGAACTCTGCACAACTCCAAATGTTTTTAAAATCATAATTGTATCATATAAAAACCCCTCGTTTTTGCTATTAAACACCATAAATCATCTTGCAGCCATGCTTTTGAGTGATTTATGTAAAAATCTGAATTTTTAACCTCAATATTACCCAGCCAGGTCTACTACCTCTGTGCACCTCCATTCTTAAATGTTTATTGCTGCCAAAGCCTTTGAAATTCTTAAAATACTTCAATTTTAGAGCAGTGCTAATCTCCACTGACCCCCACTGCTCATGTGTGATTTTTGTTGTTTCATTTACAGGCATATTTTAGGCTTTTCCTGCCCCCCCCCCCCCCCCATAGCTCCCAGGATCCTTTGGGGCCATTTGCCATGTGAAAGTACATGCATGATTGTGCCATCACGCTGATCACAGCACAGTCATGGACACAAAGCCCCCCCCTTTCTAGTCTTCCCTCCGCCCCTCAGGCTATTTAAATAAATAATAATCTGGGCTCCCAGACCCCACCCCCCCCCCCCCTTTTCAGGACTTTCCTGGCTCCTGGCCACATGCCCGACCCATGAAATCATCACTATGAATGAGTGGAAAGTTTTCCAGGCCAGCCCCAAAGCTCAGACAGAGTTGGGCCTCTCCTGCTGATTCTTCCCAGCTGCCTGCACTCAACTTCAGCCTAAAATGAACCCCAGCTCCTGGAATTCTTTCCCCCACCCCCAACTGAAGTGAGGACCTCCCCAGTATAAATTTAAATGTGTGTGTGTGTGTGTGTGTATATATATATATATGTACACACACACACACACTCGTAATCCCCCTTTATATGGAGATTACTGAATGATGACAGCTTTCCCTGGAGTCACTGGGGGGGGGGGGGGGCAGCATGGGATGTCCCTGGGTGGGAGGGAAGCCCAGCCCAAGGTGAGTGTTGTTGAAATAAACTGCAGAAAGAAAGTGGTTTGTTAAATGATTAAGGCTCTTACTTGTGGGGGCAATGGGTCTTGGTTGCCTATACTCCCTCCAGGACCCTTGGAAGAGAGGGGGATCCCAAAGTGACTAAATAAACTCAGTCTGAATTGAGTAGTTGCTGCCCATAAAAGTGGCAACTGTGATGGTGTGAGAACCTAGGGTGGTTAAGGGGAACCCAGCCTGAAAGCAAGAACCAGGTCAGGGGAAGCCTGTTCAAGTACAGAAAGTCTTGTAAATGTGTAAATATTGCAGTTACCAAGATAAGTTTGAAAAAGGGTTAAGGTTGTAACACACAATCTTGAATGGAGTTTTGCTATGCAGATATAAAGTTGAGATATCTGCCAGTTGCAGAAAGTTCATAAGTTGAGTTTGCATCAAATGAAACCATTGGTGTGCTGTATGAGTTTTATTTGAAGCGGGAGTGACGACGCTTGCTCCCTGGACTGGTAAGACATTATAAAGAAGTCCCACTTTAATTCCCAAAGCCCTGGATCTCTATTCCGGACTTTGAACCACTCCCATGTTTGAACTGGAAAGACTTTGTTGGATGGAGAGTGCAGAATGAGTGAGAGTGCGGTGTGTAGAGAAATATTATCCCTGTGATTTATTTATTTGTGACATTTATAACCCACATTATCTCAAACAAGTTTGAGTTCAATGTGGCTTACAATAAACAGTATAGTATACTTAAAGAATAATGCACAAGTAATTTGTTGTAAGAATCCAATTTTACAATATATATCATAAACATACTGGGATAGCTATGGATGTTTAACATTTAGAAAATATTATGAATGAGAAATTGTACATGAAGCAAAGAGAAAGTTAATGGTAAATAGAGTAATAACCAATTCAGGTAATAATTGTTTGAGATATGGTTGTTCTTTGTGAGGGTTTGTTTGAATAGGAATGATTTGAGGATTTTGCGGAATCTAGTATATTCCTGTATATTTCTTATTTTAGGTGGTGAGTTCCACCATTTGGTTCCTAGGTAGGTGAAGTCTGCAGAGTGAACAGTTTTGTAGATCAATTATTTTTGCAATTTTGGAGGTGTAGTCTGAGATAGTTTGTTGCCTCATATTTAGTGTTTCTTTGAGGTAAGCTTATTAATGGTACCATATAGTCTGGAGTTGTGCCATTTAGTATTTGAAAGATAAAGGTACATAACTTGAAGGTGATTCTCGCTTTGATGGGAAGCCAGTATAATTTGATTAATAAAGGGGAGGCACTTTCAAATGAGAGATTTTATATATGAACCTGGCTGCAGTGTTTTGAGCTGTTTGGAGTTTTTTTTTCATCAGGTACTCCTTACAGCTAGCATATATGGCATTACAATAATCGAATTGGGATAATGTTAATGATTGTACCAATACTCTGAATGTTTCTGATGAGAAATAGGGTCTGATCCTTTTTAGTTTCCAAAGCGACCTGAAAGATTTTGTGATTACTGAGGAAACATGAGTATCAAATGTTAAATGTTTATCTATAATTATACCTAGAATTTTCCAGGTTTGAATGATCCGGGTTAAGGTGGGAACTAAGCTAGTGGCAGTGAGGCAGTGAAACCCGGGTTACATATATATATTTTTTAGCCTCTAATTACACTATGTTAACCAAAACTTCTTCATATAGAAGTGATTTTAGATTAAAAACTGCATGCTGTATAGTTGAGTTATGCTCCCATTTCTCTTTGGTTTTGGGCCAACTCCTCCCCATCTCTCTGTTAAGATAGATTTTACTGGAGAACAATATCTTCATAAATTACTATCCAAAATGGGCAAAGAAAGCAATCCAAATGAGAGAAAGACTTGTGTTGAGTGAACAGTAAGGCCAATGGAAATATATCAAATATGTGAGATTAGTTTATGTGAGTAACGAACCATCCTCCAATTATATCTTCAAAACACACACATTCTTCAACCCAGAGTAAAAAAAGAAAACAAATCCAGAAAACAGGAAGGATTCCAAAACATAGACACACAATTAAATAGAAACATACCTGGGGGACATGTTATATTTTGAAGTGATTTCAACTAAAACACACAAAACAATAATTAACAGCAATACAAAAAATCCCACACAATAGTAGTTTTGTTACAATACCAATGAATATTGTGAAATTCTTTAGTGTCTCTTAATCTTCGGTATCAAGTGGAGTCAAGTAACAGTAATTATGGATTATAAACTGTTTACATTTAATAGCCTTGAGATGTGACATCTTATATTTTTGGTTCAAAAGTAAAAATGCCCTTTCTTTCTTTCTTAGGACACAGTGGAGTGCTTGCTGTCCATGGCTCCCTTAGCTAAACTGAACCAATCTGATTGGAGCAACCTGAGACTGGAATATTTACAAGGTCTATCTACAGTAACAGCCAATAACTAAAGAACTCATAAGATGAAAGGTCGATGAGTAAAAGTAAAGGCAGGCAGCTGTGATAAATAATAAAGCAACAGTTTTGGCGCATGAGTATTAACAAAGCACACTGTATCACAACAAAGGCCACATACTTTATGCAAATGTGTTAACAATACCACATACTAATGATCCTTCTTTACATAAATATCGTAAACATTCAACAACCTAAGCTGCATATTGCACCATTTCAACGCTTTGGACTCAGGGAATACTGAATGTCCAAAACTCAGGCTGATTGGGATGTATGATTCCTGCACTGGGTATCTCATTCTTTTTTTTTAATATATTTTTATTCACGCAATAACAAGTTGTGAGTACAAATACAGCAACTCTGCTCAATATACAGTTCAAATCATCATTCCAAATTTACATTCAGCTGTTATGTCTTTTCAAAAGTCTCTGACACAGCCTGCCTTGCAGTTTATTATTTAATCCCCCCAGCCATCCTACCTTGCATTCTATCATATATTCCATTCCACTTCTCACCTTCCATACCCTCCCTCCCCCCTCCCCCATTCATCCCTGCATGCTCCTTCTCCCCGTATCCCCTCCAGTTTCAGGTGAGTAATTGTAAACATTCTTCCCACAGCGTGGCATACTTGTGAGTCTCTGGTTTGTTAGCCTTGGAGTAAATTTGCTTCTCATGTGTGCCTACCTCTTTCATTTTTATTTTCCATACCACTCCTAGTGCGCCCTCTGCAGCACCCCAGAATTGCAATACTGTTTTTTTTACCAGCAGGAGGGAGACATACACCAGTCTCCTGTATGGTTGAGTTAAACCCTGGCCAATTAAGAGTGATTGTTCTCCAAGCAGTAAAGTGGCATAATCCCATTCTAATGTTTTCTGCACTACCTTATTGAGCAGCTGTATAGCTTCATTCCACAGCACCAGAGCCGGGCATTCCAGAAAAGAGTGCAGCAGCGTCCCCTCCGCCCCCTGGCATTTAATACACCGAGCATCAGTCCATAATCCTATCCTTGCCCCTTTCGCCCTGGAAATGTGTGCCCTATGTAATATCTTGTACTGCGTCTCCTGTAAATCGGCTGCCTTGACCATGCCATAAAGTGTCACGAACAACTTCTGAAATGTTTGCTCAGTGTAGGCAGTGCCCAGTTCTGCGTTCCATTTGGCCATCAATATCCTCATTTCCTCTTCCCGTCTATGTTCATTTAACACCCTGTACCAGGTCGATAAATTGTTTAACTGATATGGAATTTTGAGAAGGATTTTGTCTAGTGGGCCCCACGTCCACGCCTCCCCATGCTTCAATCTTATGGTAGTCCAGTAGTGTCTGGCCTGGAGGTATTGTAACAAGTTTTATTCGTCAATTCCCATTTTTCCTTCACCCGGTCAAATGTGTCAAAAATGTCTGTGTCGTTTTCCAGTAATTGGCCCAAAATCCTACATCCATTATCCCTCCAGGTGTCAAATGCTGTTCTACCCATTCCGGGTGGGAATGCTGCATTACCCACCAGATTCATGAAGGGTGAGACCTCTGGTGTTCTCTGTTGACGCTTCCTCCACCACCCCCAAGCTCTCCGCATGGGTTCCAGAAGTTCTCTCCTATCGGTAATGTTGATGTCACCACTGGGGCCCCCGTGGATTAAATTAATAAAGGACCAAGGTCTACTCCAGATCTCCATCCCTCGTTCTGGTAGGTATCTCTGCTGGCCTATGATTCCTTCATAAATAAAGCGCATTAGCGCTGCAACATTATACATGCGAAGATCTGGTAGGCCCAATCCACCCCTCTCTCTTCTGAGGGAGAGTTTAACCTGGCTTATCCTTGCCCCCTTCCCTCTCCAAACAAAGTTCCTAAGAATTGATCGAAACAGTCGCTCTTCTTTTCTTAACACCCATATAGGTGCTGCCTGTAAAGGGTAGAGAATTTTTGGGAGAAGGATCATTTTGACCAAAGCTACCCTGCCCATCAAGGAGAGTGGTAGGTCTTTCCACCTAACACACAGTTGCCTAATGTTCTCTATCTGATTAATTACATTTTTCTTATAAAAAAGTTTTGCGTTGGTACTAAGGAAGACCCCCAAGTATCTCATTGCTCCTTTGACTGGTGTTATGGGTAATCCCTCCATCCCAGGATCTCCTTCTATTCCCGACAACGGGAGCAGCTCTGACTTGGCACAGTTCACTCTCAGTCCCGATATATCTCCGAATTCTCTAATTAACTCGAGTGCCCTAGGCAAATCTCTGGGGCCATTTGCCAAGTATAGAAGAATGTCATCAGCAAATAAATTAAGCCTAAGCTCCCTGTTTCGTACTTGGATCCCCCGTATTTGTGTTGTACTACGTATTCTTATGGCCAGTGGTTCAATTGCCAATAAAAGAGGATTGGGGATAGGGGGCATCCCTGTCTGGTGCCTCTACCCAGAGGAAACCTCTCTGTGAGCTTCCCATTTACCATTAACCGGGCCACGGGGTTTCTATAGAGAGCCTCAATCCAAGACACCACTGGGCCTGATATCCCAAAATGTCCCAGGGTCTCAAATAGGTATCGCCAAGATATGCTGTCAAAGGCCTTCTCCATGTCGAGCCCAGCTATAACTTCTAGTCCCCCCTCTCCACGGAATTTGTGAATGGCCATCAAAGCTCGCATTATATTCATGGAGCCATGACGACCCGGCACAAAGCCCACTTGATCCTCATGGATGAGTTCGGGTAGCACTTGATTCAAACGCCTAGCCAAGACAGCCGCTAAAATCTTAATATCTTGGTTTAACAAGGATATTGGTCGGTATGAGCCCACTTGTTCCACGTCTTTACCGGGTTTTGGCAACAGCACCACATGTGCTTCATTATGTTGTATGGTCAGGCCCTCTCCCACAATGCCGTTAAACCATATTTGTAATGGTGGTGCTACCAGGTCACTCAATATTCGATAGTATTCAGGGCCAAACCCATCTGGCCCTGGCGCCTTTGTAAGTTTCAGCGCTTTTATACTGGACCGGATTTCTTTCTCTGTTACGGGCCCATTTAAAAGATCCAGTTGTTCTCCTGCCAGTTTTGGCAACCGCAGCCCTTGAAAAAAAGCCGCCGATTGCACAGGATTGTATTCCCGTTCCTTGTATAGAGAGCTATAATATTGAACAAATTGTTGCATAATTTGGGCCTCAGTGGTAAATACCTCTCCTCTAGCGTTCTTTATGGAAAAGATTAATTGCTTTTTACGTGGAGGCCTCACTAGGTTTGCTAACAACCTTCCCGCTTTGCTACCCCATTTAAACAATTTAAACCGCTGATAGTATATATCCCTCTCTGCTCTCGCATGCAATATATCATCGATTTGTTTTTTGAGTTGGGTCAGTTGCACCTTGTGTGTATCATTTATAGTCTGCATATGTGCCCTCCTTATATGATGGTATTCCTGCGAGAGCCGCAGCAAGTCTGCCTCTCTTTGCTTCTTCTTACCCGCCATATATGCAATGATATACCCCCTCATGACTGCTTTGGATGCCTCCCAGTATGTACTAGCACTAACTTCTGGCGTGTTATTATGTGTCTGATATTCTAACCATTTAAGACGCAGAAATTCTCTAAACTCTTTATCCTGGTAAAGGTAGGGGGGAAGCCGCCACACCCTCTCGCCCGGCTCCGCCGCAAAGGAAACCGCCACCGAAACTGCCGAGTGATCACTAAGTGCACTATCCACTATATCTGCTTTTACAATTTTTGGGACCAAAGAGGGCGCCACCAGTAAGTAGTCTAGTCTCAAATATATCTTATGTGGGTGTGAATAAAATGTATATTCCCCATCCTGGGGGTGTAGGAGTCGCCAAATATCTACCAACCCCAACTGAGACATCACGAAGGGTATTCCCCTGTCTTCCCAGCTTCGCACCATCGTTTTCTTGGGTTTACAGTCATTAGTGGGGTCCGCTACTATGTTAAAATCCCCTCCTATTATAACCTGATAATTGGAGTAAGGAATCACTCTAGCCACAAGATCAGAGAAGAACCTATGGGAGTATACATTGGGTCCATATATGTTACAAAGAAGAATTTGCTGTCCCCATAATTCACCCATAACTAACACATATCTACCCTCTTTATCTTGAATCACTTTATGGCAATGAAATGGGATTTGTTTATGAATTAGAATTGCTACTCCTCTCTGTCTGGAGTTATATGCTGAGTACCCAATCTCTCCAACCCATCCCCGTTTCAGCTTTTGGTGTTCTGAAGCCGTGAGATGGGTTTCTTGTAGATATGCAATATCAGCTTTTTCTCTCTTCAACCATGAGAGAATTTTATTTCTCTTAATGGGTGAGTGTAGGCCATCCACATTAAGCGTAATAATTTTCAAACTTCCCATACTAACAATAGGTGTGCGTAATAACCCAGCTCATTGTGTGTTGTACCCTGCCAGTCTCCCAGCCCGACCTGCAGGGTTTTAATCGTATCATCAGTCCAATTATATTTCCCATATTTCTTCTGCTTCTTCCCATTATTCACCTGAATCCCTTCAAATCCCTGATCTCCCATTTTCCATGCATCCTCATCTGCCGAGGCCCTTCTTTCAATTCTTATCCTTTCCTTCCCTTCCCCTCCCCCTTCTAATTCGTTCTCATTCACACACTCACACCCCCCCCTCCCGTTCCCCCCCCCCCTTCGTCCCTCCCTCCCTCTTACCATGTTCTTCCCCCACATCCTTCACCTACTCAGTCCAACCCGAGGATATCCGAAGCCCCCCTCCCCCACCCCTCTAGTAACTATGTCGTAACAAATATTTACCCATTGCCCACTACAGGTATGTTCCCGACAGTCCACAGTGTCTTAAAGGCACTACGGCTGCCCATCTCCAGTTTTAAAACTATGTCCAACCAACTTAACCAAGAAAGGCTTTACAGTTTATGTATTATCTATAGTGTTTTCACCTCTCCCTGTAACATGTTGCACGTGCTCATCGCGGTTTTCCTCCCCACCGCCAGATCTTCCAATCTTGCTGAGGAAGGGAGAGGCGCTCAAAACCAACTCTTGCCTTTCTTGGCAGTGACACTGGAGTACATTAAGTTCATATCCTTTAACGTAAAACAACACCAAGCAAGTAGCGCTTTTATCTTTTCATATCCTCCTGGCCATTTTACTCTGGGTCCTTAGGCCTCGATGCTTCCAGCTGATTAAGTTTGCTCATATATTCTTTTGCCGTAGCTGCATCATTAAGAATAATAGTCTTTCCATCAGTCCATATTTTCAACTTGGCTGGGTATATCAGGGCAAATCGCACCCCCTTCTTGTAGAGTGCAGTGCAGGTAGGTGCCATGGCTTTCCTTAGTAGCGCCACTCGCGTCGAATAATCATTAAATAATAATAAGCGGCGGCCCTCATACTGTAATCCCTCCTTGCCTCTCGAAGCCTTCAATATCTTTTCCTTTGCCTGCCAGTTCACGAAGTGCGCAATCGCTATGCGGGGTCTGGAGTTGTTGTCTCCCCGATTCCCAATCCGATGGGCTCTGTCGCATGCATAATGGCTCTGGTTCTCTTCCAGGCCCAGGTGTTCAGGCAGCCATTTGGAGAAGAAATCATATAAGTCTTTGTCGAGCACCGTTTCTGGCAGTCCGGTCACCCGCAGGTTGTTTCGTCGGGAGCGATTTTCCTGCTCCTCGACTCTCTCTTTCATTTCTTCCAGTTCTTTTTGGAGCATCTCCAACCGCGTGGCAGCGTGTTGGCTTCTTCCTCCCTTGCGGACAGCCTGCTCTCCACGGCGGTAAGTCGTGCTGCATGGGAGTCGAATTTTTCATTGATTTCGTCCACCGCCGACTGCAATTTATTCAGTTTATCTTCCAGAGCAGCGGACACCGAGCGGGAGATTTCCTGCGCCCAGTCCGCACCCACCGCGGCAGGCATGCTCTGTGCTGTTCGATGTTCCGCCATCTTGCCTGGCTCGTGTTTCTCAGAGGTCGTCGTTTTTTTATGTGATTTCGGGGGCATTCCGCCCTTGGCGCTTCCTCAGCTTTCACCCGCGCTTTCTCGCTGCTTGGGTAGTTTTTGTGGTATTCGTCGTTAGGTTTTAACCTGTAATATAGCAAGTTTGGGGTGGGTAGGCGCGGAGCCTCGTCCTCCCGTGTCTTCTCAAGTAGCAGGCATCACGTGACCCCCCCTGGGTATCTCATTCTACAATTATTTGGGACTGGCTGGGCTAGATTTTGGGGTCTCTTCTAGAACATCATGTCAGGAAGTAGCTATAAAAGGATGACGAATTAGATCCAGTACAGTGCAAGGAGGATCATGTAGTTGATATGCTGAAAAATGCCAAGAGTGTAAGATTCCAGAAACCACAAATCTGCTTGGGGGGGGGGGGGGGGGATAATGTTATTACAAGATGTCTAGGTTTATAAAATCCTGCAGAAATGGTGCCTAAGGTTTGATTTGGAGATTATGAGAAACTGACAGCTAAGTGTTTGGAATTGGATACAGGTGAGAAGCTAATGATTGAGGACCACTCAACAGTGTTGGGAGTCATAGTGGAGGAGTGGCCTAGTTATTAGGGTGGTGGACTTTGGTCCTGGGGAACTGAGTTCAATTCCCACTTCAGGCACAGGCAGCTCCTTGTGACTCTGGGCAAGTCACTTAACCCTCCATTGCCCCATGTAAGCCGCATTGAGCCTGCCATGAGTGGGAAAGCACGGGGTACAAATGTAACAAAAAAAAAAAAATATATTTGATTCAGGCTTAACTTTTGAATTACAAGTGAAGGCTTTACCAAAAAAGGTTTTTATGATTATGGCAGCTGAGAGCAATTTGATCAAAATTACACCCGGATAACTTTAGAACAGTGGCATAGGTAATCCTAATACCATACTTAGATTATTGTAACTCACTATTTGGGGGGTTTTATGAAAAAAAAAAAACCCTGTTATTAAAACTTCAATTTCTGCAGAATATAGCAGCAAGATTGATTTACAGCCTGGGAAGGTATGAAAGAGCATCCCTGTTGAAGGAGCTACAGTGGCTTCCTGTATCTTCAAGATTGAAGTTTAAGCAAACATGTATGATATACAAAATGCTGTACTGTGATGGAACTGGTAGACTGATTAATTATTTGGATTTCCCATCATCTTTTTCCTCAGAACGGAACGCTGTTTAAAATTAAATTATCCGTCCTTTAAGGGTGTTTGGAAGAAATCCATGCTAGAGTGTTCCTTTTACATCAAGAAGTTAGGCTTTGGAACAGACTACTTTTTTTTTTTTTTTTTAGTTTCAATGTATTTGATGAGAAAGATCCTTTTTAGTTTGTGTATTAGATATACAACTGTAATTAATGTTTTAGATGTGCATTTGATGAGAAAGATGGGGTTTTTTGAAGTTTCAATGTATTAGATATGCAATTGTAAATTCTCCTGAAAAAGGACATTGTAATCTGCTTAGAATCTCTTTTGAATTTAGCAGACTATAAGAATCATGTAACATAGCAAGACAATGAGGCAGTTCAATTTTGCAGATGTTAAACAACTCTTTATCCCCTACATCTTCTGATACCGAGTCAAATATTATTTGTGTGACTGTGATTTTCTCAGTCCTCCAATCAGTCCTTAAACTTTGCTATCTCCACCTACTCTCAGAAGCCTATCACCTCCATTTCTTATGCTATGTCTGTGCTCAGATGCATCAATCTTAGTGGCCTGTACATCTAACGTTTCCTTCATTTCATACAGAACAGATTGGAGTTGCAACATTTTGTCTTCCAAAAACAACTTTACACATTGGGTGAGATGGCATGCTACCTCCTCATACATGATCAGGACTGGCTGTTCCTTATCTGCTGCTATCCTAACTTCAGCAACACACGGTTTCTTGGCAGTCCTTTTCCTGGCTTTACTGGACATACCAGCCATTGCCAAAACCAAAGGTGAACTTTCCAGATGCTTCCTGATGTCTTCACCACCAGGTGCTCCAACTAGTGAGAAAGATGATGCATTTTGAATGCTAATTTTTATGATTTAGTGAGAAGAGGGCCAGAAGCTCCTGTGGAGTAGGTCATGCTCACACACCAGTCATCATTTGACCCCCCCCCCCCCCCCAGCAGCCTCCATCCTATGGGATTAACATAAATAAAAAGCTGGGTGGATTGTCTATGGGTTTTAGTCCACTCCAGATAGAAGGTCAAGGCCAAAGTGTGCAGCAGAATGAGCATGGGTCTTGGGGAAAAAAATTATGACTCTGCACCTAGAGAGAGGGTATTATAGTTCCCCCTCCATTCAGTTATGCATGGAGCAGGATTCTGAACCGTTAAGACTTTTTTTTCTTTTCTTTAAACTTTCAATGAGTTCTCTCTCATATTACCAGTACTGTTTCAGGGGTTTAAGTGTGGGGTTTGGGATGGGTTTCTCGCAGTTGGTTTCTAATCTGTAATGTTGATTCATTGTATATCTTTGTCTGTTTTTGGTACATTTCTACATAAGTACTCAAGTATTGCCAAACTGGGAAAGACCAAAGGTCCATCAAGCCCAGCATTCTGTTTCCAACAGTGGCCAATCCAGGTCACAAATACCCGACAACATCCCAAAAATGTACAAAACATTTTATACTGCTTATCCCAGAAATAGTGCATTTGTTAGTTGAAGCTTTAGCCTCTCTCCCGTTGCCTCAGCAACTGCAGCCTATCTCCACTACCAGATGGGTGAGCAATGGAGAAAACGAATGATACATACCTGTAGCAGATGTTCTCCGAGGACAGCAGGCTGATTGTTCTCACGACTGGGTTGACGTCCACAGCAGCCCCCACCAACCGGAAGAAAACTTTGCGGGCGGTCCCCCACGCAGGGCACGCCCACCGCGCATGCACGGCCGTCTTCCCGCCCGTGTGCGACCGTTCCCGCTCAGTTGAATGACAAGCAAAGGAATGAGTAAAACGCAACTCCAAAGGGGAGGAGGGAGGGTAGGTGAGAACAATCAGCCTGCTGTCCTCGGAGAACACCTGCTACAGGTATGTATCATTCGTTTTCTCCGAGGACAAGCAGGCTGCTTGTTCTCATGACTGGGGTATCCCTAGCTCTCAGGATCACTCAAAACAAGAACCCAGATCAATTGAACCTTGCAACGGCGAGGGCATAACAGAAATTGACCTACGAAGAACAACTAACTGAGAGTGTAGCCTGAACAGAATAAATCGGGTCCTGGAGGGTGGAGTTCTATTCAAACCCCAAACAGATTCTGCAGCACCGACTGCCCGAACCGACTGTCGCGTCGGGTATCCTGCTGGAGGCAGTAATGTGATGTGAATGTGTGGACAGATGACCACGTCGCAGCCTTGCAAATCTCTTCAATAGTGGCTGACTTTAAGTGGGCCACTGACGCTGCCATGGCTCTAACACTATGAGCTGTGACATGACTCTCAAGAGTCAGCCCAGCCTGGGCATAAGTGAAGGATATGCAATCTGCTAGCCAATTGGAGATGGTGCGTTTCCCGACAGCGACCCCCTTCCTATTGGGGTCGAAAAAAATAAACAATTGGGTGGACTGTCTGTGGGGCTGTGTCCGCTCCAGATAGATGGCCAACGCTCGCTTGCAGTCCAATGTGTGCAACTGACGTTCAGCAGAGCGGGTATGCGGTCTGGGAAAGAATGTTGGCAAGACAATTGACTGGTTAAGATGGAACTCCGACACCACCTTTGGCAGGAACTTAGGGTGAGTGCGCAGTACTACTCTGTTATGATGAAATTTGGTATATGGAGCATGAGCTACCAGGGCTTGAAGCTCACTGACTCTACGAGCTGAAGTAACTGCCACCAAGAAAATGACCTTCCAGGTCAAGTACTTCAGATGGCATGAATTCAGTGGCTCAAAAGGAGGTTTCATCAGCTGGGTGAGGACGACGTTGAGATCCCATGACACTGCAGGAGGCTTGACAGGAGGCCTTGACAAAAGCAAGCCTCTCATAAATCGAACGACTAAAGGCTCTCCAGAGATGGCTTTACCCTCTACACGATGATGGTAAGCACTAATCGCACTGAGGTGATTCCTTACTGAGTTGGTCTTGAGACCAGACTCTGATAAGTGCAGAAGGTATTCAAGCAGGGTCTGTGCAGGACAAGAACGAGGTTCTAGGGCCTTGCCCTCACACCAAACGACAAACCTCCTCCACTTGAAAAAGTAACTCTTTTTAGTGGAATCCTTTCTAGAGGCAAGCAAGACGCGGGAGACACCCTCAGACAACCCAACGAAGCAAAATCTACGCCCTCAACATCCAGGCCATGAGAGCCAGAGACTGAAGGTTGGGGTGCAGAAGCGCTCTGTCGTTCTGCGAAATGAGAGTCGGAAAACACTCCAATCTCCACGGTTCTTCGGAGGACAACTCCAGAAGTAGAGGGAACCAGATCTGACGGGGCCAAAAAGGCGCTATCAGAATCATGGTGTCGTGGTCTTGCTTGAGCTTCAGTAAGGTCTTCCCCACCAAAGGTATGGGAGGATAAGCATACAGGAGGCCCGTCCCCCAATGGAGGAGAAAGGCATCCGACGCCAGTCTGCCGTGTGCCTGTAGTCTGGAACAGAACAGAGGCAGCTTGTGGTTGGTCTGAGAGGCGAAAAGGTCCACCGAGGGAGTGCCCCACTCTCGGAAGATCTTGTGTACCACTCTGTAATGGAGCGACCACTCGTGCGGTTGCATGACTCTGCTCAGCCTGTCGGCCAGACTTTTGTTTACGCCTGCCAGGTATGTGGCTTGGAGAAGCATGCCGAGCTGGCAAGCCCAACGCCACATCCTGACGGCTTCCTGACACAGGGGGCGAGATCCGGTGCCCCCCCTGCTTGTTGATATAATACATTGCAACCTGAACAATGTCCGAATTTGGATGATTTGGTAGGACAGCCAATCTCTGAAGGCCTTCAGTGCATTCCAGACCGCTCGGAGCTCCAGGAGGTTGATCTGAAGATCTTGTTCCTGGAGGGACCACAGTCCCTGGGTGTGGAGCCCATCGACATGAGCTCCCCACCTCAGGCGAGATGCATCCGTCGTCAGCACCTTCGTGGGCTGCGGAATTTGGAATGGAGGTCCCAGGGTCAGATTGGTCCGAATTGTCCACCAGTGCAGCGGAATTGCGGCAACTGACGGACAGGCGGATGACATCTTCTAGATTCCCGGTGGCTTGGCACCACTGGGAAGCTAGGGTCCATTGAGCAGATCTCACGTGAAGACGAGCCATGGGAGTCACATGAACCGTAGAGGCCATATGACCCAGGAGTCTCAACATCTGCAGAGCTGTGACCTGCTGAGACGCTCTGGTCTGGGAAGCGAGGGACAGGAGGTTGTGCGCCCTCACTTCGGGAAGAAAGGCCTGAGCCGTCTGTGAATTCAGCAGAGCTCCTATGAATTCCAGAGATTGGGCTGGCTGGAGATGGGACTTCGGGTAATTTATCACAAACCCCAGCAGCTCCAGAAGGTGAATAGTGCACTACATGGACCGACAAGCTCCTGCCTGTGAGGTGCTCTTGACCAGCCAATTTCGTCGAGATACGGGAACATGTGCACTCCCAGCTTGCGTAGATACGCCGCAACCACCACGAGACACTTCGTGAACACCCGTGGTGCAGAGGCGAGCCCAAAGGGCAGCACACAATACTGAAAGTGCCCTGTCCCCAGACGGAATCGGAGATACTGTCTGTGAGCTGGCAGTATCGGGATGTGAGTGTAAGCGTCCTTTAAATCCAGGGAACATAGCCAATCGTCTTTCTGAATCATGGGTAGAAGGGTGCCCAAAGAAAGCATCCTGACCTTTTCTCGGACCAGATATTTGTTCAGGCCTCTCAGGTCTAGGATGGGGCGCATCTCCCCTGTTTTCTTTTCCACAAGGAAGTACCTGGAATAGAATCCCTGCCCGGGTGGCACAGGCTCGACTGCATTGGCGCTGAGAAGGGCGGAGAGTTCCTCTGCAAGTACCTGCTTGTGATGGGAGCTGAAGGATTGGGCTCCCGGTGGGCAATTTGGCGGAGTGGAGATCAAATTCAGGGTGTATCCGCACCGCACTATTTGGAGAACCCACTGGTCGGAAGTTACGAGAGGCCACCTTTGGTGAAAAACTTTCAACCTCCCCCCGACTGGCAGGTCATCCGGTACGGGTACTTTGATGGCGGCTATGTTCTCATGAATCCAGTCAAAAGCCCGTCCCCTGCTTTTGTTGTGGAGGCGCAGGGGGCTGCTTAGGCGCACACTGTTGACGGGAACGAGCACACTGGGACTGTCCCTGAGGAGGCCATCGGGCTGGCTGAGTGTACCTATGCTTGCTGTAGGCGTAGGGTGCAGCCTGCCGGGCCCGGGAAAAACGTCTACCTGTAGAGGTGGATGCTGAAGGTGCCTGGTGGGAGAGCTTGTCGAGAGCGGTTTCCCGCTGGTGTAGTTGGTCCACCAACTGCTCGACCTTCTCGCTGAAAATGTTATCCCCACGGCAAGGGACATCCGCCAGTCGCTGCTGGGTGCGGTTGTCCAGGTCAGAGGCACGCAGCCATGAGAGTCTGCGCATCACTATACCTTGGGCCGCAGCTTGAGATGCTACATCACAGGTGTCATAGATACCCCTGGACAGGAACTTTCTGCATGCCTTCAGCTGCCTGACCACCTCATGAAAAGGCCTGGACTGCTCCGAAGGGAGCTTGTCAACCAGGTCCGCCAGTTGCCTCACATTGTTCCGCATGTGGATGCTCGTGTAGAGCTGGTATGATTGGATGCGGGTCATGAGCATGGAAGATTGGTAGGCCTTCCTCCCAAACGAGTCCAGAGTGCGAGACTCCCACCCAGGGGGCGCCGAGGCGGTATCCCTCGAACTCCATGCTCTCTTGAGAGCAGAGTCCACGACCGCCGAGTCATGAGGCAATTGAGGCCGCATCAACTCTGGGTCAGAGTGGATCCTGTATTGGGACTCCGCTTTCTTGGCTTCCCCCATCGACGTCGACTCCACCTGCGTGGCGGTCGACAGTGGTGCCGCAAGCGGCGCGGCATCCTCGGCATTGGGCCAGAGCACACCGCGCCTCCATCAACGGCGCCGGGGGCGCAAGCACCCCCCGTGCCGGCAGAGCCTGGCGCATCAGCCCTTCCAGGATTCCGGGAAGGATGGCTCGGAGGCACTCGTCAAGGCCCGCTGTCGGAAAAGGCAGGGGGGCCGGTGTGGGTGTCGGAAGCTGCTCGGGTCCAGGAGACGGTACCGAAGTACCCGCGGACTGACGCAGCGACACCTCTTCAACCGAGGGGGACCGCTCCTCCCGGCACTGCCGCTTCCTGGGCGTCGAGTCATCCCTCGAAGTACCGGAGCTGGCAGTCCCATGTGCCGTGGGCGACCGATGACGGTGTTTCTTTGCTTTCTTTCGATGGCCGTCATCGGCGCTCGGCGGAAGAGACGAGGAGGAGGTAGAACCCCCCCGGCCTCGAGGAATCGGATCCGACAGGGTTCGGTCCCAATGGCCCTGGGTAGAGGGAGTGGCCGGGACAGACTGCCCGCGCAGCCGCTCACCCCCGCCGTCACCAGCAGGCCGGCGGGCCAACGGTACCTGTACTCCTGGGGTCAGTGCCAGGGTCGGCGCCGATTTCGTCGACATCGGTACCGAAGATCCGGCCGTCAACACCAATGCTGTCGACGTCGAAGGGCCGGCGCAAGTTCCAAAAAGACGGTCCCAAAGAACTTGCCTCGCCACCCGTGTCCTCTTCAAGCCGAGACACAAGGTGCACGTCTTGGAATTATGCTCCAGCCCGAGCGTGAGTATCAGTCTGCGAGATCTGCCGGCCGCATCGACCACACTTTTTGAATCCGCTCGGGACCTTCGAGGACATCGATGGAAAAATCGCGTCGGCGAGGTTAAAGTTGTCGATGGTGGCGGTGAAAAGCACACCCGAAAGAGAAACGACTGCGCGGCCACAAGGCCGCGACAAAGCACCCTCGTGGCTAAGAACGACGAGGACACTCTTTTTTTTTCCGATTTCTAAGAAAAAATACGCGAACGCGAAACAAGAAAAAGGTCGCGGCTAGGCCGCAATCCGGATTCTGGGGCTGACAAAGAGAGAGACGATAACACGTCTCTCTCCAGCGCGGAATAGAAAAAAACTGAGCGGGAACAGTCGCGCACGGGCGGGAAGACGGCCACGCATGCGCAGTGGGCGTGTCCTGTGTGCGGGACCGCCCGCAAAGTTTTCTTCCGGTTGGTGGGGGCTGCCGTGGACGTCAACCCAGTCGTGAGAACAAGCAGCCTGCTTGTCCTTGGAGAAGAGTAGTATCGTCTTATGTACTTCTTCCCTGCTTTTGTAACATATAGTCTGCTGTACATCACAATAAGCATGTTATGAATGTGTGATTTGTAAATGAGCATAAATAATTCCTGTCATTTCAAGTTTTGCTCTTAGATACTAAGAAAATTTGTCAAGGCCTGTTCTAGGCATAAGCTTTGCTGTACATCACAATGAGCATGTTATGAATGTGTAATTTGTAAATTAGCATAATGAGCATAAATAATTCCATTTCCAAGTCTTAGATTTTTTGGCTGACTCCTAGATCCTAAGAAAATTTGTCGAGGCCTGGTCTAGGCATTAAAAAAAAAAAAAAAAAGTTCAAACCAGAATCTTTACAGTGTTTTACAAAAGAATTTTATTTATGGACGTTTGTTGAAGGAGAATAGAATTTTACAAAAAGTATAACAAATGATAAAACAGTAAGATTAGCTTTCTAACAATAGCAGAAAACCACAACAAACTGATTATCAAAATGATACACAAGATCTTACACCACAGAATACATAGATATATTAAAATCAATTTGTGCTTGTAAAAAAGCTTTTGACATATTTGGTCAGATTTGTATATGCAATAGTTCCTTATATGAAAAAAAGTTACCAGTATAACAAGAGAAATGAACCCATGGCATTCTCTATACATTTATGTCAAAATCTTTGAATCAAAATAAAGTAATATATGAAGTCAGTTTTAATGCGTACTTAGCTGGTACATATACAGTATGTGTAATCTAAAGCATCTTAAAACATTTAAGAAAAAATTACCTTAAAATATGACTTAAATGTGCTTAACTGACATGTTGTAATGTTTAAAATATCACACAAAAGGTACAACTACTAGGGAATCATGTAATACCAATCAATGTGTATGGTAGTAAAAACTTTTAGATGGTACAATGAGGTGTCTAAAAAAGTTAAATTTAATAATATTTGGTGATAAATGTGGATGTTTTATATTCAATATGGCATTCCTAAATTAAAATGGTCACAGATTCTTTCCATCAAAAGAAAGCCATACCCTTTGTATACTGAGCAGTTTATCAAAAGTACATGCAATACACATTCCAATTTTAACTTTTCAACAGCCATTAAGGACTAAATTCTGTAAATGGCACCCAAATTTGGGGATCGATAAAAATTAGTACTAAGCGCTATTCTACAAACGATGCTCAGAGTTGGCCATTTATAGAATAGCATTTAGCACCGGGATCCATGCCCAATTTTGGGCATGAGGATTTACATCAACTGAAACCTGGTGTAAACTCTTGCACCTAAATTAAGCGTGGATCTCTCTTATTCTTAACACTGTGCGCAAATTCCAGGAATGCCCCTTATCTGCCCATGCCCATCCCACGGCTGCGCCCTTTTATGATCCGTGCGCAAAAGTTAAGCATGGAACCAAGCGCCTAAAGATGTGTGCATAAATTTAAATTAATGCCAACTAGTGGCAATAGTTGAATATTGGTGCTCAATTATTGGCTCTAATTGGTTCATTTGTCAAATAAATTGTGAGCGCAAATTGGGTGTGCACCCAAATTTGTGAGCCATACACAGAATTAGGGTGTAAATCTTAGCCAGTACCAAAGTTGGTGTGGCTGAAATGCTAACTATGCTTGCACAATATTGTTCTACATAACTTGAAAAAAAGCTTCTACATAGAAAGGTAGGCCGGCGAGGGGCATGCCGAGCAGCCGCACATAACATGGCGGCTGCTGCCCGGCAGCTCCTGCGTCAGAGCGACCCTTCCTTTCCGGATTCCCCATCGGCGATTGAGATGACGCGGCAGAAGACCCCCTTGCCGTTGGTTGGGAAGCCGGAAGGGGCAGGGCTACAGGGGAAAGCATAAAAGCTGCCAACGAGGGCTAGGGAGCCTCTTGTTGGCAGCGAGCAGCGTCTTTGAAACTCAATGCACAGTGTTTTCTCAGAACATTGCAGAAACTTATAAAAGCGGCACAGATACTTGCAGTGCCTTCCTCACATGGTCAGCAAAGGCTTAGATGGCTACCAGCTATGTGGCACTGCAGAGAAAGTAATTTCAAATATATTATTTTCTCTTACCCTTTCTACCATGTTGTTTCCCCATTTCCTTCTCAGGATGATTGCCTGGTCAGTACACAGGTTAAGTGGAAGATGACAACCTGTGTACTGGCCAGGCAGTTGAGTATTGGAGAAGTTTCTGCTAAGACTGAACCCCATGTATGCTTCCCTTAAGATGCAGGAGTCACCGCTGCAACTCTCCAGTTACTCTAAGAGCAACCATGTTAGAGATTGTCACAGAATATGTCTTCCGCACATTCTGATATATGATGTTTTAAAACATGGCTGCATGTCTAAGGACAAGGGATAAAATGGCTACTTAAACTAGGTAAAATGTTAAAAAAAGACTGCACCATGTATTTCAGAAATATTGCATAGTACACATGGTATGACTTTCTTTTAAGGTACTATTCTTAAGATTTTGTTGACTTTATGGAACAGGGTACAATACTTTAAGCTGCAGTACCCTGACATGGCAGTGAATTGAGCTATATAGAGTAATGTTTATCCAGCGATAAATATTGATATGATCTTTTGGATTATCAATCAAGTACTCAAGTGTTTTAAACAGCAGTATTAATTTTAAAAAGTTATGACTTTTTTTCTGATTTGATAAATCTCATTCCTAAGCAGGTTTTTGTATTAAAAGTTTAATAATTCCTCTGCTACTTAGTCACTTTTGCCACATTTACTCTGAACAAATCTGGGCACTTGTTTCAAGTTCCATACAAGCACTGAATTGCGAAATAAGCACGAGCACAGCAAAATATGTTGCCGAGAGCACCCAAAAGAAGAGGATATTTTTAAAGCAGGGGTGTGGCTATAAAAGGTGCATCCATTTTATTAAAGAAATTTTTGGATAAATTTAAACAAAGTCAAGAACCAACTGGGATAATAAATGTGAAATGGAATCAGCACTGCTGCTTAAAATACCTAAAATCTACAGAATTAGGTCTTGAAATAATTGATTTCAAATTAAATTCTGAAGATATCCCGAGCCCCAACATCCACATATACACATATTTGGTTAACTATGTAGTCATTCAGAAACAACCGTCATGGTAAAGACTGATCCCAGATAGCTAACCTGAGAACTTGCCATCATTTATTTGTTCAATTTCCACATAGTGCATAAATACTCTCTCTTTCCATCTCTCAGTAGCAGCAGATTCTCCTGTCATGTACAGCAGCACTTCTCAGGAGTGGAAAGGGTGTCAGACTTATACATAAAAAATGACAGTACAGACTCCTATTTATCTGTCAGTATTTAAGATGACAAGTGCGCCATTATTATACTTTGCAAGTTCTCATCTACAAAATACCTGTCTGTTAAAAGCACAAGACATTCCTTCAAAACAAAATAAGTGCAAATACCTAAAACTAGGTAACTGAAGCAACTCATGTAACCTGAAAATTAAAAAAAAAGTCACAAAACATAAATATTTTAATAAATTAAAAATATAATTTCCCTCTAGAAATAGTTTTGAAAATAAATTTGATAGTAATACATCTAAGTGCATACACAATGTTCAGGGCCAAGGTGCCAAGAGCTTTATCATTTATGTTTTGTTTTCTTTAACCCAATGGTTCCATATAAACAGACAATTCTCTGGAACTTTCAGGAGTGTATGGGCTCCCCAAAGGCTTAAAATAGAGCTGCTTTTCTAAAGAGGAATGCAGAAATGACTCCTAGCATTAACACCTGATGGCAATTTACAGGATCCAAGCTATATATATAGTTTAAAAATTATAAGTCTGTCATGTCACACAGGAATATTTAATATATGCATAAGAATAACATGATTTAGTGTTTAGTGCAATATTTCTGCAGCTTAAGATACCAATTAGTATTCTTCTGAGTTAAGAATTTACTGCTATTCCTTACATCAATACTAAAAACTTGTCCTTCACCATTTGGGTACCCGATTCATGTGAGATTTATTCTCAGAAAGATGTGCTAAGCAAAGAAGTGCCTTCTGTGTTCACATAGCATCTTTACTCAGTTCAATATTGCTTGCTGGACTGGACTCTACAGATTTGGTTCCATAGGCAGAGAATGGGAGAAGCACTTTACTAAATAGGGTCTTTAACTATTATAACAGAAAACACTAGCTTCTAAACACCCTGCATATCTATATATATATATTTTTATGTATAAATATCTACACAAGTGCAAAATAAAAAATAAATTATACAACCAAATCAGACTTCCTTCCAATTTACAAGTTCACCCTGTTCTACATACTGTACAATACATTCAACAATGGTCTCAGCTTGTCTGAGATTTTTGAAGAAAATACTGACATTTTAATAAGAATGAAAAACTTAATTTAGTCTTTTGACTACCATTTTATCTCTAGTACCATTCTCAAATAAATAACACTGTAGTATTTTTTCATGCATACCAAAAGCCAGTAGTGCAACTTTCTAATCTTCCTTCCAACACCTTCCCAATGTAGAATAAATTGCTACATAAGAACTGCACAATTTAAGCAGAAGCATTTTTCTATAGACATACAATTGATGCAGTCCTGCTATGTAGTTTCAGAAGTAGTACCTGTAAACCTACAATAAAGATGCATCAAGAAACTATTTTATTAAAAGTCTATGAAAAATTATCTAATAAAAATACACTTTTGTAAACCTAACCCCGTACTCTATTATATTCTTTGCCATGCTTTGTTCAAAAGCGCTGCTGGGATTGTTCATGCTATCCCTTTGCTAAGCATTAGTTTTACTTTGTGTCAGAGAGAAATGTTTAAAAATATATCAACTGCCAGTTTATGGAATATATTGTCAATCTGCGAACACGTTAATGCTGAATTCAGATCAAATATCTGTCAGTCACAGGACATTCTCTTTAAAATCCACCATTTCTCTTGCTGAACTCCACTAAATCTGCATTCCAATGTACTGTACATGACACCACAGCTTTTCAACAGATTTGTTTTAAAAGTGTAGAATCCGTCACCTCTGCCTGGATCAGCAGGAAAATGAGGCTGATTATGAAAAACTTGGTTCACTGCAAACAAGATCAGGTAATCAGCAACAAAGAGAAACAAAAGTACATGACCAAAATCTTAGCTTTACAACTATTTTCTAGTTTGCCTAAACAGCAATGGATTTGTGAAGGCATACAATCCTCCTTTGTCCCAAAACCTCAACTTACTTCTCCTGTATGTTCTGCGTCATTTTGGAGTATCTTCTTTGCTAGATTCATCTTACATGGCACTAAGAATATGCAGCACTGTACACAAAGTAAAGGTATTCACTGCCACGGAGAACTTAATTCATTGTAGTGATCTGAACTCCCAGCAGCATGATCTCATTTGTTCCTAGGATATCTGAGATCCAGTGTCACTGTGTTTGGGATTTTGTAGTATTATAGAACAAAACGCAACAAAAACAACAACAAAAACAAACACCCCCCCCCCCTCCAAACACATCAAGCAGAAAAAAGGAAAGTAAAAAAAAACCTGAGTAGTTTCAATCTTTTTTGCCTCATATTTGAAGAATCTTTCTTTTCCTCAGCTGATTCTTTTACTTTGCTTCCACAGTCTAATCAGGAATTAAGCACAAAGCCTTGGCATCACCACTTTCAAGCATTTAGGGATACAAGTTGGATCCATGGCATCTGGATAGACTGAGTCAGTCCTGGTTTTACCCCACTGTAAGGACTTGCTGTTCTGTTGTTCTTACAGAGATTGTTAACTTCATATCTATAGAATCAATGGACTAAAATCAGGACTGGCAAGTTAGCTACATTAGAAGCATCATACTGCCTGATATTCACTTCTACAGTATGTTCCTTCAGAAAAATCTCCTAAAAGGAGCCGGACAACTAAACAAAATACACAAAAAGCTGTAACTGACCATTTTGGACAGAAATGGAGAATATTTGCTCTGCTTATCAGATTTCCTTTGTATGGATATTTGATAGCAGAAACCAATTATTTACAGGAAATTCATTACACTACAATTTACAATCAATCTTTCTAGTGCAGAGTAAGCAGTGAGGGACAGAGGATTCTCATTAGTTTTAAATATAAATACTACAGTATTAGAGCCCTTGAAATATTGGTGCTGGCTGTATATGTGCTGAGATATTTTCTTGCTTGCTCAGTCATGATCAGTTGATCTTCAGTCTTTCCATATACCACTGTTTCCCACTCACCATGTGACTGTAAAAAGATAAAAATTACCGTATTACTCATGCATTAAAAAGTATTACAATGTATTTATATTCATATCTATAACTACCTAAAAATGTCCTTAAAACAGCTGACATTTTGGGGCAATTTTCATACTGCACTCACTGGGACAACAATTTTCTATATCCGTGAGTCTTCAACTAAGTTTTAACAGCAAAAGCACTCGGGTATTATCTTTCAAAACCTCTGCAAGTACAAACGACGAATGGCCACTTGCATCTGCTTTTCCTGCAGGTAAGAGTATGACTTTACATCAATTTGAAAATACAATGGAGACGAATACTCTCTCCCCCTGCTAATAAACATGTCACTGGGAATGTCTGCTCTCAATGCAGTTATATATTAAGCACATTGTTCTACAACATGTAAGATTTATTTGTTTTGAGTCTGTCAGTGTCCAGATAGCCAATTTATATAGGTAAAGCATTATTTTACCCAAGTAAATCAATTTGAAAGTTAGTCTCCCCATGTTAACTTTAAAAGCCAGGATAACATTGCATTACCAAACTACAGTCCTGACAGCTATCACACAACTATCACTTCTTAAGAATGTAAGTATAACCATATTGAGTCAGACTAGTGGTCCATCCAGCCCAGTATCCTGTTTCTAATATGTAAAATCAACACAAATAAAGAGTAGCTCTAGAATAGTTTCCTTATGACATAAAGTAAGACAGTTCTGAGAAACTTTACTCATTCTTGTAATGAATTGCTAAGCAGATTGTACCCTTTACTGATACAATTGCTAACCCTAAAAGCAAAATTGCTTGCCTGTAACAGATGTTTCTCTAGGCTGACACTGACAACACCAAGATGGAATAGCTCTAAAAGCTCAGAGTTAACATAAAAAGATTTCAAGAAGCACATGCGACCATTTCTGCACATTGCTGCCCTATGGTAGTATCTCAGTTTGTATGTATTTAGATTCAAATTCTTGGGGAGATAGGGTGGATTGTTTATCTGATTTATCCAGCTGTCTATAGAGAACCCTCATTAAGGTAAGAGCCTTCTCTTTCTTTGATAACAAGCACGTTGAATCAAGCACACAAGTATGCACTCCTCAGCTGACAGTTGTTTTTGGATCACACGATAGTTTTGGTTAAAGTGGTATGGTTGCTATGTTAGTTCATGTGAATGCACAAAACTAAAGGTTAATAAATAAAAACACACACTACAGGGACTTGTTTTGAATATGCAATACTTAGTTGATACAGATTCTTTATCATTTTGGTCATTCCTTCTCTATATCTTTTCTAATTCTGCTATGTGTTTTTTGAGAAGACCAGAATTGCACACAATACTCGAGGTGAATTCATACCACTGAGCAGTAGTCATATTTTTTCTCCATTTCTTACCAAATAATTCCTAGCATTCTATTTACTTTCTTGGCCACTGCTGCACATTGTGTACAGGATTTCAATGTATTGTCCGTGACACCACCTAAATCCCTAAATTACCTAGGAGAGGAGGCAACATAGATAGAATCCTCATTAGAACAGAACAGAGGTTGATTTTTTATTTTAATACAGTATACCCACATGGATTAAATAAGGAATTGGACCTGTTAACATGTATCTAGTAATACCCTTCTGTATGTTTTTATTTAATTAGTATTCATTTTTATTGTTATAACTCTTTTTTACAAGTGTTTTCATACAGCCTTTTACACATGATGTACTTTGAATTATTTATTATATGCACACAAAGTTTTTAACTCTTTTGTATGTCATTTTATATATTGAATATCATTTGACTTGTGTTATTCATGTATCCACTTTTGGTTTTAAAATAGTTTTTAAGTGATCTGCTTCAAACAATTGGGTTTCTTCATTTAGTCTCATACCTGGGATATAGGCTAATTTGTTCATTTTTATTTCATATTGTCTGTCCAAGTTCATTTAAATCATTTAGCTGTATATTTCTTATTATATTATGTTTTGTTTTTATTTCCAATTTTTATTTGAATTTTATTTGGTTTTATACATATTTATAGTCTATTATTTATGTTACCAATGTTTACAAGTGTTTTTAACATGGATTAATAAAGTTTGTTTGTACCCATCAGCCTCTTAGACACCCTATAACGTTATTGGAACGCATCCAAGATGGCCACTGGAACGCATTATATTTTTAATGTTTTTAAGCAGATGAAGAGGAATCCAGTAAAATTTATATGGAACTATGTTTAATTTTTATAAAATATTTCTAAAGGCAAGGAAAAGACCTCAAAACGCCCGACCACTTACTTACTATAAATATGGGGCAAGCAACAAGATGGAGGATCTTTACAAGGAAGGAAGGAGCAGTTTATGTGCTGTCTGCCATTGAGAAAGTGCTGAATTAAAAGTCCTCTATTTTTTCATTTTGCTTTCACTTCTCTTAAATCACTTTTTCTGCTCATTACAAGTTTTTATCTTATGCAGTTATCTTTCAGGAGCCTTTTGAATTTTTTAAACTTTTGTCTTTTCAAGATTATACATCTCAACCCATGCTACTTTCCTAGGTCATCTTGGATGCTTGGCTTTACTACCAGAGAAAAGCAGTCTCTCTCTGGCTAGGTAGGCTTTTTATGTAATATAACTATTTTTAATATTTTATAAACTGATTGTTTTGATGAGTATTTATGTTTGTAAGTGTTTTTACTTTAAGATGCTTGTTTATATGTATGTGGCTCATTGGAGCACTTTCTTATACACAATGGTTTATTAGATCTGTTTAATTATGATTTCTAACTATTGTTATTGATTTTGTCAGCTGTTTTGGTACTATACCCCTGATGCAGCCTAATTGGTGAAACGTGGCCACGTCAAACAAAGAATCTTTGGATCGGATAGTGTCTGTTCTGGCTCTTCTCCTTGCTTTGTTAGAAGACACCTAGTGCCTCTCTTTGATTCACATATCAGAATATTGGACAGCACCCTGTGGTATTCCATAGGGCTACCCTCTCTCACCCACTTTATTTAATGTTTTGTTGGAATCGCTGGGGGTTGTTATGGAGCAAGCTAATTTGCTTTTTTTTTGTATATATGCTGATGATATTTCTATTCTTTGGCCTGTCTTTCTTGATTGGTCTTTAACATATGCTGGTATATTAAATTGTTTTAGTATAATTGGAAATTGGATTATGCTTAATAGACTTAAGGTAAATAAGAAAAAGACCAAGTTTTTATTGTTGGGATCAACTGACCACCCATTTAGTCGTCAACAATTCAGCACTGGGGTAGACAGTTTTACTTTTGAGAAATAATCTAGGGTATCTGGTGTAGAGATGGATAGTATTTTTAGTTCAAGACCCCATATAAATCTTGTTGTTAAGAAATCTTTTTTCTTGTTAAAAAAGCTCTGTTTTATAAAGAAATATTTTGACATTTCAACTTTTAGACTTGTAGTTCAATTTCTGATTCTATCTAGAATTGACTATTGCAATATAGTTTTTTTCAGGTTGTACAAAGTCTTCTTTGAGAAGTCTTCAGATAGTAAAAAATAAAGTTCTACACCCTGACAGTCTCCCAACACAGAAGAGAAGGATCCTGTTCCTCCCTGCTGATTGATATAGTACATGGCTACGTGGCTGTCAGTCTGATTTAAAACAATTTTGTTGGCCAGATCTTTGAAAGCCTTTAAAGCATTCTATATCGATGTCAATTCCAGAAATGTATCTAATAAACTTTCTTCTTGGAGGACCATATCCCTTGAGTGTGAAAGCCATCTATATAGGATCCCCAGCCCAGTTTAGACTTATCTGTCATTAATACTGCTCATATTGTCCACAAGGAGAGTGAGTTCTAGAGAAAAATGATGATAAAATTTCATTCCAGAGCTTTCCAGTGGCCTGGGTCCACTGAGTGCTCAAGATCCACTGAACCTAGCTCAAATTGAGATATGCAAGGGGTGTTACATGTACTAGTGATGCCATATCGCACATCCTCAACATATGGTATGTTGATACTTGCTGACTTGCTTGGATTTCTTCCACTATCTACACTAAATTGCTGAGGAAGAAAGGCTGTTGCCAGAGTGATATCTAGCACAGCTCCTACAAACTTCAATTGCTGAGACTGGAGAATTTTGGTAATTTACAATGAACCCTACACTAATTCCAGCATCTGAATGATCGTGCACACTGATCCTTCTATCCCTTCCAGAGATGCCTAATTGTCCAAAGAAGGAAGCACATGCACTTCCAGTCTCTGTAGATATGCAAGCTAGGACTGCAAGGTATTTTGTAAATATCCAAGGAGCTGACTTGAAGCCAAAAGGCAGTACATAATATTGAAAATAGTGTTTTCCTATGACAAACCTGAGATACTTCCTGTGACTGGGTTGTATCTCGGTATGAGTGAAAGCACCCTTTAAGTCTAGAGGATATATAACCAGTCTCCTTTAAGAAGGAATGCAATTAGGGTGCCTAAGAAAATCATTCTGAACTTTTCTCCAAGTGGCTATTGGTTCAGGGTCTTTAGGTCTAGGATGGGAATGAATCCTCCCATCTTTTCTTGTGATATACATGGAATAAAATCTCTGCTCTCTTTCCCCTGGTGGAACGGATTCTACTGTGTTAGTGACAAAGGAACTTTCTTCCACTATGTCCTGGTGCAGAGAGCTTGTTGGGGCGTTTGTGCTCCCTGTTGTCTTGAGTGAGAGTGAGAACCCTATCTTGTCTGTGATAAGAGGGAGGAAAATACCTATGTCTTTAAGAGTAGTAGGATCTCCTTTGCACTCCATTCTGATACTACTCCTGGAAGAGACGGTCAGATCAGAAGTGGGCATGAACAGGGTTTTAAGAGTGTCACTATGTTGATTAATCAAGTGGTAGTGGCCTCCTGCCCTAGAGACAGGCAGAGATCTGGACTCTCAATGCGTGGATGGGGCGATGGTGCACAGAGGAGAGGTTTAGGTTTGTTAGGAATTGGGCATCATTCTGGGGAAGGGGGAGCCAATTACAGGCTGCTGGCATCAACATTTAAAAAGGAGATAGAGCAGCTTTTAAACGAGAAACTGGGGGAAGGCAAACAGTCGATCAAAAGCGCATGCTTCGGAATAAGGTATCTTTCAAAGAGATCAACAAAACAGGGAAGACAGGACATCACGATAGTGAGGTTGCAATAGACACCATAGTAGACCAGGTGTCTTTAAATAAAAAGCAGACATATTTTCAAGATTGCACATACCTGTCAACTGCTAAGCAAGATATAAATAGGAACAAAGTTTGAAATGTCTATATGAAAATGTCAGAAGCCTAAGAAATAAGATGGGAGAGTTAGACTATATTGTACTAAATGAAAAAATAGATATTATAGGCATCTCTGAGACTTGGTGGAAGGAGAAAACCAGTGGGACACTATCATACCAAGATACAAGTGAAAGGGTAGATCAAATTGGTGGAGGGGTAGTATTAGATGTTAAGGACGGCCTTGAATCGAATAGACTAAAAATTCTACAGGACACAAAACACATCTTAGAATCCATATGGATTGAAATTCCATGTGTAAAGGGGAAAAGGATAGTGATAGGAGTGTACTACTTTCCACCTGGCCAGTATGAATAGATAGATGTTAGAAATGTTATCAGGCTAACAAACAAGGAAACACAATAATAATGGGCGATTTCAATTACCCTCTTTGAAGCCTCATATGCATGTAGTAGAGAATACAGAGAAAGTCATAACAGCCTTCCATCCTATCAATATTATAGGTCAGCTTAAAAACTCAGTGTTCAATCATTCTATTGTTGGAATAAAAAAACGCCTAAATTTTCCAATAAGGTTATCACAATCTATTCTATCTTTCCTAGCAACAATATTTACGCTGAAAGCGAGGATGATCAAGTATATGAGTTATCGCCCTACCCAAACTGGCTTACAAGCTAGTTGTACCTGAGGCACTGGAGGGTTAAATGACTTGCTCAAGATCACAAGGAATGTCAGGGGGGTAATGAGGCATTTGAACCCTAGCTTCCCTGTTTCTCTAACCACTGAGCTGCTTGTTGAGGTTGTTCTGCTGAAATCGCCCACCTTCCTGAGGAAAACACTTACCTCAAACCCCAACCAATTAGGTTTGAGAACCTACTATATAAAGACAAACTGCAGACCTTACAGCATACCCTGGAGAAAGCCACAGCATGATGGCTGAAACGTCTGTTCAACTTACTCAGATGCAGCATGACCCGGACAACCATGGAAGCCTAAGAGAACATAGATACTCCTCCACTCAAACCTCAAGAAAGGTTACCCAATATTAGCCAAGGATATAGAAGCTAAAAAAAATTCATAGCATAGATTTTCTAGCCATTTCAACACTATCCTATTGAAAATGATACTGTACGAATCTTATCAGATTTTGGTCATTTTCCCTAGCATAAACCAGTGGTTCCCAAACCTGGTCCTGGAGGCACCCCAGCCAGTCAAGTCTTCAGGATATGCAATGGAGGCAGTGCATGCAAATCTCTCTCATGAATATTCATTGTGGATATCCTGAAAACCTGACTGGCTAGCGTGCCTCCAGGACCAGGTTTGGGAAACATTGGCATAAACACTGAATCAAAACAGCCCTTTGCATTCCTATTCATCTCACACAAATCTGGTCCTGGCCATGAAGTCTACTGGATGTTATTATGCCTCGAGATGGACTGACAAAGTGGTGGCCATTAGTTAACTGGACTCTACTGCTACAGTCTCACCAACAGAGTCCAGTAAGTGGTGATTTTTTTTAATGCCTTGGCTTCTCCAAATATACTAAAGCAGCCCCTTAATCTTTTACACATTTGTTAAAAAACAATAAAAACATAAGAATTTCATAGCAACTTACTGGTATAGATTTTTCAAATCTGACACTTTTGGAAGTACAAGGGTTTTGATTTTTTTTAGTCATTGTGAAGGCTTTACTTTTCTCTGCTCCAACAGAACATCTGTTCTCTTGTTTTTCCATCAATGGTATCATTAATAAAGATGTAGTGACAATATTTTCTGCCTATAAAGGAGAGCAAAGTGAGAAAGAAGAAAGAATAATTTATGTTTGCTTCTTGAAGTAATGCTCAATTTAATGGGAAACAATTTACTTTCCTTTAGTAAAATAAGAAAAATGTTTACGAAAATAAAAGGAACTACAGAGGTTAAGAGTTTTCATATAGTGAATGATACATACCTGTAGCAGGTGTTCTCCGAGGACAGCAGGCTGATTGTTCTCACGACTGGGTGACGTCCGCGGCAGCCCTCACCAACCGGAAAAAAGCTTCGCGGGACGGTCGGCATGCAGGGCACGCCCACCGCGCATGCGCGGCCGTCTTCCCGCCCGTGCGCGACCGCTCCCGCCAGTTGAATGACTAGCAAAAGATGAAACACACAACTCCAAAGGGGAGGAGGGAGGGTAGGTGAGAACAATCAGCCTGCTGTCCTCGGAGAACACCTGCTACAGGTATGTATCATTCACTTTCTCCGAGGACAAGCAGGCTGCTTGTTCTCACGACTGGGGTATCCCTAGCTTTCAGGCTCACTCAAAACAAGAACCCAGGTCAATTGAACCTCGCAACGGCGAGGGTACAACAGAAATTGACCTACGAAGAACAACTAACTGAGAGTGCAGCCTGACCAGAATAAATTCGGGTCCTGGAGGGTGGAGTTGGATTTACACCCCAAACAGATTCTGCAGCACCGACTGCCCGAACCGACTGTCGCGTCGGGTATCCTGCTGGAGGCAGTAATGTGATGTGAATGTGTGGACAGATGACCACGTCGCAGCCTTGCAAATCTCTTCAATAGTGGCTGACTTCAAGTGGGCCACTGACGCTGCCATGGCTCTAACACTATGAGCCGTGACATGACCCTCAAGAGTCAGCCCAGCCTGGGCGTAAGTGAAGGAAATGCAATCTGCTAGCCAATTGGAGATGGTGCGTTTCCCGACAGCGACCCCTAGCCTGTTAGGGTCGAAAGAAACAAACAATTGGGCGGACTGTCTGTGGGGCTGTGTCCGCTCCAAGTAGAAGGCCAATGCTCTCTTGCAGTCCAATGTGTGCAACTGACGTTCAGCAGGGCGGGTATGCGGCCTGGGGAAGAATGTTGGCAAGACAATTGACTGGTTAAGATGGAACTCCGACACCACCTTCGGCAGGAACTTTGGGTGGGTGCGGAGCACTACTCTGTTGTGATGAAATTTGGTATATGGAGCATGAGCTACTAGGGCTTGAAGCTCACTGACCCTACGAGCTGAAGTAACTGCCACCAAGAAAATGACCTTCCAGGTCAAGTACTTCAGATGGCAGGTATTCAGTGGCTCAAAAGGAGGTTTCATCAGCTGGGTGAGGACGACGTTGAGATCCCATGACACTGTAGGAGGCTTGATAGGGGGCTTTGACAAAAGCAACCCTCTCATGAATCGAACGACTAAAGGCTCTCCAGAGATGGCTTTACCTTCCACACGATAATGGTAAGCACTAATCGCACTAAGGTGATTCCTTACTGAGTTGGTCTTGAGGCCAGACTCTGATAAGTGTAGAAGGTATTCAAGCAGGTTCTGTGCAGGGCAAGAACGAGGTTCTAGGGCCTTGCTCTCACACCAAACAACAAACCTCCTCCACTTGAAAAAGTAACTCTTTTTAGTGGAATCCTTCCTGGAGGCAAGCAGGACCCGGGAGACACCCTCCGACAGACCCAACGCAGCGAAGTCTACGCCCTCAACATCCAGGCCGTGAGAGCCAGAGACTGAAGGTTGGGGTGCAGTAACGCTCCGTCGTTCTGCGAAATGAGAGTCGGAAAACACTCCAATCTCCACGGTTCTTCTGAGGACAACTCCAGAAGAAGAGGGAACCAGATCTGACGGGGCCAAAAGGGCGCTATCAGAATCATGGTGCCGCGGTCGTGCTTGAGCTTCAGTAAGGTCTTCCCCACCAAAGGTATGGGAGGATAAGCATACAGGAGGCCGGTCCCCCAATGGAGGAGAAAGGCGTCCGACGCTAGCCTGCCGTGTGTCTGAAGTCTGGAACAGAACAGAGGCAGCTTGTGGTTGGTCTGAGAGGCGAAAAGGTCCACCGAGGGGGTGCCCCACTCTCGGAAGATCTTGCGTACCACTCTGGAATGGAGCGACCACTCGTGCGGTTGCATGACTCTGCTCAGTCTGTCGGCCAGACTGTTGTTTACGCCTGCCAGGTATGTGGCTTGGAGGAGCATGCCAAACTGGCACGCCCAGCGCCACAGCCCGACGGCTTCCTGACACAGGGGGCGAGATCCGGTGCCCCCCTGCTTGTTGACGTAATACATTGCAACCTGATTGTCTGTCCGAATTTGGATAATTTGGCAGGACAGCCGATCTCTGAAAGCCTTCAGCGCGTTCCAGATCGCTCGGAGCTCCAGGAGGTTGATCTGCAGATCCTTTTCCTGGAGGGACCACAGACCCTGGGTGTGAAGCCCATCGACATGAGCTCCCCAACCCAGGCGAGATGCATCCGTCGTCAGCACCTTCGTGGGCTGCGGAATTTGGAATGGACGTCCCAGGGTCAAATTGGTCCGGATGGTCCACCAGAGCAGTGAAGTGCGGCAACTGGTGGAGAGGCGGATGACATCTTCTAGATTCCCGGTGGCTTGGAACCACTGGGAAGCTAGGGTCCATTGAGCAGATCTCATGTGAAGACGAGCCATGGGAGTCACATGAACTGTGGAGGCCATATGACCCAGAAGTCTCAACATCTGCCGAGCTGTGACCTGCTGAGACGCTCTGGTCTGCGAAGCGAGGGACAGGAGGTTGTTGGCCCTCGCTTCGGGAAGGAAGGCCTGAGCCGTCTGGGTATTCAGCAGAGCTCCTATGAATTCCAGAGACTGGGTTGGCTGGAGATGGGACTTTGGGTAATTTATCACAAACCCCAGCAGCTCCAGGAGTTGAATAGTGCACTGCATGGACCGGAGGGCTCCTGCCTCCGAGGTGTTCTTGACCAGCCAATCGTCGAGATATGGGAACACGTGCACTCCCAGCCTGCGTAGGTACGCCGCCACCACCACGAGGCACTTTGTAAACACTCGTGGGGCGGAGGCGAGCCCAAAGGGCAGCACACAGTACTGAAAGTGTCATGCGCCCAGGCGGAATCTGAGATACTGTCTGTGAGCTGGCAGTATCGGGATGTGAGTATATGCATCCTTTAAATCCAGGGAACATAGCCAATCGTTTTTCTGAATCATTGGCAGAAGGGTGCCCAAGGAAAGCATCCTGAACTTTTCTTTGACCAGGAATTTGTTCAGGCCTCTCAGGTCTAGGATGGGACGCATCCCCCCTGTTTTCTTTTCCACAAGGAAGTACCTGGAATAGAATCCCTGCCCTTCCTGCCCGGGTGGTACGGGCTCGACCGCATTGGCGCTGAGAAGGGCGGAGAGTTCCTCTGCAAGTACCTGCTTGTGATGGGAGCTGAAGGATTGAGCTCCCGGAGGACAATTTGGAGGCAGGGAGGTCAAATTCAGGGCGTATCCGCACCGCACTATTTGGAGAACCCACTGGTCGGAGGTTATGAGAGGCCACCTTTGGTGAAAAAATTTTAACCTCCCCCCGACCGGCAGATCGTCCGGTACGGACACTTTGAGGGCGGCTATGTTCCCGTGGATCCAGTCAAAAGCCCGTCCCTGGCTTTTGCTGTGGAGGCGCAGGGGGCTGCTTAGGCGCACGCTGTTGACGGGAACGAGCGCGCTGGGGCTGTCCCTGTGCCTGACGAGGCCTTCGGGCCGGCTGGTTGTACCTACGCTTTGCAAAAGAATAGGGTGCAGCCTGCCGGGCCCGGGAAAAACGTCCACCTGCTGAGGTGGATGCTGAAGGCGCCCGGTGGGAGAGCTTGTCGAGAGCGGTTTCCCGCTGATGCAGTTGGTCCACCATCTGCTCGACCTTCTCACCAAAAATGTTATCCCCCCGGCAAGGGACGTCGGCCAGTCTCTGCTGGGTGCGGTTGTCCAGGTCAGAGGCACGCAGCCATGAGAGCCTGCGCATCACTATACCTTGGGCCGCAGCACGAGATGCCACGTCACAGGTGTCATAGATACCCCTGGACAGGAACTTTCTGCACGCCTTCAGCTGCCTGACCACCTCCTGATAAGGCCTGGACTGCTCCGGCGGGAGCTTCTCGACCAGGTCCGCCAGTTGTTGCACATAGGTCCGCATGTGAATGCTCATATAGAGCAGGTATGACTGGATGCGGGTCACGAGCATGGAGGATTGGTAGGCCTTCCTCCCAAACGAGTCCAGAGTGCGAGACTCCCGCCCCGGGGGCGCCGAGGCGGTATCCCTCGAACTCCGTGCCCTCTTGAGAGCAGAATCCACGACCGCCGAGTCATGGGGCAATTGGGGCCGCATTAACTCTGGGTCAGAGTGGATCCTGTATTGGGACTCTGCTTTCTTGGGAATGGTGGGGTTAGTTAACGGTCGCACCCAGTTCCGAAGCAGTGTCTCCTTGAGGACATTGTGCAGCGGCACCGTGGAGGACTCTCTAGGTGGCGATGGATAGTCGAGGACCTCGAGCATCTCGGCCCTCGGCTCTTCCACAGAGACCACGGGGAAGGGAATGCTGATAGACATATCCCACACAAAGGAGGCAAAGGAGAGGCTCTCGGGGGGTGAGAGCTTCCTCTCCGGTGAAGGCGTGGGGTCCGAGGGAAGGCCCGTAGACTCCTCTGAGGAGAAATATCTAGGGTCCTCCTCTTCCCCCCACGAGTCCTCATCCTCGGTATCGGACATAAGCTCATGTAGCTGAGTCCTGAACCGGGCCCGGCTCGACGTCGAGGCACCGAGGTCTCGTCGAGCGGTGGACTCCCGCGCCGGCGGGGACGGAGCTCCCTCCATCGACGTCGACTCCACCTGCGTGGCGGTCGAGACCGGCGCCGCAAGCGGCGGCGGTGTCGACGGCCCCGGCGCCAGGCTAGAGCTCACCGGCGCCACAGACATCGGCGCCGAGGGCGCAAGCACCCCCGGCGCCGGCACAGCCTGGCGCATCAGCCCTTCCAGGATCCCCGGAAGGATGGCTCTGAGGCACTCGTCCAGGCCCGCTGCCGGGAAAGGCGGTGGGGCCGGTAGGGGTGTCGGTGCCAGAAGCTGATGGGGGCCAGGAGACGGCACCGAGGTGCCGGAACCTTGACGCGTCGGTACCTCCACGACCGACGGGGACCTCTCCTCTCGACGATGACGCTTCGGCGCCGCCTCCTCTCCGATGTCCGGATGCACCGAGGGCGACCGGTGACGACGCTTCTTGTCTTTCTTCCGATGCGAGTCACCGGTGCCGGGAGGTATGGAGGAGGAGGAGGACGATCCCCCTCGGTCCCGAGGAGCCGGGTCAGACAGGGTTCGGTCCCGAGGGCCACGGGCTGAGGGAGTGACCGGGGCCGACTGCCCACGCGGCCGCTCACCTCTACCCTCGCCGGCGGGCCGACGGGACCTGTTCTCCTGGGGTCGATGCCATCGGTGCCGATGTCTCGGGCATCGATACCGGTACCGAAGGACCGGGCGTCGATACCGATGCCGTCGAGGTCGACGTCGAGGGGCCGGCGCAAGTTCCAAAAAGACAGTCCCGCAGAACTTGCCTCGCAACCTGAGTCCGTTTCCGGAGACCGAGACACAGGGAACACGACTTGATATTGTGCTCCGGCCCGAGGCACTGGAGGCACCAAGCGTGGGTGTCGGTCTGCGAGATCGGCCGGCCGCAGCGACCACACTTTTTAAATCCACTCGGGACCCTTGAGGACATCGACGGAAAAATCGCGTCGGCGAAGTCAAAGTCGTCAATGGTGGCTGAAATCACACCACGAAAAGGAAAGCGACCGTGCGGCCACTAGGCCGCAACGCGGCGTCCCCGCTGGAAGCGAGGGAAAAAGGGAGCGCGTGCTCCACACGCGCAGGGTTTCTTTTTTTTTTTTTTTTTAAAAAGAAACCGGACGGTAACTAAACAAAGTTAAACAAAGAAAAAGCACGATCCGCGTAAACGCGATCGAAAATCCGGCAGCTGAATCAGAGAGAGCGGCGAGGCACGACTCTCTCCAGACGCGGAAAAAAAGGAACTGGCGGGAGCGGTCGCGCACGGGCGGGAAGACGGCCGCGCATGCGCGGTGGGCGTGCCCTGCGTGCCGACCGTCCCGCGAAGCTTTTTTCCGGTTGGTGGGGGCTGCCGCGGACGTCACCCAGTCGTGAGAACAAGCAGCCTGCTTGTCCTCGGAGAAAACATGGATACAAACAAGCACTGTCTAAAAACGCCATCTTGGAAGCACCAACTAGATATATCTTATACATTAAAAAAGGTGGAGGAAAGCCAAACAGCTGCCAGCATGGTTAAACCATGAGGTGAAAGAGGCTATTATAGCTTACCATAAAGACAAAAAACAATATGTGAGGGAGCCCATAGGACGCTGCCATGTCCTCTTAAAAACACTCCCTCATAGCGTCAGGCCACCTGAAAACCCCTAGTCCCGCCCAAGGAGGAACTGACATGGGAGGGGTGGACCAAAGAGGGCATGGTCCAGGAAGTATAAAAGGCTGAGCCAGAGCTTGGTTAAGGAAGCCCAGAGGGAAGCAATGATATCCACTGCAGGTGATTCCATCCCGAAGCTGAGAAACTGCTACCATTTCATAGGTCAAGTTCAACTTGGATCCTTGAAGAGTTTGTATTTTGACCTGGCTGGCTGAAGGCCAGTCTTGTATACCTGCTAGAGACTCTGCTGATAACTCTGGATTGAGGGACCAGGTCAGAGACCAGTAAGAGTGCTGCTGAGCTGAGAGACATTCATTTATGCTGGGGCCCTGCAGGAGCAGGCCACCCAAGAACATATTGTTTCCTCCCTTCCTGTGACACTTTTAATAATTATTATTTGCTTCCGCAGTAATTTGATGATTATATGTGGCTTGTCTTAGCTGGCTCCATGGCCTGCCTTCACTCACGTTACCACATTTGACTACATTTGAAGAAAAAGTCAGAGAGTCATCTGGACTGCTAGACAACCACGGAGTAAAAGGAATGCTTAGAGAGAACAAAGTAATAGCAGAAATAATAAATTAATTCTGTGCCTCTTGCTCTTTACACAGGTGGATACTTGGATCATACTTGCACTGCAAACCATTGATAGTGATGATTAGAGCAACTAAAGCAAATCAATGTAAATTTAAAAAGGTCTAAAACACAGTTACTTACCTTTAGCAGGTGTTCTGAGGACAGCAAGATAGGAAGACATCACATCAGTGACATCATCCAACAGAGTCCAGCACTTTTGAGAATCTCATCATGCATACACACCTATTCCCATCTGTCTCTGTCATGCGGGATCCCCTTGATCCGTTACAAGTATCTCATAATACAACTTCTTTGGGAAGGAGGGAGGGTTTGTAAAGATTCTACCCTGGTAGCCTCGGAGGACACCTGCTTCAGGTAAGTAATCATGTTGCCTGAGGACAGGAAGGACAGCTAAATCCTCACACTTTGGTCTCCCTAGATACAGGCTGCCTTCAACAGAAAACAGGGAAAGACAGAACCAGAGGTGATGAAATGAGCAAACACCAAAATTACTTTTTGTAGCAGCAAGCCTTAAATTAGGAGCTTTATAATTGCTTCTTTTTCTTTTCTTTTTGGAAGGCAGTCTGGAAATGAAAGTAATAGGCCTAGGGAGAGACTCCTGTTCCAAATAGCTGTGATGTGAAATGTATGCAGCAATGTTCATGTTGCAGCCCTGCAAATCTCTTTTGTGGAGGTTGATCGAGAGTAGGCTACCAACACTGCCACACCTCTGACATTATGAGCCGTGGCATGACCCTCAAGAGTCTTAGGGACCATAGAAAATGATGGCAGATAAAAGCCATATAGTCTATCAAGTCTGCCCAACCATACCGTTATCCTTTTCCTTAGAGATCCTATGTGCTTGTCCCATGCTTTCTTGAATTCAGATACAGCCTTTGTCTCCACCATCTCTACCAGGAGGCTATTCGATGCATCCACAACACTTTCCACAAAGAAACATTTCCTTAGATTACTCCTGAGTCTACATCTTCATTTTTATGCACCCATATTCCAGAGCTTCCTTTCAATTGAAAGAGACTCTCCTCCTATACATTTATGCTATGGAGGTATTTAAAGGTCTATCATATCTTCCCTCTGCTGCCGTTGTTCCAAGGGGAAATTATGTCCTACCTGATAATTTTCTTTCCTTTAATCAGCTACGCCGTTCTGTACTGGTGGGTGTTATCCCTTCCTACCAGAAAGTGGCGGTAGAGAAAACTGAATTCTACCAGTGACATCAGTGGTATAGGCCTGGGTTCCCCCTGGAACAATCCAGTATCTGTCCAAATAGCAGAAGGTCCCTTTTGTGCAACACATCCATGCACCATCCACCTCTGTAGAAGAAATGATAAGCAAGTGTGCAAAACACAGCAAAGTGGCATTCACTACCCTGAATATACCACGATATGATGTAACATATTGCTGCCAATCATGGTCTGCTATTTTTTTATTTTGGGGGGAAAGAACTGAAAAGGGATCACGGAACACATCCAGGACCCTGGGCTGAGGTCTTCCAAGGGAGGGTTGCAGAACAGGGGAGCTGATTACAGGAAAGAAAATGATTACGTAGGACATAAATTTTCCCTTTCTTAGTGTCAGCTCCACTGTTCTGTACTGATCTAACTCCAGTGTTCTGCACTGATGGGATGTACTTATCTACTGGGCTGAGAAAGACAAGCCTCCCCCCCCCCCCCCCCCCCGAATGACCGCCCTGCCAAAAGCTGAGTGGACTGGCCAACATAACCAACCTGTAATGCTTAGCAAAGGAATGGAATGACGACCAAGTCACGACCCTGAAAATCTCCTCAGGAGAATAAGCCCCGGCTTCTGTCTAGGAAGCGGCCTAAGTCCTAGAAGAGTGGGTCTCTTGTGATGAGCTGCAATGTGGATTGTAGATAGGCTTCCATGAGGTCCAGTGAAGTAAAAACTCCCCTGGCTGCACCGATGCAATGACCAAGCGAAGGGTTTTCATCCAGTAATGCTGGAATCATAGATAAGCATTCACTCCTTTGAGGTCCAGTATGGGGTTGAAAGGAACCGCCCTTCTTTATGACTACAAAATGGAGAACTGCCCCAGATTGCACTCTGCCAGTGGAACAGATTTCACTACTCCTAGATCGCAGAGATGTTAAGGATTAGAGTAACAGCCTAGTGCTTTAAGGTTGAACCACAGAGGGGGGGGGGAGGCTACCACACCCTCATTGGGCAGGCCTGGTCACTGCAGTCCTGACTAAGGGACGTAAGGGTGCAGCTCGCTTGGGGCTTCTGCATGAAAAATCTATTCCAACACCCCCTTCAGAGCCAGAGGGTGCTGAGCGGACCTAATGTGGCCTGCCCTCTTGGAGTAATCCCTGAATATCGAAGATCACTGAGCACCCTTTTGCCTCAGCTCGGGGAGACAGAGCGACTGCGCCTCCACCATATCCTTCACCAAGTTCTCCAGGTCCTCACGCAAGAGCAAACACCCCCTAAAGGGCAGCTGACTCAAAAGCTTCTTAGAAGCTACATCCGCAACCCAATGGCAAAGCCACAACTAACAGCGCTCCACCATGAAGCAGCCACTGAGCAGGAAGCCAAATGGACCAACTCATAGAGAACGCCCGCCAAAAATGCCATACCGGATTCCAGGCGAACACGGGGGACTCCAGCAACTGTGGCAGCAAGCGCATCATAGCCCTAGCAACATACCTGCCAAAAATGGCAGCCTAAATACTGGAAGCTCCAACCAAAAAGGCCAAGCAGAGCTGCTGCTCCATCTTATCATGGAGCTCCTTAAGGGCAGTGCCCCCATGGACTGGCACCGTGGTTGCTGTTGTGACTGCTGTGACCCTGGCATCCACTTTGAAGAACCCTCAATACCTTTCCACCACCTCAGGAACGAAGGTGTAGAGGAGATCAAGCATCCTAGAGCTCCTGAGGGGGTCATCTGGGGTCTCCCACTCTGCCATAATCATATAGATGAGGGCCTTATAGAGAAGGAAATGCTTTGGAGATCCTGAGAGGTCTTCCGATAATGGGTTCTTTTCCAAGGTGTCTGTAGTGGGCAGCTTGAGAATAGCCAAAGCCCCTGTGACCTCATCAATGAGGCAAGACAGCTCCTCGAGGCAAAAGAACCAGATCACATGAGATTGCTCTTCCTCCGCTTCTCGAGAAGCAGGATCTTCGGAATCCAAATCCATGGGAGACACAGTCCAAGAAGGCCTCCGAGTCCTCTCACACCACCTCCGGGAGACCAAACTCTCCAGAAACCCCAAATCTGAGAAGTGAAACTTTGAACCCCAAATGAGGCCTCACCATTGGGAGGGAACCCAAGATCCGACAGCAAGGTCTGCTTATTCAGACCAAAGGGGGGCAGGAATAGAAGACCCCCACTCCAATGGAGACTGAACTCTGCAGGAGAAAACAGCCTGGGAGAAAATGGCCACTGTTCCTGCCAAAGTCATTGGAACCATGGGTCCTGAGGCTTCAGCAGAGGGAGGAAAGGTATTAGCTCTGGCAGCCCCTCAACCCACACCCCCTGGGCCATTTCTGATGGGCAGACAGAGCTGGCAGCTGTATTAAGTTAATAAGTATTCTGGGTTTAAGAAAAACTACAGTTCCTAATCAAGCACATGCAAGCTTGTCTGCTTCCTCAAGCTTGCCTTGGCCCAGGGATTTGACGTCTCTGCCGTTCCTTGGCATTCCCCAATTAAAGGAGGATTACCTGCAAAGGCAGCTTCCCCCCCCCCCCTCAAAATGGCTTTATGCCCTGACAAAGGTAATAAATCTAGCCAGACCAGATTAAAAGGGTTTTCTTTCTTTTTTTGAAAGCCTGGGAGCTGCAGGGTGAGTAAGAGTGGAGGAGTGGCCTAGTGGTTAGGGTGGTGGACTTTGGTCCTGGGGAACTGAGTTTGATTCCCACTTCAGGCACAGGCAGTTCCTTGTGACTCTGGGCAAGTCACTTAACCCTCCATTGCCGCAGGTACAAATAAGTACCTGTATACAATATCTAAGCCGCACTGAGCGCTGCCATGAGTGGGAAAGCGCGGGGTACAAATGTAACAAAAAAATAAAAAATAACACCCGAACAGGGTGTATGGGTCACGTGGGGGTGGGGGGGGGAATGGGGACCTGCATCCCTCCCAGCAGGGCCCAACAGGACCAAGCCAAAGCCTCACACTAAAATGCAACTGAGGGCTGTGAGGCAAGATCTGCACTCAACCAGGTAGAGTCAGAGACCAGGAAAACTGGGAGCAGCTATTAGGCTCGACCTTGCCATGCGACCAACCTACCTCCTGCTAGAGGTAGTGAAAAATACCTCCAGGGAGCACTCCAGCTTAAATTGGTGATGTCACTGGTATTAACTAGTCTCCCTACCCTTTTCCCCATGGTTCTAAAACATGAACCACAGCATACAGCATTAACAGATAGCATCCATTCAAGCTCTCATTTACTGCAAAGAAGTTGCTAAAAATTGAAAGCTTTTCTCAACAGTGTCAGGCATAGGAAAGAAAAACTGAATATCATCTGCATAAAGTCTAAATTGAACATCTAAACATTGAAGGACCTGACAAATAGGTCTCATATAAATATTGAACAATATAGCTGATAACACTGAGCCTTGGGGTACACCTAATGCTAAATCAATCCATTCTGAACACTAAGAAACCTGATGGACCCGAAACTGTTTCCGAGAGAGGAAAGACTCAAACTAAAGTAGCACTTTACCACAAGTGCCTAAGTCCTTTATGCAATTCAAAAGGATTCCATGGTGCACAGTATCAAATGCAGCAGAAATATCAAAAGTCACCATGAGATACTCAATTTCTCTGTCAAAACCAGTCCGAATAGAACTTAACACAGAAATCAGAAGTGTCTCAGTTGAATATTTTGGCCTAAAGTCAAACTGAGAAACATCTAATAAACATGAAGGAGTATTTTCAAAGCACTTAGACTTACACATTTCCATAGTAACATATGGGACTGCAGTTTCACTTCCCCGAGCTCTTTCACAAAACTGTTGAGGTCTTCACCAAACAACCACTTACCCAGAAAAGGGCAGTTCAGTGCCCTCAGCATGTCACAGACCCCTGGGTAAAATGAACTGATCGGCACGCTAATGCCATTACAGACAGGCCCACACCACAAAGGAGCTCCAGATTGAGGCCTGGAGACCCAGCACCACCACTTCAAAGGTCTACTTGAGCTTATTATCCTGGAGGTCCTTCAGGGCAATACACCCCCCTCCAATATCCTCAGAGAATACCTGCTACAGGTAAGTATCTTCACTTTCTCGGAGGACAAGCAGGCCTATAATTCTCATATGTGGGAATCCCTAGCTACCAGGCTCACCGAAAACCACCACCAGTGGTCGATTGGACTTCAAAAAAGTAATTAGCCTGAAACTATATAGAATCTGAGTGAGAGAGCAGCCTAGAACAAAACAAAAGGCCAATGCTCGATTGCAGTCCAAGGTGTGCAGTGCGCTTTTGCAAAGGATAGGCATGAGGTCAGGGGAAGAATGTTGGCAAAACAATCGACTGGTACAGATGAAACTCTGACACAAACTTAGGGTGCATGTGGAATAACAGAGTAGTCCTCCACATGCACTTCGTATAAGGTACATCTGCCTCTAAGGCCTGAAGCTCAGTGACCCTGTCAGCTGAAGTAACAGCCACAAAAATATGACCTTCCAGGTCAAGTACTTCAGAAGACAGGAAGCAAGTGGCTCAAAAGGAGATTTCATCAGCTATGTGAGAATGACACAGAGGTCCCATGACATCTGGTTTGACAGGGGGCTTTAACAAAATCAAACCTCTCATGAACTGAACAACTAGAGGCTGTCTAGAGATGGGCTTACCTGCTAGACTTTGATAAGCAGCACAAATTGCACTGAGATGAACCCTTAGGGAGTTGGTCTTGAAACCAGACTCGGAAAGGTGCAGAGATATTCAAGCAAGGTATGTGTACGGAAGGAAACAATCTAGGGCCTTGCCCTCAGACCAGACACAAGCCTCCTCCACTTGAAAAAATAATATCTCTTAGTGGAATCTTTCCTGGAAGCTTGCAAGACTTTGGAGACACCATCAGGAAGATGCAAGGAAGCAAATTCTAAGCTCTCAACATCCACGCTGTGAGGGTCAGAGACCGGAGGCTGGGATGCAGACGACATCTCTTGTCCAATCTTCACTGTTCTTTGGAGGATAACTACAGAAGAAGCAGGAACCAGATCGCCCAGGGCCAGTAGGGAGCGATCAGGATAATGGTCCCGCAGTCTCACTTCAGTTTCAGCAAAATCTTCCCCACAAGAGGAATGGGAGGATACACATACAGAAGTCTTGTCCCCAAATGAAGAAGGAAGGCATCTGACGCTAGCCTGTCATGGGCCTGGAGCCTGAAACAGAATTGAGGGACTTTGTGATTGGACTGAGTGGCAAAGAAATTCACAGAGTGGGTGCCCAAGGCTCGGAAGATATCATGGTAAAAGCCCATGATGAGTGACCACTCGTGCGAATGCATGATCCTGCTCAGTCTGTCGGCCAGGCTGTTGGATTTGCCTGCCAGGTAAGTGGTCTTGAGGATCATCCCGTGCTGGTGCACCTAACGCTACATCCGGATGGTCTCCTGACACATAAGGCTGATGTGGAGATCTGTCTCCTGGTCTGAACAAACACCTCAAGTGTGAAGCCTATCTAAGTGAACTACCCACCCTAGATGGGATGCATATATCGTCACCATCTTTGAGGGCTGTGGAGTTTGGAATGGGAGTCCCAGAGTCGAATTGGATTGAACTGTCCACCAGAGCAGGGACTGAGTCAGCTCTGGCAGAATTCAGATGACAACCTCTAGGCTCCCTGTGACCTGGCATCAATGGGAACCCAGGGTCCACTGGGCAGTTCTTATTTGAAGACGTGCCATAGGTGTCACATGAACAGTAGAGGCCACATGGCCTAACCTCCTCAACATCTGCCGGGCTGTGACCTGCTGAGCTGCTCGGACTCAGATGGTGAGGGCGACAAGTGCGTCTGCCCATGCCACAGGGAGAAAAACCCGAGCAGGCCGGGTGTCTAGCAGGGCTTCAATGAATTCCAATCGCTGGACAGGGAGCAGATGGGACTTGGGGTAGTTTAAAACAAACCCTTATTATGTCTAACACCGAATAGTCCTCTGCATGGACTCCTGAGAACCGTCCTTTGATATGCTTGTCGTGACAGGGGTATACATGGACTCTCAGTCTGCATAGCGACACTACAATTTCTCCAATACACTTGGTGGAGCCGACGCAAGGCCAAAAGGTAACACGCTATACTGAAAGTGACGTGTTCCCAGCCAAAACCAAAGATACTTCCTCTGAGCTGGATGTATTAGGATACGAGTATAAGCATCCTTTAATTCCAGAGAGCATAGCCAATCGTTTTCCTGAATCATGGGAAGAAGGGTGCCCAGGAATTTGTTCAGGCCCCTTAGATCTAGGATGGGATGCATCTCCCCTGTCTTCTTTTGCACAAGGAGGTACTTTGAATATAATACCTTCCCTTCTTCCCCTGGTGGAATGGGTTTGACCACATGGGCCTTGAGAAGGTCAGACAGTTCCTCTGCAAACATCTACTAGTGCTGAGAACTGAAGTGATACGCGCTCTCAGTGGGCATTCTAGTGGTCTCACTCTGTAGCCAATGCAGGGTGTAACTGAGACAGACTATTTGACGAACCCACTGGTTTGAGGTTAAAAGAGGCCACCTTTCTTGCTAAAATTTCAGCCTCCCCCTAACCGACAAGTTGACTGGGACAGTCACTTTTACAGCAGCTATGCTCTGCTGGAGCTGTTCAAAAGCTCATCCCCTGCTCTAATTGGGGAGCTGCCTGGACCTTAGTCACAAGCTGTTGACAAAAACGAGCATGCTGGGGCTGAGCCTGCTGAGGCTGGCAAGGAGAAGTGGTGTACCTCCTCTTCAACTTAACAAAAAACTTCCTAGAGGAGGAGGCAGATGTAAAAGGTGCCTGGTGGGAGAGAGAATCTATGGTTTCAGTGTGTTTCTTGATAAGGTCAGCGACCTCCTCCACCTTCTCTACAAAAAGATTATCCCCTGGCACGTGGCATCTGCCAACCTCCGCAGGACTGCCAGGTCCAAGTCAGAGACATACAGCCATGGAAGTCTGTGCATTGTTATACTCTGGGCAGAGATCCTAGAGGCCCCATCAAGTGTCGTACCCGCCCCTGGACAAGAACTTACGATACGCTTTCTGCTGCTTGACCAGCTGGTGAACAGATTCAGCCTGATCCGGTGGAAGAGAGTCTGCCAAATCAGACATACTGCGCACCAAGGACCGCAAGTACAGGCTCATGTAGAGCTGGTATGATTGGAAACGGGAGACGAGCATGGTGGTCTGATACATCTTCTGCCTAAAAGAATCCAGGGTTCTAGCTTCCCTATCAGGGGGCACTGAAGCATAGTCCCTAGAACTCCTGGCCCTTTTGAGGGTGTATTCCTCCATAGGGAATGGTGAGGCAACTGGGGTCTATCAAACCCAGTGGAAGACAGAATCCGGTATATGGTGTCAATCTTCTTGGAGAGGGACCATAAGATCTCGTGAAGTGGGACCATCACAGCCTCTTCAGGAGAATCGTAGACCAGGACCTGACCATCTCAACCCTGGGCTCTTCCTCTATTGCCAAGGGAATTGGGATGGCAGCTACCATCTCCTTCACAAAAGACAGGAAGGAAAGGCTTTCAGGTTGAGATTTCCTCCTTTCCTGTGGAGGGGAGGGATCAAATGGGATGCCATAGGACTCCTCCTCCAAAAAGTACCATGGATCCTCTTCTGAATCCCATGAGTGCTCCTCATCGGTGTCAGTGAAGAACTTCTCTTGGGAGGGATGAGACCAAGCCTACCTAGATGAAAGGTACCATGATCCCTGAGAGAGGTATTGAGGTGTTGGCTGTGGCCTAGACTCCAGAGGGTGTGCCAACATGGGTGGCAGCCGAGAGCACAAGCAGCATCAGTGTTGGAGATCTCACCGCAGGCTAGTGGCCATGCGGGACTGAAGCAAGAGGCATAGCTGGCGCAAGTACCCCAGACACTGATGCACTCTGCAAGATCCCCGCCAGAGGCACTCATTGAGGGCTGATATTGGGAAAGGCTGGGGTGCTGCTGAATCTGCGGGGGGTCAAAGAGGGAGTGCGGAAACCCACACAGACACCTCCTGTATGGAGGGAGAGCGGTGGTCCTGGTGCTTCTCAGGAACCGGGAAATCCTTCTGTGCCCTGGAGCTCCCAGCACCATGTGTTTTGGGTGGATCGATGCTGATGCTTCTTCCGATGTATGGCATTAACACTCCAGTGCCAAAGAGGATGATGTTGAGTCCTCATCACCTCAGGGTCAGGTCCAGCGCCTATCAGTCCCAGGGGCCCTGCATAGCGGGTGGAGACCCACTCGATGCATGGTCACTCTCGGTGTGCAAGGGTATCGCAGTCATATGGACTGATGCCCTGATGCAGACACTGAAGCCACTGTTGCCAACACTGTTGAGGCTTCGGACCTGGCTCCAAAATTTTTTTTCTCTGATCTTCTCTGGCCAACTGTGTTCTCTTCTTCATATGAAGAAAGAGAATACAGTTTGCAGGGGTATGATTAGGCCTCAAACACTACAGACACCAAGAATGGATGCCTTTATCAGAGATCGTCCTATTGCACCAAGTGCAGTGCTCGAAGCCACTGGGAATCTTGGTGGCCAAATCAAATGATTCAATGGTGCTAAAAAGGGCAAAGCGCCAGGAAAAGGAGGAGGGAAAAACTCGACCAGAGCTCAGGCCTAAACGCGGCCTAGCGAGCATGGTAAAAGAAAGAAAACTTTAAAAAGATGAAAAAATAATCCATGAAGATACTGGAAAGAAATAAAATGAAGAAAACCCCCAAGAGAGGTATATAAAAAAACAAAAGGAAGGCACAAAAAATAGACAGAAGGCCGAACCAGCTGTGACGAATGGGAATAAACGCACCCTCTCCTCACCGCAGGAGAAACTGAACTGCTAGCTCTGCGCTCTTGCGGCAGGTGGGAAGGCATTCGTGCATGCACAGTGGAGTGAGTCTCATGCTCAAAGACCTGTTTAAAGCTTGTTACAAGTCCAGACTGGCAATGCGGACCTGTGTTACCCTCATGTGAGAATTATAGGCCTGCTTGTCTTCAGAGAATCAAGCTCCTTTCTTGTTGATTCTCGGTTTAGAGAACACTGAAAACCCAGAAGGTGTCGCTTGTTTAATCACCATGACATCCATATCTAAACGCCACGATTCAGTGATACACAAGATATCAAACTTCTTAGAAGTGAATAAATCCTGCAAGATAATTTATTTTTAACAGACCTAGCATTGACTAAACAAATATTTACAGGCCGCATGCTGGAGTGTTGTAAAGGCTCACGTTTAACCGAGACTAGCACTCTCTCCCTATTAAAACAACTAGAAACTGAGGCAAGGTGGCCAGTTCTACCCTGCTCTATTCGAACCGGAATCAAAGACATCCTAAGACAGTTACGTTTAAAAATCTACCAAAACCCCACCAATCCCACATGAATTTCACACAAAGGAGTGCTCTTTCGTCAGTGCGTGACACCTCCGGTACAGGCTACCCAAAAAAATGTTCAACAGCTCACTGTGACATCACAGTGGGCGGAGCTTAGCTCAGTCCATGAAGGGAAGCCTTAGAACTAACTCCAGGGTAGAAATTATGATGGGGAGGGAGGGTAGCAATCCTGAATCTCTTTTGAACTATAAGGAAGAGTGTTGGATTTATTTGTTTAAATACTGTGTGCCCTAAGGATTTGAATTTAGAAAGTGAATGGATGACAGCTATTTGAATGTCAATCCTGGCCTCTTATTGGTTCTTAACAGCATGTGATTGAGCCAATTAGTTATGTGACTGATGCAGCTGCCATTACTTTTTTTTTTTAGTTTGGCTGTGCCATGGAGAGAGAGCTCTGTTAAAGTTTACGGAAGGCTTTTTTTATGCCATAGATAATTTATCACTCTAAAATATAAGATTTTTATTTATTTGACTTTTATGAAATGCTTTTTTGTTTTTTAGGAGACCGCTGAGGCACATACCGAAACACAGCTGTATCGGCAACTGGTTCTCCATAGCACTTCAGATAAGTTTCTAAGTCAAAACTGCTTTAAAATGCTTTCAAAGTTAAAAATAATTAACAAAAAAAGATAAAAAGTACTGATGAGAATGTTGAGCTGGCTAAGGTCTCTTTTGTACGGATACTTTATGTGAAGCCAGATATAAGGTTATTTCTGACTGGTCTATTAAAATTTTTTTTTTATATTTATGTAAGATTATTGTTCTACAAGATTTGATTGAACTGAAGTTAATTTACAATCTAGGGATCTGTTGAATTGTCTCTATTTACCTTGGCATGACACAATCGCAGCTAGACATGGAGAATACCTGTGATGCTGAAACTAGGTCAAAGAGCAATACAGAATACCAAAAAAGACTGCAGTGCTCTGCAGAAAAGGAAATGAAGGGGCCTCATATGAAGGTACTGGCACTAGGGGTAGTGCACTCCAAAAATTCCCCTGCTTGATAATCACTGCTCCTGGTTCAAGCTGGGCTTATTCTGCTCATCCTCAGAGAAAGCTACCAATACAAAAATTTCTAATCAGTACATTGTCTAGAAATACACTGAATTCATTTAAAACAGGTATCTGATGTACGGGGACAGACACCAATTTAACAATTTTAGTGCCTGACTTCCAAATACATATGTTAACCTCTGTGTAAGTTCATAGTGATAGGAATTATGTCTGCCTTGCATTTCCATGTCCAGTACATTCTCCAAAATAATGCAAAACAAGGCTTAGTCGAGATCATTTGGGCATATTAATCTACTTCTCAAATAGCAGTTTGAACCTCTGCAGTTTTTTTTCCCTTTGGCCTGCCAACATATAGCTAAAGACTTCAGATAGGTTAAGTAAACGCACTTCAAAAATAATTAAAAGATTCAACTGCTTCATATCAGCTAACTTATCAACCCTCCCCCACCTCTTATCATCTTGTCCTTCTCTATACAATTGTATTATCTTTGTGATACTTTTTACCCATATATTGTATTACCTCTATGATACTTTGTACCCATACATCATGTTATCTCTGTGATACTTGTACCCATACGTTGTAAGCCGCACTGAACCTGCTATCGAGTGGGAAAGAGCGGGGTATAAATGCTATAAATAAATAAATAAAAATGATAGAGTGCTAAACCCAACACAAATTACTCCTACTTGGACACAGCGCAGGTGTTTGCTTAATATCAAGAGTGCTAAGTAATAACAGTACTCACAGAATTATCACCTACAGATATGATCACTGTGAATAGTACAGCAAAATCTGCACCACTGCTGCAGGATAAAGGGTAGAATAAAAGAAGTCAAGCTACTTGAAAATTTATCTCCACTACAGAACACACATTAAATGTTGCTTTGAGACGAACTAGAACAGACATCAACCCATGTGCAAAAAATGTTCTTTATGCCCTCACCTGGATATCTGAAATAGAATCAACTGTGAACATCTGAGCACCAAGTTCTTCTTTTTCCCAGGCATCCAAAACTAATGACTTTCTCACTTTCTTCACAGAAGAAACATGCTAGAACAAATAATAATAAATTAAAGCCTCTGGTATCTTAACAATAAGTTGCTTAACTGGTGGTTTGTGGCTTTACCTCTTGTTTGCAGTTTATATAGACAGGATCATCTTCCTCTTTGAGGAATATATCTTTTCCAGTTTCCTGCTTTAAAACCTCTCTAATGTCTTCTTCCAAAAAGGAGAGAGGCTGTGACTAAAAACATTAAAAGAAAAAGCAGACATTAGCTTTTATTTCTGTACCAGTAAAGTGAAGATGCTTAGTTGTAACAGGGTTCCCTATAGACTATAGGATAAATAAAAAATACAAATGGTTATCATCAGCCAATAGCATCTAGACAGAGATCTCTCAGAGCTCAGAATTAACTAGAAAAAGTCTTTGAATATACTCGCCTGTTCCTGTCTCTCTCTGCCCCTGAGCTGATTCCTTTGTTGCTATGTAGCTTCGAGCCTTCAATGAGGTAGATGGGATTGTGTGTATGATTTATCATGTCTATGGAGGATCATATTACAAGTAGACAACTTTGCTTTTTCTGTTAACAAGCAGGATGAATCATCCATGGGGGTCATCCCAGATAAGGGTTGCTTCAGGAGGAGTAGCCCAGTGGTTAGTGTAGCAGACTGATCCTGGGGAACTGGGTTCAATTCTCACCGCAGCTCCTTGTGACTCTGGGTAAGTCACTTAACCCTCAACTGCCCCACATACAAATAAGTACCAAACCATTTTGACTGTAACCATAGAAAGGCAGTATATCAAGTCCCATCTCCTTTCCCCTCCTGAAAGTTCATCTTGATGTTGCAGGAGTCAAGATGAACTAGTGATTAAGAATGTGACAGCTGGAATAGTTATGCAAACAGATTTTTCAACTTGGCCTGTCTAAAGACATTGTCCCATCTGGGTGTATGATCAAGACAGTAGCAGGACAAATAGGTATGCAGTGAAGACCAAGTTATTGCTTTGCAGATGTTTTCTAATGATACTAACTGTCCACTAATTTCATCTTGTCCCTTATTTCTGTCCTCTTTAAAAAGAATGTGAGGGCTGATTTGCTATCCAGGGTATGAAGAGGTTTTTTTTCTCCTAAATGGTTGATGTGAAACACAAAAGCTAACTCGGGGGTCCTTTTGCTAAGTAGTGTAAGGTGCTAATGTGCGCCTAAACATGGGATGAACTAATGTGCTCCACGTTAATTTTGGGATGTGCGTGCGCTAACTGCATGTTAAAACATTTAAGAAAAATGTTATAAGGGTGTGTGTGTCAGGGGTGGAGAGTATATGTTCCTGTGCTAACCAGTTAGCGCATCTACATTACCACACACTAACTACTTAGTGCACTGATAAGACAGGAGCCCTTATCGCCATGGTAAAAATGAGGGTGGGACCAGAGCTTCAGAGACAGAAGGGAAGGCCGAAGGTGCGCTGAGCGAAGAACACGCTTTTCGCTGCCGACGCCACCTTAACCCCGAGGTACACCTTTTAAATTTTGGAGGCGTATATCTCGACATCAGTGCTGTCGTCAGCTGTTTGTAGATCGTAATCAACAGCTACGTAGTGATGAAACTCCTCTTCAGTAACACAGGCTGGGATGTCAATAGCCTGTTCATCTGACACATTTGCAACAGCTACATCTGTTTCGTCCCACTCCTTATCCCTAACAAAGCTTGCCCGCTTGTAGCAGTTCACAATGGTTGCCTATGTAACATGATTCCAGGCTTCTTTCTGCATATGTAGGGAATCCAACAGTGATAGATTACGAGCCAGTTCAACCAGCACGTTTATCCTTGCAAGTCTGGTCATCCATAATGCTCATCAGACAACGTAGCACAAGAGCCCGATTATTTATTTATTTTATTTGTTGCATTTGTACCCCACATTTTCTCACCTATTTGCAGGCTTACATAGTACTGTCAGAGGCATTTGCCCAGTCGGTGGATAACAAATACAAAGTTGTATAGTGATCGTATGAGGTATAAGTGGAGAGTCGGAATGAAGATTGCGTGTTGTCCTGTTCGATCATAGTCATGCTGTGTTGGTAGGTGAAGAGGGTTACGTGGGGTCGTTGGGGTAGGCCTTTTTGAATAGTGTAAGCCCGCAGGGGTGCTCTCTGGTGTGCAGTGGCTCCTGCCCAGCCTCACCAGCCCTTTGCTTCAGGGAACCACCTTGAGACCAGACTTTTCTGTGTCTCCGTTGACTCGGGCCTCTATGTTTGGTCCTCCCCTTTCCCTCAGGGTGACCACTTCATTAACCTTCAGTTCGGGCCCGGCCTCCCCGCTGTATCTCCTGGTAACCGAACCACCTTACCAGTTCTTCTGGTGAGCCCCCTGGTCACCGTCCTCCTCTGGAAGATATAGTGCGGATCCCTTTGCTCACAGAAATATGCAAATTAAGCTGATCATATGTAAATTCAGTTTATTGGAACTATGCTCCAGTCTAGTGGGAACCTTGCTTTCCAACTATTATTTGGTTACCCCAAATTCACGCCCCTGAGACCATTTACTGTGGGACACCTGGGTCTCAGGGTATAACAGCCTCCTCCCCTGGATAGGACCTTCTTTATTCACATTAACCTTACAGTCCTATCCTCCACCCCACGGCTGTTTGTTCTTTTTAAACCCTTCACAGTTCCAACATCAGTACTGGGGGGACACAGTCCTTCCCCTTGAACACCCAGTTCTTTCCCAGTACTGAGGACACAGTCCTTCCCCTTGAACACCCAGTTCTTTCCCAGTACTGAGGACACACAGTCCCACCCCAATACTTCAGGGACTTCTTACCCCAGGATTTTCAGCCTGCTTTCCTTCTCGGACACACAGTTCAGGCTTCCGGCCTCCAGGCTCCCATCTCCTCTCCCTCGGGCAAAAACTCCTTCCTCTGCTGAGAGGAAGCTATTTATGAGGTGTCCAATAAACCTCCCCACCTCTTGAAACCTCGCCCCTCTGGTTCCAGAAAGATCTAGCCTAGAAGACTCTTCTCACTCCCCCAGCTATCTCTCTGGAGCTCCCTCTATTGGCCCATACATGCCAATACTCAGCTAGATCCCCGGAGCTCCCTCTAGTGACCAGAATGGGCATTTTCCCGGGTTTTAGTGGGAGAGCGCCCTCTGGCGGCCTCCTCATGTAAGGGCAGACACTGGGGTTATCACAATAGGTTGGTTTTTAGTGATTTCCTGAAGTTCAAGTGGTCGTGGATTGTTTTCACAGCTTTTGGGAGCCCATTCCATAGTTCTGCGCTTATGTAGGAGAAGCCAGCTGCGTAAGTTGTTTTGTATTTCAGTCCTTTGCAATTTGGGTAGTGTAGGTTTAGGTAGGATCTTGATGATCTAACTTTGTTTCTTATTGGTAAGTCCGTGAGGTCTGTCATGTATTCTGGGACTATGCCGTATATGATTCTGTGGACTAAGGTGCAGATTTTGAAGATGATCCGTTCTTTGATTGGGAGCCAATGCAACTTTTCTTGGAGGGGTTTGGCACTTTCAAAGCGTGTTTTGCTGAATATCAGCCTGGCTGCTGTATTTTGGGCGGTCTGGGTTTTTTTTATGAGTTCTTTGCAGCCCGCGTAGATTCCATTGCAATAATCGGCATGGCTTAGGGCTATTGATTGTATTAGGTATCGAAAAGTTGCTCTTGGGAAGAAAGGTTTTAATAATGTTGTTTGAAATTGGCTATTAAGCCCTGATCCATAGGTTGGATCAGAGAGGTAGTATCTGGTGGCAGGAAGACCACCTTGACGTTAGACAGCCTGACATCATCATTGTGTGCAGCACAATTATCACAAAGCAACAAAATCTGACGCTTTTGTGCCTGCATTCTAGTGTCTAACTTCTTTAGCCACGGCTTCCAAATTTGGCCCAGTCATCCATGAATTTGTGTTAGCCTTGTATGACACAGGAAGTCGCTTAACATTCTTGAAGCAACGGGGCTGTTTGCTCTTTCCAATGACGAGAGGTTCCAACTTCTCACTCCCATCCATATTGCAGCAAAGAAGGATTGTCAGTCGGTCCTTCGACGTTTTACCTCCATAGTTTCGGCTTGTTTGAATGCAAGTGTTCCATCAGGAATTGCTCGCCAGTAGAGACCGTTTTCGTCAGCATTGAAAATATCACAAGGTGGAGGAGGAAATGACATCACGCCAGAGAATGGAGCAGTGAAAACGGAGCTCCCGTCTATCAGATATAAAAAAAGCAATTAATTAGCGCTCCTACCCATGGGAGAAAGCTCAAAGACTCAGGTCTCGATAGGTGAAAGAAAGAGGAGTCGAACAATGTCTCAATCCAAGATTAAAACGCCGGACTTAGCAGCGTTCTCTTACCAGCAAGAAGGGAGAAATGGAGGGCTGCTAACGGAAGAAGATGGCGCCCATAGCACGAGAGTGGAACAGAAAGACTCGGAGCAAGCACGCGACGATCCCCCAATTGAAAGAACGGAGGAAGAGCCAGAGGTTTGGGCGAAACTATGTACATGGTTCCAAGAAATAAAAACAGACCTCAAAGAAGTGCACAGGGACTTTGCCCAGTTGAGCACTGAGCTAACAGGAGAAATAACCGAGCTGGGAAATCATGTGATGGAGATCGAAAATGGCCAAGAAGAGCAAGGGGAAGCGATGAAAGCCATGGAGCAGCAGTTGGACGAGAGGAAAACAGAATCCAGGTACTTTATGGACAAAATCGAGGACTTAGAGAATAGGAGCAGACGCTCTAATATTAGAATTCGTAGGGTACCTGAGGCACCTGAATTTAACAACTGTGAAGAGGTGGTGCAATCCATCACAGCGCAAGTGCTATCTACTGAAAATGAGCACTATGACAAGACTACAATTCGACTAGAACGTGCACATAGGGCACTGGGTATGAGAAAACCGAACCAGCCAAAAGATATAGTGGCATGTTTTACAGAATTCAAAGTTAAGGAAGCAGTGATGAAGAAGGCGAGAGGGGCGAGCCCGCTGACTTGGGAGAGCTACCCGATTGAATTGTATCAGGACATCTCAGCAATAACCCTTAAACAGTGGGGAGAACTGCGGCCACTGACAGCGCAGTTAAGAGAGGAGGGTGTGCCATACAAATGGCAATACCCATTCGCACTAACATTTTTCTGTGAGGGAAAACAGAGGAGAGTGGCATCGATGGAAGATGCGCAGGAATATCTGAAGCGAAGGGAGAATGCAGAAGACCCTCACCACTACAAACAAGGAGAGGCAGTTCGAGCCACCAAACCCAAATGGCAAAGGATCTCGCAAGGCCGCGGATGCCTACGGAGGCAGATATCCGGAAAACAACTGCACTCACAAGCGGGAAAATTAAGTCACCAGCAGAATGTTCGAAAGGTTGAGTGGCACAGAACACAGGAGAAGGCCAATGGTGAGACGCACCATTTTGCAGGGGAGGAGGAGAAATTAGAAGTGGCTGAGAGACGAAGAAGGACGTCGCTCCTCTCAGCTATAGACATATGCAATCTGTCCCTAAAATCGAGTGTAGTACCGGAAGACTGGAGGGTAGCCAATGTTACTCCGATTTTTAAGAAGGGTTCCAGAGGAGATCCGGGAAATTATAGACCGGTGAGTCTGACGTCGGTGCCGGGCAAGATGGTGGAGGCTATTATTAAGAATAAAATTGCAGAGCACATACAAAAACATGGACTGATGAGACAAAGTCAGCACGGATTTAGTGAAGGGAAGTCTTGCCTCACCAATCTAATGCATTTTTTGAGGGGGTAAGCAAACATGTGGACAATGGGGAGCCGGTTGATATTGTATATCTGGATTTTCAGAAGGCGTTTGACAAAGTGCCGCACGAAAGACTCCTGAAGAAATTGCAGAGTCATGGAATCGGAGGTAGGGTATTATTATGGATTAAGAACTGGTTGAAAGATAGGAAGCAGAGAGTAGGATTGCGTGGCCAGTATTCTCAGTGGAGGAGGGTAGTTAGTGGGGACCCGCAGGGGTCTGTGCTGGGTCCGTTGCTTTTTAATGTATTTATAAATGACCTAGAGATGGGAATAACTAGTGAGGTAATTAAATTCGCCGATGACACAAAATTATTCAGGGTCGTCAAGTCGCAGGAGGAATGTGAACGATTACAGGAGGACCTTGCGAGACTGGGAGAATGGGCGTGCAAGTGGCAGATGAAGTTCAATGTTGACAAGTGCAAAGTGATGCATGTGGGTAAGAGGAACCCGAATTATAGCTACGTCTTGCAAGGTTCCGCGTTAGGAGTTACGGATCAAGAAAGGGATCTGGGTGTCGTCGTCGATGATACGCTGAAACCTTCTGCTCAGTGTGCTGCTGCGGCTAGGAAAGCGAATAGAATGCTGGGTGTTATTAGGAAGGGTATGGAGTCCAGGTGTGCGGATGTTATAATGCCGTTGTATCGCTCCATGGTGCGACCGCACCTGGAGTATTGTGTTCAGTACTGGTCTCCGTATCTCAAAAAAGATATAGTAGAATTGGAAAAGGTACAGCGAAGGGCGACGAAAATGATAGTGGGGATGGGACGACTTTCCTATGAAGAGAGGCTGAGAAGGCTAGGGCTTTTCAGCTTGGAGAAGAGACGGCTGAGGGGAGATATGATAGAAGTGTATAAAATAATGAGTGGAATGGATCGGGTGGATGTGAAGCGACTGTTCACGCTATCCAAAAATACTAGGACTAGAGGGCATGAGTTGAAGCTACAGTGTGGTAAATTTAAAACGAATCGGAGAAAATTTTTCTTCACCCAACGTGTAATTAGACTCTGGAATTCGTTGCCGGAGAACGTGGTACGGGCGGTTAGCTTGACGGAGTTTAAAAAGGGGTTAGATAGATTCCTAAAGGACAAGTCCATAGACCGCTATTAAATGGACTTGGAAAAATTCCGCATTTTTAGGTATAACTTGTCTGGAATGTTTTTACGTTTGGGGAGCGTGCCAGGTGCCCTTGACCTGGATTGGCCACTGTCGGTGACAGGATGCTGGGCTAGATGGACCTTTGGTCTTTCCCAGTATGGCACTACTTATGTACTTATCCAGAGGTGATTGGGACGTGTCTTTTTTGGAAGAGGGAGGGAGGGGTGGGAGGGAAGAGATGGGGACAATACTACAGTATCTGGTGGTTGCTGAATAGGCTAGAAAGAGGGGGAAGACACTTTACAACATGTTCAATTGTGTGACCTGGAATGTTAAGGGCCTCAATTCACCAATTAAGCGCAAGCGTATGTTTTCAGAGGTTGTAAGAGTGAGAAGTGATGTAATCATGTTGCAAGAAACGCATTTAAAGAAGTGTCATGAGAAATTGATAGCCCATAAGAGATACCCAGTGGTATTACAGTCCACAAACAGCCAACATCATAAAAAGGGGGGGGGGGGGTGCTTGTGGCCTTTTCGGATACATTGCCCTGGAAAATCACTAAAATAGTGTCGGATAAGGGGGGCAGATTTCTCTTGGTTGTAGCCTCATTATACAACACTCAGTATACTTTTGTTACATTATATGCACCCAACGAAGGGCAAGGCAAGTTCATGGAGGAAATTGAAACAGTACTCCAACAAAATGTGTAAGGCCAGCTATTAATGGGTGGAGACTTTAATTTGACAATAGACCCCATCCTAGATAACTCAACGGGGCAAGCGGGATATGCTAGAAAAGATAAGAGAGGTCTTGAAAAGATTTATGAATAGGTGGGGCCTAACTGACTTATGGAGGGCAACACACATGCAGAAAAAAGATTTCACTTACTATTCAGCATCACACAATTCCTATTCGAGGATAGACCTCTGGCTGGGGGATGGGATAGTGGCTAGAGCCTTGCAGAAGATAAAAATAGACATCCGTACATGGTCTGACAATGCCCCAGTCCTGTTGACGTTCAGGATTGGAAGTGAAGCAGGAGGCCAAAGATACTGGCGTCTAGATGAGGCTCTATTGAACGATCCGGAGAATGTGGGAAAGATAGAACAATATATAAAAGAGTATGTAGAGTTCAATGATGTGGGGGATATCCACCCAGTGAACCTCTGGGAAGGTCTAAAGGTAGTATTGAGAGGGCAGCTAATCTCCCTTAAGGCCCATCTGAATAAAGTAAAAGAAGCTAAAGAACGGGAACTCAGGGAGATGATGGTGCAGACAGAACGGCAACATAAAATGAATCCCAGGGACACAAAGGTCATGACTGAGCTCCACAAATATAGAATGCAACTTAATGAGCTTCAGATCGCAGAGGTAGCTAGCCAATTGCAACAAGTGCAACAGGAATACTATGAGCTGGGGGATAAAGCAAGTAGACTACTAGCTAATTAGCTGAAAAAGCGGGTATCACGCAATCATATCCATTGTCTTAAAACACAACAAGGCCAGATTGTCACACAAACAGGTGATATACAAACAACCTTTCATGAATTCTATACTAACCTGTACAACTCCGAAGTGGAGGTCACCCCCAGGGATATCGACAGCTATCTACAGGGGATAGAGCTGCCTCAGTTATCGCAGGGAGAAAGAGCAAAAACTATCTGAGCCCATAGGGATGGAGGAGATAAAGGAAGCGATCAAAGATCTGCCACATGCCAAAGCCCCAGGGCCGGATGGGTTCCCCGCTAGACTCTACAAACTATACGCATCCCTGTTGGCGCCAATTCTTGTAAGGCTCCTCCAGTCCTTTGACCAGGCGCAAGAACTGCCTTATACATGGCGACTGGCAGCGGTAACCTTATTGCTTAAACCATGGAAGGACCCACAGCAATGTGGGTCATACAGACCAATCTCCCTCTTAAATATTGATTATAAAATATTCACAAAAGTTCTAGCAAACAGATTACAATTCGTGATGCCCAAGCTTATCCATGAAGACCAGGTGGGTTTCATTGTAGGGCGCCAGGCCTTTGATAACACGAGATGCCTACAACATGTAATTCAACAGGCCAGGGATGAACAGACACCAGCGGTAATTCTCTCGGTTGATGCGGAAAAAGCATTTGACTGGGTAGAATGGCCCTTCCTTTTTGTGATGCTGCAAAAAGTCGGCATAGAGGGAGGGTACTTGAAATGGTTGCAGTTATTTTACCAGGCCCCCCTGGCGGTTCTAAAAATCAATGGTTCATACTCAGAGCCTATAAACCTCAAAAGAGGTACCAGGCAGGGATGTGCAGTCTCACCACTACTGTTTGCATTGACTATCGAACCACTGGCCTGTAGCATTAGAAGGGATACAGGAGTTAAAAGAGTGGTGCGAGGGAAAAGGGAACACAAATTGATGTTATTCGCAGACGATATCCTCATGACACTGACAAGCCCAGAATCCTCAATAAAGCAGGCAATAAAGTTAATGAGGCAATACGGGGCTGTCGGGCTTTAAGGTAAACATTAATAAGACAGAAATACTTAACATTACAGTTTCGGGGCAAGAGGCACAGCGAATGAAAACAGCACTCCCATTTATCTGGGCCACAAAATCTATCAAATATCTTGGGATACAGATTACTCCTAGGATAGAGGAGCTCTATGAGGCAAATTTTCCTCCGAAAATAACAGAGCTGTTCGCTGAACTGGACAGATGCGAAGGCTTGAATGTTTCATGGATAGGGTGCATTAATGCGATTAAAATGATAATGTTGCCGAAAATACTATACCTCTTTATGGCGCTACCTATCCCCCAAAGTTTTTTTACATGCCTCAACAGAAAGATGTTTGCTTATATTTGGCGAAAAAGGCCACCGAGGGTGAAACGTGCTATAATGTATCAACCATATGATAGAGGAGGGATGGGAGTGCCCAACTTTTTCCTATACTACCAGGCGGCCCAATTAAGAATCCTAGCAGATTGGCATCCGGCTGTTAACAAAAAATGGTTACATTGGGAAAGGGCCTGGATGGGGATGAGAGAGGTGGGAGACATATTGTGGGCCCCAGATAAGGAACTTAGGAGCATAGGACGAAGGGTGCCCATAGGGGTGGGGCATATTTTGTCCACATGGCACCAAATCAGGAAACAATGGTTCCCAGAGAGAACATATTTTCACAAGACAGGGATAAGCAGGGCCTGGGGTTTCCCACTAGGAGCGACTGAGAACAGTTACAAACAATGGGCACGAGCTGGGCTGCACATACTGGGAAAATTATGGGATGAGGACAAGATGGTAGGATTTTCGGAATTGCAAGAGGAATATGGACTGCAGGCTAGAGACCAAGTATTCTATTGCTGTATACGTAATTATATGCTAACCAAGGCACGAGAAGAACTAGATTTGGGGGAAACATCTTTGGAAGTAGCGTTGGGAAAGGGAGAGGGTAGAGGAAGCGTATCACGCATCTACCTAGCATTGTTAAAATGCACAGACCCCCAGACATTCTATGTTAATAGATGGGAGAGAGCCCTACAAAACACAGTCCCCAAAGAGAGTTGGAAGAGAGGGTATCGATATCTCTCTAAACCATCAACGGCTCAGAGTGCAATTGAGAATGGCTTTAAAATCTATTATTGGTGGTATTACACGCCAGATAGACTGCAACATATTTACCCAGAGGTATCAGCAGACTGTTGGCGGACTTGTGGAGCTAGGGGAACATTCATGCACATTTGGTGGGACTGTCCAAGAATTACAGAATATTGGAGGACAGTGACTTTACTGATTACTAAAGTGCTTCAACAGCCCTAGCCATGCAAGCCAGAAAACTGTCTGCTACATCTTAAACCAGCATCAACGACAGGACTCCAGCACAGGCTGGCTATACAATATCTGGTAGCAGCTAAAATAGCAATAGCCAAAAACTGGAAACAGCAGCAGCTGCCAGATATGCAAAGAGTGATGCAAAAAGTGGATTTTATGTACCAAATGGCAAAACTGACAGCTATTAGAAGAGGGCGAATCAGAGCCTTTGACAAACTGTGGCAACCTTTTGAACAATTTCAGGAACAGAATATAGCACCACCATGATACAGGGGGGAGGGGGAGGGAGGGAGGGAAAGGGAAGTTAAAGTTTCATAAGCTGTATTGCTAGAAGATAAGTTGTAATTCAAGGTTTAACTAATGTGTATCATAAAAATTATAATAAAAAAAAGATATGGAAAAAAGAAAATATCACAAGGTGCAAATTCGTTCAAGATGGTAGGAAGAACTGAAACAACCCAATTTTCAGCACCAAAGTCATCAGCGTCTTGTTTTTCACCATGCTGTTTCTTGAATTTTATGTTGTTCCTCTCCTTCGTTAGGGACCCAGAGAAGCTCAGTTTTACTTGGGTTCAGGCAAAGTTTGTTGTGTTAAGCCCATTCTTAAATTGATGTTAGACAGGTAATCAGTTTATCCAAGGCTGTAGGTTAGTCAGGTTCAATGGATATGAGTAGCTGCACATCATCCGCATAGATGCAGAACTGAGTGTCCATTGACCGAATCAGCTCAGCTAGTGGCTTAAGGTAGATATTGAACAGAATAGGTGACATCGATCCTTGTGGTACCCAGCAGGTCAGTACCCATGGTGGTGATGAGTTGCTGCCAAACATTATGGATTGTTGCCTGTCTGATAGATAGGATATGAACCAGACAAGTAGTGTTCCATTGATACCTGTTTCTGTCAGTCATTCTAGCATATCATGATCCACAATGTCAATAGCTGCTGAGAAATCTAAAAGTACTAACACCGAGGCGAATCCCGTGTCTCGGTTTCTGTGAAGATCATGTAAGTAGGGATACAAGAACCGCTTCTGTTCCATAATCGGGTTTGAATCCAGATTGACATGGATCTAGCCAGTTTCTCTCTTCTAGTCAACCATTAAGTATGTAGAATTACTAGCAAAAAACACTGTCCCTCACTAAAACCAGTCCATACAGTACCAAATAACAACACAAATGTTTTCCGTATCATGATTTGACCAGAATCCAAACTGGTTCAGATCTAAAATTTCATGTGTACTTAAGAATTCCACTAAATCATTGTATACATTCTTTCCATAACTTTTACCACAAATGGTAATGATGCAACAGGCTTATAATTGTCAACTGATTTACGATCAACCTTACTATTTTTTTAATAGTGGTCTTACTATTGTTTTCTTTAATTAATCTGGAACAATCCCACAGGAAAAGCTTTTGCTGAATATCACAGAAAACCCAGGAGCAATTAAATCCTATAACAATTTCAATACTGCAGGTTGAGACATGGCTAGTTTACCTGTTCCACTCCACTCATTATTTTATAGACATCATATCTCCTCCCAGCTCTCTTTTCTCCAAGCTGAAGAGCCCTAGCCGCTTCAGCCTTTCCTCATAGGGAAGTCGTCCCATCCCCTTTATCATTTTCGTTGCCCTTCTCTGTACCTTTTCTAATTCCACTATATCTTTTTTGAGATGCAATGACCAGAATTGAACACAATATTTGAGGTGCCGTCGCACCATGGAGCGATACAAGGGCATTATAATATCCTCCTTTTTGTTTTCCATTCCTTTCCTAATAATATCTAACGCTCTATTTGCTTTCTTAGCCGCTGCAGCACACTGAGAAGAAGGTTTTAACATATCAACAACGACACCTAGATCCCTTTCTTGATCGGTGACTCCTAATGTGGAACCTTGCATTACATAGCTATAATTCGGGTTTCTCTTTCACACATGCATCACTTTGCACTTACATTAAACGCCATCTGCCATTTAGACGCTCATTCTCTCAGTCTCATTAGGTCCTCTTGTAATTTTTCACAATCCTCTTGTGATATAACAACTTTGAATAACTTTGTGTTGACAGCAAATTCAATTATCTCACTAAGTACTCCCATCTCTAGTTCATTTATAAATACGTTAAAAAGCAGCGGTCCCAGCACAGACCCTGGAGAACCCCACTATCTACCCTTCTCCATTGAGAATACTGACCATTCAACCCTACTTTCTGTTTTCTATCTTTTAACCAGTTTTTAATCCACAATAGGACACTACCTCCTATCCCGTGACTCTCCAATTTCCTCTGGAGTCTTTCATGAGGTACTTTGTCAAACGCCTTTTGAAAATCCAGATACTCAATATCAACCGGCTCACCTTTATCCACATGTTTGTTCACCCCTTCACCACTCACAGCCTGGGGGAAAGAGGGGTGGGAAAGAAGGGAGGGAGGGATTTTATTATTTGAGGCTGTTGTATGTTGAAGTTCAATTTTGTAATTTGTATTGTATACAACAATTTCAACAAACATATAAAAAACAGTGAAAATTATGTTGAGGAAGCAACTGAATTAACTGTAGCAGGAATGAGAGAGCTATCCAACAAGTATGGTCAACTGAGTGGAAAAAAATCTGACACACTAGCACAAGGGGGGCAACATTTGAAAATGGTTTCACATACTCTTAACATTTCTAGTTAATTCTGAACTGTAAGAGAAGTACTCCATATTGGCTTTATATCACCAACTTGTGTGGCTGATTTACTCTGCTTGTCAACAAAGAAACATGGTTAGAAAATGCCATCCTATTGCCTGAAAGATTCTTCATGGAGGTATGCATCGTGACTTACATTTAATATTGACGTTTGCAGTAAATCCTTTTAGATAATTTTGCTTATGCAACAGATCTGATATTAGATATGTGCACATCGATAGAAACCTGTGCTTTAACAGCGGGAGTCTTTACTGGCAAATGTAGCATTGGACGTGATGGTAGAAATGTTGGGGGCCAACAAGTCTTGAAGAGAATGCAGATGTGATGGATTTGAGTCCAAAATAAGACAAAGGATTACTCCACCATTGCAGAATGAAATTTATACTGGCATATATATGACTTTAATGGACTTAGACACAGAAAAGGATTTCCTCTTTAGCAAAGGAATAGGCCATGAAGAGTAGGGGTAAGACTACAAAAGAAAGTAGGTAGGAAACATACCACAATTTTGAGAGGTCCATACTTTTTCTCCTGGGCAGCTAAAGCATTTTTAAAAGGTGTAGGCGTTCTTGGTGTAGTACTTAGCAAGGATCTTCTGATAGTAGGAGTTCTAAAACTAGCACATAAGACAAATGATTAGTATGAATTACCCCTATCTCTCCATCTTCAAGATAAAGGATCAACTGGTATTTAATAATGAAGAATCTCAAGTGTAACTAGTTTAACATGCTACACCAGAATTACTTTCTCTATTTCTTTACACACAGACACACAATGTATCATTATTAAAAGCTGCTGTTGTGCAAATGTCCGTCAATACTTTTTGACCAATTTCTATTGAGCCTAGAATTAAATACAGTATCAGGCTTATTTTCGAAAGACGTCCATATTTCGATCCAAATCGGGAGATGGGCGCCCTTCTCTCATGGGTAACATAGTAACATAGTAGATGACGGCAGAAAAAGACCCGCACGGTCCATCCAGTCTGCCCAACAAGATAAACTCATGTGTATACCTTACCTTGATTTGTACCTGTCTTTTTCAGGGCACAGACCGTATAAGTCTGGCCAGCACTATCCCCTCCTCCCAACCACCAGCCCCACCTCCCACCACCGGCTCTGGCACAGACCGTATAAGTCTGCCCACCACGGTATAATCGAAAGCCAATTTTGGGCATCTCCAACTGCAGTCTGTCGCGGGAACGGACAAAGTTGATGGGGGCGTGTCAGAGGCAGGGGCGTATCTGCGTGGGGCCTCAGGGGCCTGGGCCCCCGCAGATTTTGCCCTGGCCCCCCCTACCGCCATCAACCCTCCCCCGCTGCCGTTCTTACTTTTGCTGGCGGGGGACCCCAACCCCCGCCAGCCGAGGTCTGCTTCCACCTGCCGCTGCCTTCAAAACTTCTTCTTCAGCCGGCGGGGGACCCCAAACCCCCGCCAGCCGCCCCGCGCTGTTTAAAATTCATCTTCGGCCTCCGTGGCCGTGCTGCTGGGATAGGCGGCGCTGTTGAAATCCACTTCGGAGTCTGACGTCGCAGCACGTACAACGTACAACGACGTCAGACTCCGAAGTGGATTTCAACAGCGCCGCCTATCCCAGCAGCACGGCCACGGAGGCCGAAGATGAATTTTAAACAGCGCGGGGCGGCTGGCGGGGGTTTGGGGTCCCCCGCCGGCTGAAGAAGAAGTTTTGAAGGCAGCGGCAGGTGGAAGCAGACCGCGGCTGGCGGGGGTTGGGGTCCCCCGCCAGCAAAAGTAAGAACGGCAGCGGGGGAGGGTTGGCGGCGGGAGGGGGGTGGAGAGACTAAGTTATTGGTGGCGGTGGGGGCTCGGCGGCGGCGGCGGGGGGGGCGCTAAAATGTGCCCCCTCCCTCTGGCTCTGGCCCCCCCTACCGCCGGAGTCCAGATACGCCCCTGGTCAGAGGCGTGGTGAAGGCGGGACTGGGGCGTGTTTATCGGCTGAGGAGAGATGGGCGTGCTCGGCCAATAATGGAAAAAAGAAGGGCGCCAGAAGCGAGAATTTGGGTCACTTTTTCTGGACCCTTTTTTTTTTTACACGAGCAAGTCCCTAAAAAGTGCCCCAACTGCCCAGATGACCACCGGAGGGAATCGGGGATGACCTCCCCTGACTCCCCCAGTGGTCACTAACCCCCTCCCACCAAAAAAAAAAAAAAAAATAGAACTTTAAAAACTTTTTTTGCCAGCCTGTATGCCAGCCTCAAATATCATACCCAGCTCCATCAGAGCAGTATGCAGGTCCCTGGAGCAGTTGTTAGTGGGTGCAGTGGACTTCAGGCAGGTGGACCCAGGCCCATCCCCCCCCCACCTGTTACACTTGGGCTGCTAAATGGGAGCGCTCCAAACCGCCCCCAAAACCCACTGTATCCACATCTAGGTGCCCCCCTTCAGCCATAAGTGCTATGGTAATGGTGTAGAGTTGTGGGCAGTGGGTTTTGGGGGGGGATTTGGGGGGCTCAGCGCCCAAGGTAAGGGAGTTATGGACTTGGGAGGTATTTAGATTTTTTTTTTTTTAATTGTTACAAGTGCCCCCTAGGGTGCCCGGTTGGTGTCCTGGCATGTGAGGGGGACCAGTGCACTACGAATCCTGGTCCCTCCCACGACCAAATGCCTTGGATTTGTTCGTTTTTGAGCTGGGCGCCTTCAGTTTCCATTATCGCTGAAAACCGATACCGCCCAGCTCAAATCCACCCAAATGCGATGCATTTGCCCGGCACAAACCGTATTACTGAAACAAAAGAGGGACACCCATCTTTTTCGAAAATACGGTCTGGCCCGCCCCTTCGCGGACCCATCCACGGAGGTAGACACCCATGGTGATGGGCGTTCACGTTCGATTATACCCCTCCATGTGTATTAGGACTAGTCAAAGTTATTTATCCATGCTAAAACTGTAACAATACTGAGGCAATCACTCATTCTGACAAAAATTTAAAACTATACAAATGTTTCCCTAGGTTGGCTATCTGATCTCTGTTTATTAACATGCTCTAATAGTACCTTAGTAACTAGCCAAAAAGACACCATGGGGAGGCCTCACTGGGTACAGAAAGAGCCAGTCCTCCTTGCAGGGCACCCTATTGCTTCCCTAAAGGAAGAAATTTGGGGGGGGGGGGGGGGGGGGGGGAGAGCTGACATGCATATGGAGTCACACATGCCCCTGCTGTGCCTGAAGGTAGAACTGGAGCCTTCATAAACCATGCAACTGAGGGAAAGAACAGAAGGACCCTGTATGCTACCCCTAAATTATATATCTATATCTATTTATATAATTGTTTTCCTTCAAAGCTGCTATACAGCAGCTGCCAATGCCATTGAAAAGAGGAGTGCTGATCAGGATTATTTTCTCCACAGGGGCCACAGCTTATTCTGAGGATAACCAGCTTCCTTGCTGTACCTGGGATAAGTTGTACCTGAAGCAATGGAGATAGATGCGACTTGCCTAGGATCACAATAAGCCTAATCACACTGACCACCCTTCAACATCTTCAGTCCTTCTGTGACTGTTTTGTGCTTGACTGCTTAAATATTTTAAATTTAAATGCTTTACTTTTGTCTATTAGATTGTAAGCTCTTTGAGCAGGGACTGTCTTTCTTCTGTGTTTGTACAGCGCTGCGTACACTTTGTAGCGCTCTAGAAATGTTAAATAGTAGTAGTAGTATTCACAGCCCAATGTTAAAATTATGAGGCTACCCAGGGTGTTGCTACACTTCAAATATCTCACACTGTAATTAGTTCAGCTTTGCAATACAGCCATTGACAAAGAGATTCCGTGAATGAGGAATCACTGAAACAGAACTGATATCAAGATTTGGGTTTACACACCCTGTTTATGTTTTGTCTCATATTTTTGGCACTTCTGTCTTCTAAACAGATATTATGTATTTTTGAACAAAACGATGTTGGGGCTTTTCACTAAAATGTGTTAAGCAGTTAGTATATGAATTTGCATTCATTTTAGCATACAAATGCGATATCGTACCACAATGGCATAACAGTGTGTACTAATTCAGGTTCAACACATAGTTTGTTATGAAGGAAGAAATGAATGAGTTTTGTGCAGAGAATGTATGCAGACTGTGTATTCAAGTTAGTGTTTGGTAAAGACATTTTCTGTACGGTAACTGTATGGGAACAAACAGGTAGTGCACAGACTATGCACTTAGCATACATTAATCTTTGCATTTAATGTGCAGTAGCTGCAGAACTTAACCACAATTTACTTTTATATATTTGTTTTGAAATCAGTGTGGGGTCACTTTTTGTTTCCTACTTTTGGCTGATCTTTAATAGCATTAGCCAGTTAGTAGTTTCAAGCTTTTCTAAAGAAAGGCAATATACTGCCTATGGAAAGAGTTCTTTATAAATCTGTGATTCCCCAAATCAAGTGGGGGGGGGGGGGGGGGAGTGGCCAAGATGGCAGCACGTTAGTTTGGAGCTCTGCATTGCTTGACATTTCTTGGTCAGTGGACCGTTGTTTCCCCTTTGAACTATGCCTCATACCAAACGTATGGGGTTCTGAAGGCCTAACCCGTGCCGGCCTGAACCTGCTCTCCAGTCCAACAGATGCTTGAGTGCTTTGTCTCCAAACAACCTCAGGATTTACCAAGAGAAGAGGGCCCTGCTGAGTGTTTAGGCGAAGAAGTGTCTTCGGTCCTGGATCAAGATGATTCTCTGTCCCCTCCAGTTCCTGTTATCCCACCATGTCCAGCAGCTGCACACAACCTGGCAAGTATTTTTTTTTTTATTTTTATTTTTGTTACATTTGTACCCCACGCTTTCCCACTCGTGGCAGGCTCAATGCGGCAGGCAATGGAGGGTTAAGTGACTTGCCCAGAGTCACAAGGAGCTGCCTGTGACGGGAATCGAACTCAGTTCCTCAGTTCCCCAGGACCAAAGTCCACCACCCTAACCACTAGGGTTGAAATTGAAAACTACTGTTTCTACAATTATAAATGAAATAGCTGTGATCCAGCGTGAATTAGAACAACTTGAAAATTATAATTGCAGACTGAATTTAGGGGTACTTAATTTTCCTTAGACAGCCAGTTTGGATACTATTGAATACTTCAGAAAATATTTTGTTGAAGTATTAAAATTTCCTTTAAATGTTATGCCTTCTTTTAACAAGATTTACTATTTGCCAAATGATGGTAAAGATAAAATGGGACCCACTGTGGGTCAATAGCCATCAATTTCAGCAGTCTTGGAAGAATCATTTTTAGATGTTCAAGAAAGAGCCACTTTGTTGGTTTCATTCGTGTTTGAGCAAGATTTGAACTCTGTGATGAAGTTGTTCTTTTGTAACTCCAGAATGACTTTTTGAGGTCAAAAAGCTTGTGGTTATATACTGATGTGACTAAGGCAACTCAGGACAGGAAAAAAGAATTCCTTGCAATGCGTGTGGAAACAAGGAATCTGGGAGCTACTTTTTTTTTTTATTAGCATACCCCTGCAAATGTTTACTGCATTATCTGGATGTTAAGTATTGTAGGGGTATTTCCCTGTGTGTCTCACCTTGCTGGTCTTGGCCTGCATAATCCTATGACATAAAGATGGAGTCTGGAACCTATGACCTGCACATCAGTGATTTAGCTAATTCAGCTTGCTGGAAAATCACTAGCAGTCATGTAACACCAAGGACATGCTGAGGGCAAACCAGCTCCCCTTTATCTCCCTGAGAAGCTGAAAGGCTCCTGCAAGCCGGGTGAGAAACAGAAAATGCATACCACAATGTAACAACTTGAAGGTCAAGAACAACGGACCCTTCTTGCCATGCAGTGAGCTGAGGAAGATCCAGATTGGGTTCCTGCAGTCACCGGACTGAGAGGTACTGGGAAAAGCGGGAACAAGGAGAAGTTAGTTAGTCGGAATCCTTGGAAGAAGGTGGAAGCTGGAAAGAAGACCAGAGAGACCTGATAAGGTCCATCATCTTGAACTGTGTATCTGGAGAAAAGTACCGTTTAGTTCAGCTACCTGCAAGGAGTGACCTGTGCCATCCCTGTCTGCTGCAGAGTACCGGTCCTAGCTCTGACTTAAGACTCGCTGCAAACTCAGCTTGAGTCTGTGAAGTATCCTGTGCCAACTCCCGAGAGACTGCCACGGAGGTCAGCCTGGTGAGAGACATGGTGATTTATTTCCTATTAGTCTGGGTTTAGTGAGTGGTAATTACCTGAGCAAAAGACTGGGTATAGTCATACCGTGATCAGGAGATAAGCTGCTAATAACCGTACTACCTCGTAACATAGCTGTAGTGTAATATATAGTAACATATATTAAATGTTTTTTTCCTGGGGCTCTGGGGGGGCTGTTCCAGGGTTTTGGTGGATGCTGCTGGCTGGAAAAGGTTTAAAGTTAGTTTGGAAATTTTTAATAGAGTTAGGTGAAGGAAGTGTGAGATGTTTCTTAAATATGGTTTTATTTTTCAAGAAATAAACCATGATTAGGTGGGGATTGTACTATAAAATGTTCCTTGCTGTTTTGGGTACAAGTCAGGTTAAAATTGACTTTGAAATTCTCTATATAGTAAGTTTTGCATTAACTTCTATGGGGGAAGGGAAACAGCCAAGATTCTAAAACAGATAAGAAAAGAAACCCAGTCTTTAGCTGACAAGCTGATTGGTTGAGGGATGTCAGATGTTCCTCTGGGGGGGGGGGGGTGAGTTGCTAGGGAGACTGGTGAGCAGAGAGAGCAGGGAAGGACTGGGAAAGAAAAACGTATGGTGTGTGTCTGTGTAATGTAAGAGAAAACAGTATATTTTATGAGTTTAAAGTGAAATGTGACATTGAAAAAGGGTACTTTGATATTGAAAGTGAGCTGAGTGTGAAGGGTGTTTCAGAGATAGAACTGGGTTCCAAGAGATAAAAAGTAAGTTACAATTTTGTGGAATGAGAGTCTATATGCTAAGGTATTAAGTGGACACATGGCTGCCTACTCTTTTTAGAATAGGGAAAAACAGTTGAGACACAGGAGTGTGGGAGACTGTGATTTCTGCTGGTAGTTATACTAAGTGAGAGAAACTATAAGTGGGTCTGTGTAAAAGGTGTGTTGTTTGTGAGAGTTCTGAGTTCAGTGCAGGGTTTGGAAGCAGACTGCAGATTAAAGAAAATCCAGCACTGTTTTGTATGAGTGTGCTGCATTCTCAAGATTGAACTGACAGCTATACAGAGTAATGTTATGTATTTGAGTGGAGTTTGTGAGATGGAATGTTGAATCACCATTTGAATATGGAATGGGTTACTGTGTGAGATCTCTGAATGCAGTGCAAAAGCCTTCTTCTGCAATAGTTTATAATAGGGAATTAACAGTGAGAAATAGGCTGTGAAGTGAGTACTCCTTTAACTTATTTTATTTCAGTTAGTGAGTGTGGCCACAGTATTGAGAAATGATTAATTGTCACCAGAGTGGAGTCAGTTCCTGAACAAGTACAGGGAGTTTAAGGTTTTGCTTCCCTGATTATTTTCTTTATAAGTGAGGTTTAGGAAGAAGAGATCGGTGAATTATCCTCTGAAGGGTTCCGGCTGAGCTCCAACGCAAGAAAGACCTCACCTAAATAAACTCAACCACAGCTAAGTGACATTTGCAAAGGGTGTTGAAGGACATATCATTTTTTGTTGGTTTACAACATTTTAAGGGAAAACTAAAGAACAGAACTACATCAAATATAAAAAAAAAATCCATGTTTTCCTGACTTGCCTAAGTGTTCTGGGTTCAAGTGAGATCCCTACACCAACATCCATAATACCCATAAAGACTCAAATTCTGACATCAATAGCAAGGAAAGAGTATTAAAACAAATATCTGATTTTGATTAAAAGACAATTTAAATATTTATTTGAAAAGGTTTTTTTCTGCCTTTTTAGGTGATTTTGTTGAAAGAAACAGAAAAAGTTAAGGGTATACATGTAAAACTACAATTGAATGTTGAATATGTTATTGCAGTTCTATTAAGCCACACACTAATTGTGAATTTGAGTTTATTTGAATGAAAATTTGCTTGCATTTGTATTCAATAAAGTAAAAGATAATTTGCAAATCTGAAGGTGCGGTTCTTCCAGTTCAGGAACAAATCCTAAATTTAGCTTTTTTTCTTCCTTTATTCTTTGAGAGTAAAGGATGAGGTTAGTTTATTTGTTCCACTCCCTCGGCTGTGAGTGTGTGTTCCCTGGATATTCGCCATGACTACAACAATAAGGTATCTGGGAGCACATCACTACAGTCCAGCCGAGAGGGGTGGTAACAGTAGCATTGCCAATTAGTGGGTAATTTTACCTAGTAACCAGTAAGGATCAGAGTGTGTAGTGTGACAATATAGTTTGTAAGTTTAACAGCCCGTATTTTTGTATTCAGCTAAAGCTTTGCCAGAGTTTCTAGATTTGTATCTTATCTATATTTTTCTTATCTATAATAAAGCTAATATATATTTCAGCCTGCTTTCTCAGTTTAATTTCTCTCTATCGGAAGTAAGTGGCATAGGGCCAAATCCAAGGTCCCCCCCCCCCCTCCAGACCGAGTACAGAGTATTTTGCTTGCAGATAGTTCTGTTTGGGGAACCTTGGCCACCGGTGACGCTGGGGGGAGATTTCTCCAATCAGTATCACCTGTGTTATAATCCTACAGTATACCTTTTTTGTTCCAGCCCAATTAAGAGCTTTTTTGGACCTTAAGAAAATTTCTAAAGTTTAACAGAATTTATAGTACTATAACCTGAGGAAAATGGTATGTTAAGCATATACTCATATTATTTGATTCCTATATTCTTTATTTTCTAGGTTTCTTTCCCCACTTACGGAGGTCTAAGAAGAGAGTAGGTTTATTCCTATATTTACTTGTTTGTTACTTTTGTGAAAATTTGCAAAACAAATATATTAAAATAAAAAAACTAGGATTCCCGGGGAGGGGAAGTGACTTCATTAAGTAGTATGGCTGCTTGAGCCATGAGCACTGTCTCACCCCATGGAATAACGTGCGATTTTTAGCAACCCAGAGCCATACGGGGACCATCTTGCTCACCTGTAGATAGTTTTCTAATGGGGACCCAGATAAGATGAGCAGTCAACAGCATCCTATTGAGTTAATTAAGTTTGCCTAAGATGCTGGTTCGGCATTCAGCTGCATGGCAGGCCTGGACCTGGCAGCTGTGCTGCAGACGACTCCCCACCGGGCCTTTTTTAGGACAGGCACTGGGCCGGCAGATGCCATGCTGAGCCCCCTCGGCGAGCTGAAGGACTGGCTCCAAGAAATTAAAACCAGACATTAAAAACGGCGAGATCCACAAGCTGGGCACCGCATTGAGAAGATGGAAATGAGGCTTGAAGAGCACAGAGAGGCCCTGGGATCTTTAGACAAGCAGGTTGTGGATGTCTGCATAGGTGACCAGCAGATCCTTGAAGAACTGGAGGTCTTGGAAAACTGGAGCTGGCACCAGAATCTCTGGTTTTGCAGCCTGCTGGACATTAGCACCTGCGTGGACAGTGTATATCTGGTGCAGCAGATAGCCAGCTCCCTACAATCGGAGGGGCAGACTAAGGTGGATCAAACTACAATTATGCTGGAACGCGCACACAGGGCCCTGGACAGTCCGAGAAACAACCAGCCAAAGGACACTGTGGCCTGTTTCTGTGACTACAAGCTTAAAAAGTACATTCGTAAGACTGCCCCAGCTGGCCAACAACCAGCTCTTACCATGTGGAAGTATACCAGGATCTGGCCAGTGTCACCCTCAAACACTGTTCTGAACTGCGACCCATCACAGCCCGATTACAGGAGCAGGGGATTAAATAAAAATGGAGACATCCCTTTGCGTTCCTTTTCTAAGGATGGCTGTCTACATCAAGTTCATACTTTGGAAGAGACGAAGGGGATTTTCCCTGAGACTGTCCCCATTGCCCACCTTCTATCTGGGCAGTCTTTGTCAATAGTAAAACATCACCCCAAGTGGCAGCGGGTGGCGAAGGGGAATAAGTGCATGCAGCATCGGCATTCTGCCAGCAAGCTTTCTTGATTTTATTTAGTGGGCATGCTCCCGAGCCCGTAAGGGCATACTGAACCTGATAGCCGCTGGTCGACTTGTACATTTGAATTGATTCACTCTGCTGGGCCATGCACCTGAAGTTCTCTGGGATTTGCCCTCCACTGCGTGAAGTCTCCTTCCCTTGTTTTCCCAGGTAAGGACTTCACAGTTTAAGCTTGTCACGAATCTATAGCTACCTGCCTGGGGTTACCCCGTGGCCACTTAGAGGGTCTAACCCCAGTATAGCTCAGGTCCGCCTGCACCTGCCGCTCGTGCTCTACACTAGCACCCTCCTCTCACCGACTGGGTCATCACCACCTCTGGGCGAGTCTCCTGCTCTCAAATTATCCCCAGTTATTTCTAGGTTACTGAAGCCACACTCCCAGTGGTTCCACAGTTCCAAGAAAGCATTCATAGACCTAACACACAAAAAACCAGGATTATCAGTGTAGACAGGCAGAGGCAATAAACAATTGTTTTAAAAATTGAACAGTGTATAAAAAATGTCCAGTCAGCAAACAATAACAGGTAATTGAACTATGGATTAATTATAACATTAACTATACTTTCTAAAAAGTACCTGGGAAGATCAGGACATATAATTGTTCACAGAGCCTCAGCAAAGATCTGTTTCTCTTTTCTTCCGGACTGAAACTGAGGCAAAAGCCAGTACAATTGAAATTAAAAGAGCTCTTGGGCCAATCACAGCCCAATCAACAAGATTTTAAATATATACTGCTTCTTGCTTCCTGTTTATGTTAAACCAAAGAAAAGACCATTCAGTTCTCTGTAACAGCTTTATAGCAAAGAAACACTACCTGCTGGCCAAATAAGAGAAATACACTTCAGGACATAATTCAGGCAGGAAAATATCCAATGCATTTTACAGGTTTAAAACACACTGTTTCTTCACTAGGTCCTATGCTCCACAAACCATTGCTCCCCGTGGTTCTCCCTAAAACTACAGGTCCTTAAGCATCAAAGATGTCATCCTGAAAGAAAATAGAGAAAATCGCATCTAGATGAAGGCAGGCTCAACTGTAAGAAACACATGACAATGTATCACCAGGTCATAACAACAGCCAAAAAACAATATTTTTCTCAACACATAGAACAAGCTGCAAATTCAACCAAGTAGCTATTTAAGATAGTAAACAGCCTACTGCAAAATCCATAACAGAACCAGCCTTCCCAGTCACAACTAACCAGCAATGATTTTGCCACTTAGGCATCAAAATTAAAGGTCTCCATAAGGACCTACAGAAAGTCCCATCAAAGCTCCTACCAGCTACTGAAGAGAGAACACTCCCTCTTCCCCACTATCCACAGCCATCTGGGAATCATTCAACCAGGTCACAGAAGAAGCTCTTGAAAATATACTGAAAGGTCTACAGCATACAACCTGCCCTCTTGATCCCTACCTAGGAAATACTGTACAATGAGTGAGCACAGGCCTCATTGAGGGGCCACTAAAATTGGTAACTCCTCTCTTACGGAAGGTGCAGCTGTCAACAACACTAAAAAGAGCTGTGGTGCACCCCCTAATGAAAAAGAGCTCACTGGACCAGAACAAGCTCAAAAACTACCAACCAGTTTCTAACATTTCTTTCCTGGCAAAACTTATAGAAAGGACAGTCTGCAGTCAACTCAATGACTGGCTAATTAAAAGTAATCTGGCTTCAGACCTAGGTACAGAAGAGAGACATTTCTTGTGTTCCTTCTTAATGATCTGCACAGAAACTGACAGGGGATCTGCCTCAGTACTAGAGTTGCTCGATTTCTCAGCTGCCTTCGACACCATGGATCATAATATCATGCTTACACGACTGGCAGAAATAGGTATCAGTGGCACAGTATTTATTTGGTTAAAATCCTGTCAGATAAACAACAATCAGTTCTGTTCAGCAACAGCACATCATTATCTTGGGCACTGGACTGTGGAGTGCCACAAGGATACATACTGTCTCCCATTTTATTTAATATCTACTTCAAGCCTTTGGCTGAGCTGCTTCAGTCACTGGACACAAAATTCTACATCTATGCTGATGATGTGCAACTACTCATACCCATTGAACACAATCTACCCACAGCTCTGAATAAACCGGCTGCCTGCCTAATCGCAACTCAGAAAAGGGCAAACAACAACAAACTTTTCCTGAACCCAAATAAAACAGAGGTTCTTTGGGTACCAAACACAAGTGGACAAAACCAAACTTCAAAATACCTTTTGTGAAGTATGAACTCCCCTTAAAACCACAGGTGTTAATATGGATCATACCATATCACAGGCTGAACAATAGTCTGTCAGATTGTGTGCTGGACTAGGCCTCAAAAGGTTAAAAAGTGCAAACTGAAAAATGCTTCCAATGGTATATTTATTAACATTTACTGGAAATGGCCCTGTACATAAGTAATGCCACACTGGAAAAAGACCAAGGGTCCATCAAGCCCAGCATCCTGTCCACGACAGCAGCCAATCCAGGCCAAGGGCACCTGGCGAGCTTCCCAAACGTACAAACATTCTGTACATGTTATTCCTGGAATTGTGGATTTTTCCCAAGTCCATTTAGTAGTGGTTTATGGATTTGTCCTTTAGGAAACCGTCTAACCCCTTTTAAAACTCTGCTAAGCTAACCGCCTTCACCACGTTCTCCGGCAACGAATTCCAGAGTTTAATTATGCGTTGGGTGAAGAAAATGTTTCTCCGATTCGTTTTAAATTTACTACACTGTAGTTTCATCGCATTCCCCCTAGTCCTAGTATTTTTGGAAAGCGTGAACAGACGCTTCACATCCACCTGTTCCACTCCACTCATTATTTTCTTGTAAAGGTTTTGCAATATGGCCTAACCAGGAAATAAAAATGGTTTGCAAGCAGTTTTACTAAGGAACCGAAATATGATTTCATTAGAAAATAATTTATAGACCCAGCTAATTTAGGGGAATTTTGATAGTTCAACAGGTGGTAGGCAGTAAACGAAACTTGTGGTAAGAGTAAACAGAACATGTGGTTATGAGGACATTGTCACAAATGAGAATGACTCTAATGACCTTCTGATAGGTGAAATTACAGTAAATGTTAGATTAAGTGATTTCCAGTAACAAAGTGCTGATTATATGAAAATTTAGTAATGCTGACACAAAGATAATTTGATACTAAGCAAATTAGTATTATAATTACATATGGAGAATGAGGACAGAAATAAATATATGACGTTATTGCATGTGATTTTTAGGGTATAACTAACAGCTGTAATCTGTAGAAGTTAGAGAAGTAATACTGTGGATTCACAATTAGCGTTCAGTTTACCGCTCTCTATGAGAAAAAGCTTGTGGACTGTCTTGACTGATTAAATACTGCTTTGATGAACTACCTGAACTGAAATAATCATATGCCAGTGTAACCCTAATTGGTAAGTTTAAATAAAATGCTTCTTCTCATATAAATAACAGCCTTCTGAGTCTGACTCTCCTTATTTTAGTAATTTATAAAGCAGTTTTATTTGTAACAATTATAACAGTGGTGGACACTGTTAGCATTTAGATAATTCTGTGTTTATATTATTTGAAGGAGGTCAGACAAGCTGGAGTCTATACAAAGGTCAGGAATCTTGGGATACCGCTAGATTCATCACTTTGATCCCACAAACTCAAACAACCTTCAAAAACTGTCTATCACCTATGGCAGCTACAAAATCTCTCTCCAAATATTGAAAAGGCGAGTCTGACCACAGTGGTCCATGCCACGATAATATCATGACTAGACTACTATAAAGCCCTGTACACTGGCCAAAACATAGAGAGTTTGTATCAGCTCCAACTAAAGTGGCGTGACCACATTAAATCCTTCCTGCAAAAGCTACACTGGCTACCAGTACCTTACAGGGCTAAATTTAAAACTAACTTTGATTTTCAAAGCCCTCAGACAAAATGGGCCAGAGTTCTTAAAGAATAAGTTAACTTTTTACATATCTTTAAGACCTCTAAGGTCCTTTCAAGGATCATCACTACTATACCCTCATCAAAAGAAATTGTACAACGTGATACCCGCCAGCGAGTCTTCTCAGGAGTACCCCCATGCTCTGGAATTTACTCCCAGAGGAGCTAGGTATAATTTGAGACTACTACTACTTTGGGAAGCAGGTAAAAGCCTGGCTGTTCTCCTAAGCCTTTAATTCGTAGGGTAACTGACTATACACCAATTCTGCACCTGGACTAGCTTGTTACGCATACTGTAACTTAGATCAGTTCCTTACCTCTTGCTTAACTATACAAAGAACTTACCTTGATTTTAGTTAACCATCAAATGATCCCAACTGACTCTGTACCACGCATCTTGTTCCCATCATATATCTGCTCTTGGTCCCTCAGCTATATGGTAAGCCATATTGTAGAAACTATTTAGCATCATATCTATGTTAGTTAAATGTCCCACTGCATGCTTATTAGGTGTATCAATATTATTATGCTAACATTGTATTATATCTCTGGTATTTGAATTCCACTGCTGTTAAATGTGTATATATATTTTTTCTATATTTAATTTCTTTTATTGATTTTCAATTCAAACATAAGAGCTCACAACACAGCAACAAGTTGCATTTTACAAAACATGGCAATACCGGAGCTCACAATGAAGAGGAAACTATCCACAGCTAAGTACAAAGTGAGTGAAAAAAAAGAGAGAAAAGAGGGGGGGGGGGGGGGGGAAGGGAGGGGGGCTGGAGGAAACAAAGCATAGAATAAAGCATACATAGGCCATAAGACACATCTAATTTAGTGCTTAATTCTGTACAGTGCCAAAGTAAGATACAAGTGGTACCCATTTCTCCCTATATAAAACAAAGCGAGATTTCTTTGCGAGGTGTAATTCGAAAATGTGTATATTTTTTATACTGTTTCACAGTAGTTCTATTATTAGGTTTCAAGTTACTGTTTTCAAGTTTACCTCATCTATTGTATTTATGTTTATTCTTGGTTATTTTACTCTTGTTATGCTGTTAACAAAATTGTAAGTTTTATGTTAAACTGTACCTGCAGTGTTGCCTTGGGTGAATCTCTTCATAAAGGCAGTTAATAAATTCCAATAAATATAATAACCCATACCGCGCCTACAGTTAGGTGTGGGCATTTATACCAGGTTTTCATTGGTGTAAATGACTGCACCTAAATTGTAGTGAAGTGGACAGCACTACACATATACTGTAAACTGCACCTAATTTTAGGCATGGTTTATATAATATTCATAGCTTCAGTTTCCATTGGTGCCAATTTTTTCGACGTCAAATCTAGAATCTAATCCACTATGTATAACTTAATAGTTTTTCTTTCTACTTATAGTAAGTCATATTTGAGAAAAAAAATTCAAGTTACATTTTCCAGGTTGGAAGGAGGACCTATACAGACAGGAGGCCTTTTTACTAACTTGCGGTAAGCACTAATGCACGTTTGCTCCAGGTTATAATGCACTATCGTGGGGCATGCTCAGGCGTCCCATGATAGGTTTAGAATCAGAGCGTGCTACCCATGCACTAAAACAGAACATTTATTTTTTAGCGCTGGGGTGTTTGGGGGTGGAGAGTGGGCGTGGCTATGCTAATCGGTTTGCACATTGTTATGTGCTGTTTAGTGCGTTAGCCCTTAATGCCTACAAAATAGGTGGTGGTAAGGGCTTACGTGCTAATGGGGAAATTACTGAAAGTGCTAACGGTAGACTCAGCGTGTGGGAAAGACCCACGTTGGGGATACCGCAGGTCACTTTTTAGCGCTGCTTGGTAAAAGGACCCCACAGATATTATCAACTTTTTACCTATTAGGCGGCAAAATTATGGAATGGTTTAACTTCGGAGTTATGATTAATGTCTACCTGTATGTTATTTTAAAAATACTTAAAAGCATTATTTCAGGAATTTGTTATATCTTAGTGTAAGAAATATTGGCTTGTAATGTTAATCTGTTGCAGGGCCTAGGAATGCCTATCTTCTTGTTTGCATCTTGTACTGAACTAAAAAAGGTATGTGGCACATAAGAAATGTATTAAATTCAGTAGAGGTTTCCAAATACAAAAAAAAAGAGAGGGAAAAAAGAATAGTCCTGCCAGCTTCTGCACTTCAGGGGAAAGGGTTCAGAAAGAGCCCCATTGATCATTTCTATGACCATTGGTTCCGTATTATCACGTTCACCTCTTTCAACAGGAAGTGATGTCTTAAGTTCCTCCTGACAATACCTCCCCCCATCCAGGGAAGTGTGGCAGAAAATCCAATAGGCTCCTCCACCCTTTTAACAGGAGATAACCATGTAGCATTCCCTCATTCTCAACAGGAGGCGCTAGGGAACCTGAAGTTTTCCACAAGAAAATAATCCATAGGAAAGTTCTCTTTCAAGTGCTTTATTTCTCTTTCAAATAGAATGAGCAAGGCTCCCCTTTAACTCAGGATGAATAATCATAAGAGACTGGTTATTTCGTCCAACATCCCCCCTTCTGAAACCTTCCCCGGTAGTAGGTCACAGTTCTGTTACCCTCCTTGTGCCGCCTGATGCTCTGTCTAGAGAATACCATTTGACAAACAGGCTTCCTAGGATATGCAAATTAACCACAGAAGGTAAATCTTCTCTCACATACAATACTTTAATTACTCTGAAAGGGTATTCTTCTTACACCAAGCACTTTAGCAAGCACTCTTGAACTGAGTCTTCCACTGGGGAACGTGTGGGTCAGTTATACTATACTTAGGGTTACCATTTGTCCGGATTTCCCCGGACATGTCCTCTTTTTGAGGGCGCTGTCGGGAGTCCGGGCGGATTTCTTCGTTTGCTGGCTTTGTCCGGGTTTTCTACGAGTCCTCCGCTCCTCCTCCTGACTTTCAGTCTCCTCCCTTCGTCCGACGTGCAGCGTCCGTGCGTGATGACGTACACGCCCCAATCAGCTGATTAGTTGATCGATCCGCCCTCCCGTTCTCAGTCCTCCTGCACGTACACGAGAACTAGTAGTGCCTGCTGCAGCCACGAGGTAAATTTGTTTTTTGTCCGAGTTGTGTGGGTCTGGGTGAGGGTCGGACGGACTGAGCCACTTTCTTGATGTAGCTGCTAGTGCTACTTCACTTAGTTGGCAGGCTGCTGCCTGCCATGCAGTCGCGGTAGTGTGGGGATTCGGGGAAGTAATAAAACCGGAGATAGTAGTTGTTCAAGTTAAAGTACAAGAAAACTGTGGCCCGTCTGGGGGGGGGGGGGGAGACCAGAATGGAACTGGCTGGGTAATTCAATTGGTATCTCTCTCCCTGTTGGTTAAAAATAAATCCTCCTGTTCTCGATTTTCATTTGGATTGGAACAAAGGTGCACAAATGTCCGGCAGCTTCTCTGTGCTATCTTTTTCAACTCTCCAGGGCTTCCTTACCGTTCCTCTCCTACCTCATCTATCTGTACAAGTGGTATCCTCCGTCCCTATCATGCTGGCTGGGTTTTTTTTCTTTTTCTGTGAAACGTTTTATTGCCCAATGTTGTTTCTCTTAAAAGTGCCCCCGGCCATGCGGAACTAATCATCTTGTTGTGGGTTGCAGGGTGACTTGTTATTCTGTGAGTGTCTCCAGCTCCATTGAAGTCTTGAATAGGGGGCGGGGCAAGGGGCGGGGCATGGGCGGGGTGGGGGCGGGGAAGAGGTGTGTCAATGGGTGGGGCATGTGTCCTCTTTTTTCTTAGGGCAAATATGGTAACCCTAACTATACTCAGCCAGCTTCCCAGGATATGCAAATTAACCATTCTAAATGCAAATCCAATCATTAGCTTCTGCTAACCACTCTGTAGGGGTTACTCTTCTTTCCACAAACAATTCATTACACTCTATTCAATTGAGCCCTCCACTGGGAGACGAGGGTCTCAGGTAAAAACAGCCACCACCCCTTGGACAGGACTTTATTTCACCTTAACTTTACAATCCTGTCCTCCACCCCTCTTATTTCAAGGCTCACAGTGTTCCCTCCACACTGTGGTTAAATCAAAGTTCCTTATCCTTCCCATTATTTACTTATACACCTAATTCCTCCTCTGTTCAATTTACTTATCCGTTAACCCCACTAATAGTACTTTTACTACAAATTGTATGTTCTTCTTACGACTTGAAATTCTTCTTATTGTTACTATATAAGTCGCATTTGAGCCTGCCATGTGTGGGAAAGCGCGGGGTACAAATGTAATAAATAAATAAAATTATGCTGGAGATAGAGATATACTGAAGGTGGAAGGACATGAACACAAGGTCACTGCCTTCTTTCAGTGTTCTCTATCTCACCTGCTGGTAGACGGATACAACCCACCAGTTCCTGGATTCATCTGCTGCTGAAGCTAAGGAAATAAGGTTAATACCTGTGTAAATATTTAAGCACTTTTATTTTAAAGTTATTTCCACAGAAGAAGTTTTCAATATTAAGATCCTGTATCATACAAAGGTCTGGCCCAATTATTTTCCAGTTCTTACCCTGCATTTTCCTTTTGATCTTTGGGTGTTACTTCCTTGTGAAGAGGTGTTGTAATGAGGACTTTCTGCCCACAGATTGGAGTGGATGTAAATGCAGGATTTTCAAGGTTAAACTGCTCATTTCCAGAACAAGTGTTGAAAAACTATATATTAAACAAAAAATACAAAGACTAAGCCTATAGGTCACAACTTTACAGTTCATGCTGAAGACATAACAATCCAACAAATATTCCACTGGAAATAAGAATTTTTACTTCTGTTATACCTATTAGTTATGTTTAAGCATATGCACTACCCTGGTCAGAAATCTACATCTCCATGCTAATTACAGTGACTGCAACAATTTGTGAAAACACAACTCCTATCTCTGAAAAAAATTAAGCAATGAATGTGTAGAGTTTGCTTGCAAATAAGAAGAAACACAAACCTCAAACATACAACCAGAGTACTGAGCAGTGAGAAATTACTATGCTACATGGAACTAGAACCTGTGACTATAGCAATATAATCTTGGTAATTAGTGTAAGACTTGATTGTATATCCTCAAAGCTAGTCTAGTTTTGTCCTAGTATGTTGTATTTATTTTTTTCTGTTAAAAGATGATCAATTATATCATCTCCTTTTAAAATAATTTAAAAATACTCCTTTTATAATCATTAAATCATTTATGTTTATATGGATCTTTGTTATTTCTCTGCAGAGTTCTTATAAAGATCAGCATAGCAGCACTGTGAATTACTAAACTATTTCCTCCATTATGAATTTAAGTAGAAGCCGCTTTCTGGAAAACATTAAGCATGATACTCTTCCACAAAAAATATATCTTAACCCAAGAAACACGATTAGGGATGGACCAACAGTTCACATAGTTTATGTTGTGGTGCTTCAAACATTCATTAAGTGTGCTGTCCAATGGGACCAAGAGGACTAGAGTCCAACTGTTCACCCTCTAGTTTCCTTGCCTCTGATCTTCCCCTCTCTGATCACCATCTTATAACTTTCACACTTAAATCTCCTCCCTCCCAGTCCCGTCCTATCTTATCTAATTTATCTAGGAATCTTCACGATATTGACCCTTCATCTCTATCCTCCCGTGTTTCAAACCTCCTCTCTACTGTGGCACCATCCACGTCTGTCAACGAGGCTGTTTCTTCTTACAACAATACTCTATCCTCTGCCTTAGACACTCTTGCACCTTTGATGACCCGCCCTAAAAGGCGTACAAAACCCCAACCTTGGCTGACTTCTAATATCCGCTACCTACGTTCCTGTACCTGCTCCACCGAACGCCTCTGGCGGAAATCTCGGGCCCTTGCTGATTTCTTACACTTTAAGTTCATGCTGACCTCCTTCCAATCTGCTCTTTTACGCGCCAAACAGGATTATTATATCCAACTGACCAACTCTCTTGGTTCTAACCCTCGACTTCTCTTCACGACATTGAACTCTCTCCTCAAGGTGCCCCCTCCCACAACTTCCCCTTCATTATCTCCTCAGACCCTTGCTGAATTCTTTCACGACAAGGTTCAAAAGATAAACCTTGCATTCTCTACCTCGCCACCTCTCCCTCCACTAGTCCGTTCCCCTCTCTCTCCTCCCCCTCATTCCCTTTCCACCTTTCCTGAAGTAACTATTGAGGAAACTACACTTCTCCTTTCTTCCTCAAAATGTACCACCTGTTCCTCTGATCCCATTCCCACCCACCTTCTTAATGCCATCTTCTCCTGCTTTTATTCCTTTTATCTGTCACATTCTCAACCTCTCACTTTCCACTGCGACTGTCCCTGCTGCCTTTAAACATGCTGTGGTCACACCTCTCCTTAAGAAGCCTTCACTCGACCCTACTTGTCCCTCTAATTACCGACCCATCTCCCTCCTTCCCTTTCTCTCCAAATTACTTGAGCGTGCTGTTCACCACCGCTGCCTTGATTTTCTGTCCTCACATGCTATTCTTGACCCACTACAATCTGGTTTTCGCCCTCTCCACTCAACCGAAACTGCACTTACTAAAGTCTCCAATGACCTATTACTGGCTAAATCCAGAGGTCTCTATTCCATCCTCATTCTTCTTGATCTTTCCGCTGCTTTTGACACTGTCGATCACAGCATACTCCTTGATACCCTGTCCTCACTTGGATTCCAGGGCTCTGTCCTTTCCTGGTTCTCTTCCTACCTCTCCCTCCGCAGCTTCAGTGTTCACTCTGGTGGAACCTCTTCTACTTCTATCCCTCTGCCTGTCGGCGTACCTCAGGGTTCTGTTCTTGGTCCCCTCCTTTTTTCTATCTACACTTCTTCCCTTGGTTCATTAATCTCATCCCATGGCTTTTCCTACCATCTCTATGCTGATGACTCCCAAATCTACCTTTCTACCCCTGATATCTCACCTTGCATCCAAACCAAAGTTTCAGCGTGCTTGTCTGACATTGCTGTCTGGATGTCTCAACGCCACCTGAAATTAAACATGACCAAAACCGAGCTTCTCATTTCCCCCCCCCCCCCCAAACCCACCTCCCCACTCCCCCCGTTTTCTATTTCTGTTGATGGCTCTCTCATTCTCCCTGTCTCCTCAGCTCGAAACCTTGGGGTCATCTTTGACTCTTCTCTCTCCTTCTCTGCTCATATCCAGCAGATCGCCAAGACCTGTCGTTTCTTTCTTTACAAAATCCGTAAAATCCGCCCCTTTCTTTCCGAGCACTCTACCAAAACCCTCATCCACACCCTTGTCACCTCTCGTTTCGACTACTGCAATCTGCTTCTTGCTGGCCTCCCATTTAGTCACCTCTCCCCTCTCCAATTGGTTCAAAACTCTGCTGCCCGTCTCGTCTTCCGCCAGGGTCACTTTACTCATACTACCCCTCTCCTCAAGTCGCTTCACTGGCTCCCTATCCGTTTTCGTATCCTGTTCAAACTTCTTCTACTAACCTATAAATGTACTCACTCTGCTGCTCCCCAGTATTTCTCCACACTCGTCCTTCCCTACGGCCCTTCCCGTGCACTCCGCTCCATGGATAAATCCTTCTTATCTGTTCCCTTCTCCACTACTGCCAACTCCAAACTTCGTGTCTTCTGTCTCGCTGCACCCTACACCTGGAATAAACTTCCTGAGCCCCTACGTCTTGCCCCATCCTTGGCCACCTTTAAATCTAGACTGAAAGCCCACCGCTTTAACATTGCTTTTGACTCGTAACCACTTGTAACCACTCGCCTCCACCTACCCTCCTCTCCTCCTTCCTGTACACATTAATTGATTTGATTACTTTATTTTTTTGTCTATTAGATTGTAAGCTCTTTGAGCAGGGACTGTCTTTCTTCTATGTTTGTGCAGCGCTGCGTACGCTTTGTAGCGCTATAGAAATGCTAAATAGTAGTAGTAGTAGTAGCCATAGCGGTAACATGTTTTGAGCATGGGAAGGGACAAGTACTGTGACATTCCCTGCAAGCCAAATATAAGCACTAAAGGATAGTTTCAAAAGTGAAATTTCAGAAAGTCTGTATGAAATAGCTGTAGACAAAGGCATTTTTGAATCTCAACTATGTACAATCCTGGAAACCACACCTTGAAAAAGATATAAAGAAGATGGAATCAGTTGGTTCAGAGGGCAGCATATAAAGCATATGGAAGATACAGATCTCAAAATACATACTTTAGAAGAAAAGTGAGAGGGGAAATGGACATTTAAATACCACCATGGCATAAATACACAAGAAGTTGGCCTCTATCAATTAAAAGAAAGCTCTTGAACAAGGGTCAAAGGCTGAAAATGAAAGGAAACAGACAAAAGTAATCTAAGGAAATATTTCTTTATTGAAAGAGTGGCAGAGGCATGGGATGACCTCACAGAGCAAGTGGTAAAGTGAATTCAGACTGTATCTGAATTCAAGAAAGCATGAGAGAAACACAGTGGATCTCTAAAGGAGAGGAAGATATTTGTCGAGCTTATTACGGATGGGCAGTGTTTTTGGGGCCCTTTACTAAGCTAACTGGTTAGTGCAGAAAAAGAATGTGAGCCCTTACTGCCTACAAAATGGGTGAAGGTAAGTGCATGATGATAGTTTTATTTTAATGGCTGCACGCTAAGGGAAACATTAGCGCATGGCCATTAATACAGAAAACAGAAAATGCCCATTTTTAATGCCACATACAAATAACCTTAGCGTGCAGGAAAATCCCATGCAAGGGCACGCTAAGGCCACTTTTTTGACACAACTTAGTAAAAGGACCACTTTTTCCTTCCGGATTCTATATATTGTGTGCTCAAATCCGGTCATATTCTGGATTTGTGCATACAACTTAATTAGCTTAACAAGACAATCAATACTGATAATTTAACTTAAGCAATTATTGACACTAATTGGCATTAGCTGGAATTTACATGCACAGATTTCTAAGCATGTTCTATAAAGTGATGCGCGTAAATTCTAAGACATGGATCTGAAAAGGAGGCATGGCCATGGGAAAGAAGGTAGTGGGCTTTCCTAGAATTTATGCACACTGTTAGAATATGCTCATTCCGCCAGTAATTTAGGCATCTGCGTTTATATTAGGTTTTCATTAGAGTAAATGGCTGCGACTAAATATAGTCACAGAAAATGGGTGATGGGTATATTATGTAAATTATGCCTAGATTTAGGCAAATTCTATAAACCACACCTAAATTTATAGAATATGCCTACGCATATTTTCTCTCAGCGCTGATTTTTAAGGCATGATATATAGAATCTAGCCCTATGTGCCATCTTTTACCAATTTCAGTGTTTCTTGCAGATCTTTCTGCAAACTTATTCTTTCATTGCTCCCAAGGCTTATGAAATGCCTAAATCTCCCAAACAGAGAACTATTTCAGCTCTATAGTCCAAATAAGTGAATAGCCCCTCCATCCCCCCCCCCCCAAAAAAAAATTTGAAACTAAAATTTTGGAAAAAATTGTGCTTTCAAAACAAAACATTACTTGTAGAAATCAAGTATCTCATCTTTCTCTTCCTATAATACAACAGCTCCCTCTTTGCAGATTCACACTAGTTTGAATGCCTGATAGGAAATCAGTTCAGAAAGTTGCATAACTACTGTCCACAATTAACAAGATGATGGCAAGATGACTGACAAGAAACTGGGCAAGTTAAGAAGGCTCATTAACAGTTATAGCTCAAAAGACTGAAAAATAAAATTCAGCACTCCTACAAATTCATAATGGAAAAATAGGTTGACTTCACATTATCACCCTACCCAAAAAAAGCAACGGATTTTCTTTCTGAATGATTGCCAAGCTAGTTGCAATTTACGCTTAACAATAAGCTCCTTATTAGTGGGACATATAGTGCCCTTGGTCCAGCTCCAAAGGACAGCAAACAACTCAGTGGAGATCCTTGGCTTCATCATTTTGGAAATAAAGTATTCATACTGACTGCATCTCACAAAGCTGGGCCACTTTTTCCGAGAACTGTGCGTTTACCTTCTCCAGGATTGCTCTGCTGAGGTACACTCTCACAGTTTGAAATAAAAGAAAGGAAAAAGAGCACACACATTGCTGTACCAATGCAAGACCATTTTGAATGGAAAGCCAAAAATCTTTGATTCAGTTCATAGCAAGAGGGATTTCTGAGGTCCACATCTGAAAGTGATAGTGCTCTTTCTGAATAAGCTTACTCCCTAGCTTTGTGATAAGAATAATGCCAGTATTCACCTGTGGTCAGCACAGCTCCTGGTGTCTTTTTTTAATGTTTTTTATTTACTAGTATTCTTCACGTTTCTGCTTACTTATAATCCACATGTACCAGATATATTATTTCTCTGTGTTTGGGTTGATGTTTGATTTATTTTTATTATGTTTCTGGGCTTTCTTATAGTATCTGTGTACGTAGTGGGCCCTGCAGAATGTGTCCTATGTTGACTTGCAAATCCCATAGTCTTTGGTTACTGCTTATGACCTTGCAACATAGTATGTTGAAGGCTCATGAGCAGTGTGTTGGCAACAAGTCACCAGCAAGCTGCTCTCCTGTGTAGTCTAGGATGGGGACTAAAACACACAAAATAGATGTTTCTGAATTGTTTCATTATGCCCCGTCTTACAACAGCATGGACATCAATATACTTTCCTATTATCATTCAATATATTTCACTAGCTCAGTCAATATGCTTGGTTACTGTTAACATATGCTAATCTTCATTTTCCCTAGATTAGGTTTGACAGTTTTGGTGTATTCTGCCTTCCTAAGCTCTGTGTCATACGCCTACAGTTGTAGCAATCTCTCACTTGTTGAGTACTCCCCAGGCAGATGACATATTTGGCATGTATTATATTTAGCTACTTTTTTACGTCATCAGGAAGGCTCTGGGGAAGGGAGGGGGCATGTCTAAGATAGTGTCTGCTAGTCACCATGTTGTGTAGTGCTTTCCTCCGTTGATGGGTAACAGGAAAGGATGACCATGAGCTACAGCTTCTAAGCCCACTTCATGCACTTCACAATCACCATCATCAAGCCCTAAGGGTGTTCTTGTATAGCAAAGGTACTTATCTGCAGCAGGTGTTCTCCGAGGACAGCAGGCCTTATGTTCTCACAAGTGGGTAATGCTGCACTGCATTGCCCAGTTTGGAGCTTCTAACAAGTTCACAATGGAACTTTGTGGAGCACAAGATATGCTCCTACTGCGAGGGCAAGTCTACTGCAGTTAGATACTACAGCTAAAATAAAAATGTAAATAGGAGACAACTCCAAGGGAAGGTGGGCAGGTTTGTGAGAATATAAGGTCTGCTGTCCTTGGAGAAAACCTGCTACAGGTAAGTACCTTCGCTTTCTCCAAGGACAAGCAAGCCTATTTATTATCACAAGTGGGGAATCACTAGCATCCAGGCTCACTACAAATATCAAACATTGGACGATTAGGCCTCGCAATGTTGAGGACATAACTCAGATTAACCTGAAACTATATAAAACTGAGTGAGAGTGCAGCATAGAACAGAAGAAAACAGGCCTGGGGGGTGGAGTTCGATTCTAGACCCCAAACAGATTCTGCAACACTGTCTGCCAGAACTGACTATTGCGTCAGGTATCCTGCTCAAGGCAGTAATGAGATGTGAATGAGTTGACTGAAGGCCACGTCGCAGCCTTGCAAATTTCTTCAATAAAGGCTGACTACAAGTGGGCTACCGACTCAGTCATATCTATTACATTATGAGCTGTGACATGACCATCTAGGGTCAGTCCTGCCTAGGCATAAGTGAAAGAAATGCAATCTACGAGCCAATTAGAAACTATTTCCCAACAGTGACCCCATCCTGTTGGGATCAAAAGAATCAAAAAGCTAGGTGGATTGTCTGTGGGGCCTCGTCAGCTCTATGTAATAAGGCCAATGCTTGTTTGCAATCCAAGGTGTGCAAGTAATGAGCTCTCAGTGGACAATTTGGAGGTTACTGAAACCAATTCATGGCGTATCCAAGACGGGCTATTTGAAGAACCCACCGGTCAGAGGTTATAAAGGGCCACCTTTTGTATTAAACTTTCAGTCTCCCTCCAGTACAGACACTTTGACAGTGGTTATGCTCTGCTGGAGCCAGTCAAAAGCTTGCCTCTTGCTTTAGCTGGGGAGCAGCAGGGGCCTTAGGCGCTTGCGGTTGATGAGAATGAGTGTGCTAGGGTTGAGCCTCAGCAGGCTGGTTAGACATAGCAGCATACCTATGCCTCTGTGGGTAGTAGGCACCCTTTCCCAACTTGCCAAAATACCTCCTGGATGAGAAGGAAGGTGCACAAAGTGCCGGCGGGAGACAGAAGAGATGGTATCAGTATGTTTCTTCATTTGGTCAGCGACCTCCTCAACCTTCTCTCCAAAAAGGTTATCCCCCAGCATGGGGCATCTGCCAATTTCTGCTGAACAGAACGTTCCAAGTCAGAAACATGCATCCATGAGAGTCTGCACATTGCTATACTCTGAGCAGAGATCCTGGATGCCAAGTCAAAAAAGTGTCATAGGTGCCCCTGGCCAAGACCTTACGATATGCACTACTGCTCCCAGTGTCCATAGGTCTCGAAGCAGCTATACTTGGGACAGATGCTCCTGATGCCTATGCAGTCTTCGACGTCGTTGCCGACGACCCCGATGTCGATGCAAGCATTGAGGACTTGGACCTGGCTCCAAAAATCTATTCCCGTTGAGCCTCTCTGGACACCTGTGTTCTCTTGTACATACATAGACTGAGGACACAGTTAGCAGGGCTATGGTTGGGCCCTAAGTATTGAAGACACCAAGAATGGGTGTCTGCACTAGAGATGGTCCGATTGCACCGGGTACAGTGCTTAAAGCCACTGGGAACTTTAGATGACATGGACAGAAGAACTTCCGCAGTGAAATCAAACGGCTCGATGGTGCTGGAAAAAGGGACAAGGCACTGAGAAAAAAAAAGGATGGCTAAAACCCAACCAGAGTCAAGGCCTAAACACGACCTACTGACCGGAAAATAAAGGGAACTTAAAAAAAGACAAAATTGGTAAAAAATATTAAGGGAAGAGGAAAAAGGGGACCCAAAGACAGGCAGAAGAAAAAATCTTCCAGAACACCGAAAGGCACCAGAAAAGCTCTTTGACCGGGCATGTGAAGAGACACCAGAAAAAAAAACCACAGCCTCTCTTCACCACGATAAAAAACAGAACTGCAGGAGACACCCTCATGGCAGGTGGGAAGGCACTCGCACATGCACGATGGAGCATGTCTTGCGCTCCACAAAGCTCTGTTTGGAGCTTGTTAGAAGCTCTGAATGGGCTCTGCATTACCCACTAGTGAGAATAAATAGGCCTGAATTTCCTCGGAGAACTCAAGGGACAGTTACCTCTTCACCGGCAGAGTCCACGCTGATGACTGTTGGACAAGCGGAGAGCACTATGTAATCTGTGCAACTGGCTTCCTCATCTCCTGGGGATCAGGTGCCACTACAGCAATCAGCAATGTGATGTCAGCGAAGTTAAAGCAGTGACTTCTGATGACCCCAGCTCAATGCAGGAATGCAGATGGAAGAGGCCAACATAAGAGCACAAGAATAGCCATACTGGTTCAGACCAATAGTCTATCTAACTCAGTATCCTGTTTCCAACAGTGGCCAATCCATGTCACAAGTTCCTGGCAGAAACTCAAATAGTATAATAGAAAAAAGAAGAGAAGTGTGTTAGATGAGCATCAATGGTAGAAAACATATATTCTCTAAATTACATCATAACACATTCAGCGTTGAGGCATCATCAATATAATATATCGCCTATAAGGTCTCTTATAACCTCAAGCTATTTCAGATCTGCAGCACAAATTCTGAAATAATCATCTGCCTCTTAAGCTGGTATGCATTTCTTTAGATTTTTTGGACTTTTAAAATTAAAGAGTATACTGATTTCAATTTTATATAAACTTCAATTAAAAGAAAAATTGTGTGATATAAAACAGAAAACAAAACAAGAAACAGCAGCCCTTTTACTTATCTGAAAGGCGATTTCACGTTGCACCAGTGCAACACTGGAAACGCATCAATCTAGTTCCCGATGCCCACTGAATGGGAACAAGGCGTTTTGGCTCCATGGAGCCTGCATCCAGGGCAATAGCAAACTGGGCGCTGAATAACAAATTTACTGCAAAGTTCAAACCGTCACAAAGATGCCAACATTGTACGCGCAGGTGGACACACGAACGATGTTGGCGTGTGCGCCCGCGAGTACAATGTTGGCGTCTTTGTGACAGTTTGAACTTTGCAGTAAATTTGTTATTCAGCGCCCAGTTTGCTATTGCCCCAGATGCAGGCTCCACGGAACTGAAACACCTTGTTCCCTATTCAGTGGGCGTCAGGAACTAGATTGATATCCAGCGTTGCGCTGGTGTGATATGAAATCGCCTTTCAGCTAAGTAAAAGGGCTGCTGTTTCTTGTTTTGTTTTCTTTTTCACATAATTCTTCTTTTAATTGAAGTTTCAATAAAATTGAAATCAGTATATTCTTTCATTTTAAAAGTAGAAAAAAATCTAAAAAAATGCATTCCAGCTTAAGAGGCAGATGATTATTTCAGAATTTATGCTGCAGATCTGAAACAGCTTGAGGCTATAAGAGATATCATAGCCAATATATTATACTGATGATGCCTCAATGTTGAATGTGTTATGATGTAATTTAGACAATATATGTTTTCTACCATTGATACTCATCTAACACACTTCTCTTCTTTTTTCTATCAATTGTTGTGGAAATGTTTTTTTTTTTTCCTTCCCTTTCCTCATTTGACATAGACCTCCAAATAGTAGCAACATTCCATGCTACCAATTCCAGAATAAGCAATGGCTTCCCCATGTCTATCTCAATAGCACACTATTGACTTTTCCTTCAAGAACTTGTCCAAACTTTTTTAAAACACAGATATACGTTAACCACTGTAACCATATCCTCCGGCAACGAGCTCCAGAGCTTAACTATTCGTTAAGTGAAAAAATATTTCCTTCAATTTGATTTAAAAGTATTTCCACATAACTTCATCGAGTGTTCCCTAGTCTTTGTTCTTTTTGAAAGAATAAAAATAGATTCACTTCTACTCATTCTACACCGCTCAGGATTTTGTAGACCTCAATCATATCTCCCCCTCAGCCATCTCTTTTCGAAGCTGAAAAACCCTAACCTCTTTAGCTTTTCCTCATATGAGAAAAGTTCCATCCCCTTTATCATTTTGGTCGCTCTTCTTTTAACCTTTTCTAATTTCACCATGTCTTTTTTTGAGATATGGCGACCAGAATTGAATACAACAAAATACAAAAATTCACTCCTGCTGTATGCTCTGTAGGTTGATGCAAAACCATGAACAATATTGTATAATATATATAGAAATCAAGTAGCCTCAATAGCCCAGGGAACCTTAAATTAGGACTCCACTGAATTGGCCAGCATCATAGGCTCCTCCTCCCTTCCGAAAAAAAACCCACAAGTGCCAAAAAAAACTCCCTATCTTGGGGAGAAAAAGGCCCTGTGAACCAAAAAAACGGAAAGTGGAGTATTTCAGTTAATTATTAAGAAGTCCAGATTAATGCTCAACACTACAGAGAATACTAAATGGAAGAAAAGAACTTATATAATTACTTCAAAAACCTCTTAATAGTGTGAAAAAATGTTTTTAAATGGAAACACATTTGAATAATGGACTCATCTAATAGAATCCACTCTAGTATTCAAAAACAAACACTTATCTTGAAACGTGGATACTTTTGTCTCTTCTGTATCTAAGGTGTCCTTAATCCACGTTGTCAACAAGTGAAAAGTTCAATTCATATGTTCAATGTTTTAAATCACACGTAACTCCGGTTGTAAAGTTGAATAATTTCAAAGTGGGCAATACTGAAAGGTATTGCTCTCACTCGCTTTATCTTGCTAGATTTCCCGACAGCAAGGGACCCACTGTTTCGCAATCTTCGTCAGGAGAAATGTTGAAAAACAAAAACAAAAAGTATGTTTCCTTTCAATCCATCGCGAACAATGGTTCAGAAAATGGCGAATGGTGATATAGGACGCCAGCTATGTAGCTCCACCCCATAGATGTTACATCATTGTCTCTAGTGTCCAATCGTTTGGCTGCACTCCTTGTTTCAATTAACGCACCACTAATCTCGAGAAACCTTAAAGAGCTAGTGTTAAAAAACTTCAAAAAACTTCAAAAAAATATTCTAACAAATAAAATCTGTATATTAACATACTGTTGTACTCAAAACATTCAATTGTAAGAAAGGGGGGCGTTCTCGATTTAGAAGAATGCCTCCCATTCCATCGGTCCGTTTAAACCATTAGGATGAATGGTTTGTAGATGGTAAATCCATTTCTGTTCTTTTTGATGAAGGACGCGTGAAACATCTCCTCTCCTGTTATTATTGGTAAGCTGTTCTATTACTAAACATCGCAGTTGGCTGAACTCATGGTTATTATCAGCACAGTGTTTAGCTAGAGGCATATGAACCTTTTTGGACTGTATAGCATGTTTATGTTCAGATAATCTGACTTTAAACATTCGTTTCGTTTGTCCTATATAGCGTAAACCGCATGGGCATGTGATCATATAGATCACTGCTTTTGATGTACAGGAGGTCTCTCCCTTCAAATAGAACCAGTCTTTTTTCGTTTTGTCCCAAAATTTATTAGTTTCCTCCATCACTACACACATGACACATTGCCCACATTTCTTATGACCAGGCATTGCTTCTTTGTGTTGGTGAGTGCCCGTTCTGACGTCCGGATGGCATAACATCTCTGATAGATTCGCGCGTCTCGAATATGATATCAGACATTTCTGTCTAGCAAACACTTCATGAGCAGATAGTATTTTCCAATTCTTGTATATAATGTTGGCAACCCTAGGTGCCAACGATGTGTATTGCATAATGCAAACAGTTTTTTGATCTTTCACTTCTTGGTTACTCTGAGATTTAAATCCCAATAAGTGTTCGCGATGGTTGTACAAAGCTCTTTTGTACGCGTGTTTCACAATTTTGGTGGGATATCCTCTTTCGATTAATTTATCTTTTAATCGGACGGCAGAGTGTTTATATTTCTGAGAAGTGTCACAGATACGTCTGTAACGTAGAAACTGTGCAAATGGGAGATTATTTCTAATGTGTGTAGGGTGCATGCTGTCATAAGACAACAACGAATTATGATCTGTAGGTTTTGTGAAAACATCAGTTTCAAGTTTGTCTCTATGTTTAATGATCTTAACATCTAGAAAACTAATTTCGTTTATATGAACTGTGTGTTGGAATTTGATGGTAGGGTGGCATGCATTCAGGTCTGTCAGGAAAAAATCTAACATTTCCAATGTTGATTCCCATATTATAAAAATGTCATCGATAAACCTCCACCAGCATTTAGCATGTTGGTATCGAGGAAGCTTATAAATGACATTTTCTTCTAAATGTGCCATGAATAGATTGGCGACCGTAGGGGCAAAAGCCGCTCCCATAGCAATTCCAGATAGTTGTAAAAAAATTTCTCCATTAAACAAAAAATAGTTGTTAAATAAAGATAACTTCAATAATTTCAACAGAAACTCAGTGGGGACAGTCACCGGCTTCGAACGTTGTTCTAAGACTTGTTCCATTACGCTTAATGCCTCACATTGGGGTATCGCAGTATATAGGGATTGAACATCCAACGTGACCAAATATCCCGTTTTGTTCTGAGATGGTAAAGCTTCCAACTTTTTCAGAAAATGAGTCGTGTCTTTAATGTATGACTTAACATTAGTGACTAGAGGTACCAGAAACCCGTCTATATATTTACATGATCTTTCCAATAGTGAGTCCCGAGCCGACACTATCGGTCTACCTGGGGGTTCAATGAGCGTTTTGTGGATCTTAGGAAGTAGGTAAAATATAGGAATTTTGGCATTTTTGTGGTTTAAGTAACTCATTTCATTCTTGGTAAGAAAACCTGATTGAAACGCCTTGATGGTAATTTCTAACATTTCTTCTAAAAGGGTGTCAGTGGGATCTTTATCCAACCTTCGGTAAGTATTAATGTCGTTCAACTGTCTGTAAGCTTCTTTTATATAATCGTTTTTATCAAGGATAACAACAGCGCCGCCCTTATCAGCACGGCGAATAACAATTTTTGTATCATTAGATAGGGATTGAATAGCTTCCCTTTCCTCCTTAGAGACATTGTGATTAATATGGACATATTGCTGTTCCATTCGTTCTAAATCCTTCATAATATGTCTCTGAAAGGTGTCTATCACTGGGTCTATCGTGCCTGGAGGCGACCATGTGCTTTTTTGATAAACTGTAGAATATCCTTTATGTGATGTATCTTCTTTTCCAAAGAAAACTTTCAGACGTAAAGTTCTGATAAATTTAGCTATATCAACTCTTGTTTGGAAGGGATCGTATATCGTGGTTGGAACAAATGATAAACCCTTACTGAGTACTTGTATTTGTATGTGAGAAAAATGTTTATTAGTTAAATTAATTACAGGGAGTCTTCCCTCTTGCGGGGTCTCCCTCGTGGTCTGGATTGCTCGAATGTTACTGATGCCCTTCCTCGATTCCTTCGAGTACCCCTTCCTCGTCCTCTCGTTCTTGTATATGTCGACCCCGGTTTCAAATCATCCTCACCACTTGAGGTGCTGGAAGATAGCTCACCTCGGGGTTTATCAGTATCGCTAGTCTCGTGTGTTCCCTGATTTTTCATCCATATGTAGACAAACCCGTCTGAATAATCTTTTTTGTCTCGAGTGATTTTTTTATGCTTGACTTGTTGTAAGTCTTTGTTAAATTTCTCAATTTTCATATTAAATTCTTCTAGGGATCTATCTAAACCATCCTGAGAAAAAATAGACCCCTTTTTTTCTTCAATTAGTGGTTTCTCAATGTTAATTCTCTGTTGTAAAGTCTGAATGAGAAGTAACATGAGATCAAGGGAACATTGATTTAATATGCTGTTCCAACTATTGACAAATATCTCATCTTCAGGAAACAACTTCGGACCTCTCTGCATGCGTAAACCTCTAGGTATGATCTCTAATTTACAATATTCAACCAGAGAGGCACTGTGTAGTTCCCATCGGATCAGCTTTTTATAACTTTCAAGAAGTTCAGCTATTTGGGAGTTGTCCATATCTGTAGTACCAAATTGGGATAGTGTTGGTGCTTGTAATATTGAAGACCTTTGGTCTGCTGTAAATCTTAAACCGGTTTGCCAATTCTGAGCCATAATGACAATAACCTCGATTAGTCAAAAAATTTTTTCAATTGTCTGGAGTGCAATAATATACAACAAAATACAAAAATTCACTCCTGCTGTATGCTCTGTAGGTTGATGCAAAACCATGAACAATATTGTATAATATATATAGAAATCAAGTAGCCTCAATAGCCCAGGGAACCTTAAATTAGGACTCCACTGAATTGGCCAGCATCATAGGCTCCTCCTCCCTTCCGAAAAAAAACCCACAAGTGCCAAAAAAACTCCCTATCTTGGGGAGAAAAAGGCCCTGTGAACCAAAAAAACGGAAAGTGGAGTATTTCAGTTAATTATTAAGAAGTCCAGATTAATGCTCAACACTACAGAGAATACTAAATGGAAGAAAAGAACTTATATAATTACTTCAAAAACCTCTTAATAGTGTGAAAAAATGTTTTTAAATGGAAACACATTTGAATAATGGACTCATCTAATAGAATCCACTCTAGTATTCAAAAACAAACACTTATCTTGAAACGTGGATACTTTTGTCTCTTCTGTATCTAAGGTGTCCTTAATCCACGTTGTCAACAAGTGAAAAGTTCAATTCATATGTTCAATGTTTTAAATCACACGTAACTCCGGTTGTAAAGTTGAATAATTTCAAAGTGGGCAATACTGAAAGGTATTGCTCTCACTCGCTTTATCTTGCTAGATTTCCCGACAGCAAGGGACCCACTGTTTCGCAATCTTCGTCAGGAGAAATGTTGAAAAACAAAAACAAAAAGTATGTTTCCTTTCAATCCATCGCGAACAATGGTTCAGAAAATGGCGAATGGTGATATAGGACGCCAGCTATGTAGCTCCACCCCATAGATGTTACATCATTGTCTCTAGTGTCCAATCGTTTGGCTGCACTCCTTGTTTCAATTAACGCACCACTAATCTCGAGAAACCTTAAAGAGCTAGTGTTAAAAAACTTCAAAAAAATATTCTAACAAATAAAATCTGTATATTAACATACCAGAATTGAATGCAATACTCAAGGTGAGGTTGCACCATGGAAAGATAGAAAGGCATTATAGTATTCTTCGTCTTATATCATACCATCCCTTTCCTAATAATTCCTAGCATCCTGTTTGCTTTTTTTGCCTGCCACCGCACACTGGGCAGATTTCAGTGTATTGTCTACAATGATACCTAGATCTTTTTCTTGGGTGCTGACTCTGAAGGCGGACCCTAGCATCTGGTAACTATGATTTAAGATTACTCTTCCCAATGTGCATCACTTTGCATTTGTCCACATTAAATTTCAACTGCCATTTGGATGCCCAGTCTTCCAGTTTCCTAAGGTCTTTCTGCAATTTTTCACAATCTGCATGCGTTTTAACAACTTTGAATAGTTTTGTGTCATCTGCAAATTTAATCACCTCACTTGTCGTTCCAATTTCCAGATCATTCTTTCCAGAGGAAAGAAGATGCAGGTGAAGGCTCAGAAATTGGAAAGAGAATCCCAGATGAATGGAATGTAAGGAATGAGTGGTCAGTGCAGCAAAGATAATTGTCTACATGTGAGGGCTCCATAAGTTTTGCCTTTACTCCCTAACGGTAAGATAAAACGGTCCAAAGTATTTGAGTCAATTTGGAATGCAATCCAAGGACTGCAACAATATGTCAAATCAGAGCTCAGGCTTGTCCCAATAATTGACACAGGTCTCCGGAGAATATTCTCAGTTTAGGCAAGCGCTTTCAAGTTTTGGTTAAAGGCTATCAAAGACTGAGAAGACAGAATATCTCTTTCCTGATAAAGGACATCTTGATCTTTCACAGGAAGGTAGCCAGTGGAAAATATTGCATGAAGACTAAATATGCAAATTAATTTCCAAAGGTTTCTATGATTAAAGTTACTTTAAAGATACCTTCTTGAGATTGTGAATGTGCCTGAAACTACCCTCCACCTCCTCATTTTGAAGATATACTATCTTCCCCAGGGGAAAAGATAAAAGGGTGCTGAAGAGCAGCTTTATGAATTACCAATGCCAGTTTGTAACTAATTAATTTCCTTGAGATGTCTGGGGAGAATCTAGTAATGGCACCAACATTCATTTATTAGGATTAATGTACTACCTTTTGAAGAAATTCACTCAAGGTGGTGTACAGCAAAAAAAAAAAAAAAGCTGGTTATAGGCAACTGATAATTTCAGCATTAAAAACATTAAAACAATGGTAGACTATTGGGCTCATTTTCGAAACAGAAGGACGCACATCTTTCAACATAAATTGGAAGATGGACGTCCTTCGTCCAAATCAGTATAATTGAAAGCCGATTTTGAACAGTGAGTAGATAGGACTTTGGGTAGCTGTCAGCGAACCCTATTAGCTCCAACACCTGAATAGTCTTCCACATTGACTCTGGAGCACTCTCCTTGATATGCTCTTGACCAGCCAATCGTCCAGGTAGGGAAACACATGAACTCCCACAGTCTGTGTAGCGATGCTGCAACTAATGATAGACATTTTGTAAAGACCCTGGGAGTGGATGTGAGGTCAAACGGCAGGACACGGTACATAAGTATTACCATACTGGGAAAGACCAAAGGTCCATCAAGCCCAGCATCCTGTTTCCAACAGTGGCCAATCCAGATCACAAATACCTGGCAAGATCCCAAAAAGTACAAAACATTTTATACTGCTTATCCCAGAAATAGTGGATTTTCCCCGTGGAGGAGTACATAAGTACATAAGTAGTGCCATACTGGGAAAGACCAAAGGTCCATCTAGCCCAGCATCCTGTCACCGACAGTGGCCAATCCAGGTCAAGGGCACCTGGCACGCTCCCCAAACGTAAAAACATTCCAGACAAGTTATACCTAAAAATGCGGAATTTTTCCAAGTCCATTTAATAGCGGTCTATGGACTTGTCCTTTAGGAATCTATCTAACCCCTTTTTAAACTCCGTCAAGCTAACCGCCCGTACCACGTTCTCCGGCAATGAATTCCAGAGTCTAATTACACGTTGGGTGAAGAAAAATTTTCTCCGATTCGTTTTAAATTTACCACACTGTAGCTTCAACTCATGCCCTCTAGTCCTAGTATTTTTGGATAGCGTGAACAGTCGCTTCACATCCACCCGATCCATTCCACTCATTATTTTATACACTTCTATCATATCTCCCCTCAGCCGTCTCTTCTCCAAGCTGAAAAGCCCTAGCCTTCTCAGCCTCTCTTCATAGGCCTAGTGGTTAGGGTGGTGGACTTTGGTCCTGGAGAACTGAGGAACTGAGTTCGATTCCCGGCACAGGCAGCTCCTTGTGACTCTGGGCAAGTCACTTAACCCTCCATTGCCTGCCACATTGAGCCTGCCATGAGTGGGAAAAGCGCGGGGTATAAATGTAACAAAAAAAAAAAAAAGTTCATTTAATAACGGTCTATGGACTTTTCCTTTAGGAAGCTGTCCAAACCTTTTTTTAAACTCCGCTAAGCTTACCACCTTTACCACATTCTCTGGCAACAAATTCCAGAGTTTAATTACACGTTGAGTGAAGAAAACTTCTTGGTCCGTGACTCCTAACGTGGAACTTTGCATGACATAGCTATAATTCGGGTTCCTCTTTCCCACATGCATCATTTTGCACTTGCTCACATTAAACATTGTCTGCCATTTAGACGCCCAGTCTCCCAGTCTCGTAAGGTCCTCTTGTAATTTTTCACAATCCTCCAACGATTTAACGACTTTGAATAACTTTGTGTCATCAGCAAATTTAATTACCTCACTAGTTACTCTCATCTCTAGGTCATTTATAAATACGTTAAAAAGCAGCGGTCCCAGCACAGACCCCTGGGGAACCCCACTAACTACCCTTCTCCATTGAGAATACTGACCATTTAACCCTACTCTCTGTTTTCTATCTTTTAACCAGTTCTTAATCCACAATAAAACACTACCTCCTATCCCATGACTCTCCAATTTCCTCTGGAGTCTTTCATGAGGTACTTTGTCAAACGCCTACTGATAGTAGAGCTTCTCTACTCAAAATCTAACATACTTCCTGTGATCTGGAAGTATCTGAATGTGGGTGGTAAGCATCCTTTAAGTCCAGCAAGCATAACCAATCATTTGTGCCAAGGGAAACCATCCTGAGCTTTTCCTTGACAAGATATTTGTTCAGAGCTCTTAGGTCTAGGATGGGATGATATCCCCCCCCCCCCCCCCAATATTCTTGGGCATGAGGAAGTACTTAGAATAGGATCTTGTTCCTTCTTCCCCTGGTGGAACGGGTTCGACTGCGTGGGCTGTGGGAAGAGAGGTGAGTTCCTCTGCAAGAACTGCCTGGTGCGAAGAGCCGAGGTTTAATGCTCTCAGTGAGCAGTTTGGAGGTCTCCAATGCCAACTGAGCGTGAAGCCCACTCAGACAATCTGAAGAACCCATTGGTCTAAGATTACAGGGGTCATCGTTCCTGGAAAAATTCAGTCTCCCTCCTACCAGTAGGTCGTCCAGCACAGCTACATTTAAGGTGGCTATGCTCATCCTGTTTAGGCTGGGGAACCAGCTGTGACTTTTGAGCCTGTTGCTGCTGCGGACGGGAGCTTTGGGGCTAGGGTTACTGCTGATGATAGGAAACAGGAGTGTACCTATGCCTCAGAGTAGTAAAACCCCTCCTGCCCCTATCATAAAACCTCTGAGAAATAAAGGTTGCAGAAGGAGGGGGGCAAGAGAGAGACTTGATGGTATTAGAAAGCTTCTTAATTAGATCTGCAACCTCTTCCACCTTGTCTCCAGAAAGGTTATCGCCCTGGCAAGGGACATCAGCTAACTGTTCCTGAATGGAGTCAGGAGAGTCTCGGCATCCCAATACTTAAGTCGGAGAGTCTAAATGCCACATCATAGGAATGAAAAATGCCCCTAGTTAGAGGTTTCTTGTACTCCCTTCTGCTTACTGACCAACTGGTGAAGTTGAGCAGCCTGGTCCTGAGGGAAAATGTCCGCAAACTGTACCACTGCCAGCTAAGCACCGAAAGTACATGCTCATGTAGAGATGGTAGGCCTGGATGTGGGAAATGAGCATCGAGGTCTGATAAGCTTTCCTCCCAAAGGAATCCAGGGTTCAAGCATCCTTGCTTACGGGAGCAAAGGCATGTGACTTGAGAATGGATTCAACCACGATGGAATGGTGGGACAGCTGCACCTTCTCAAGTCCAGAAGCCTTTTGGACTCGATACATAGAGTCTGCCTTTTTGAGAATGACATAACATAAGTACATAAGCACTGCCACGCTGGGAAAAGACCAAAGGTCCATCAAGCCCAGCACTCTGTCTCCGACAGTGGCCAATCCAGGCCCCAAGAACCTGGCAAAAACCCAAAATTTAATAACAATCAATGGACTTTTCCTTCAGGAATCTGTCCAGACCCCCTTTAAACTCAGCAAGGCCAGCTGTTGTCACTATCGTCTCCGGCAATGAGTTCCAGAGTCTAACCACGCGCTGAGTAAAGAAAAACTTTCTCCGATTTGTTTTAAACCTACCACATTCTAATTTCATCTTGTGTCCCCTGGTTCTATTATTGTTAGAAAGCATAAACAACTGTCACATCTGTCCGCTCTACCCCACTCATTATTTTGTAGACCTCTATCATATCACCCCTCAGCCGCCTTTTCTCCAGGCAAAAGAGTCCTAGCCTTCTTAACCTCTCCTCATAAGGTAGTCATCCCATCCCTTTTATCATTTTTGTCGCCCTTCTCTGCACCTTCTCCAATTCCTTTATATCTTTTTTGAGATGAGGCGACCAGAACTGAACACAATACTCCAGGTGCGGTCGCACCATGGAGCGATATAACGGCATTATAACATCCTCATGATTGTTTTCCATCCCTTTTCTAATAATACTCAACATTCTGTTCACCTTCTTAGACACCGCAGCACATTGAGCTGAAGATTTCAACGTCCTATCCACGATGACTCCCAGATCCCTTTCTTGGTCTGTAACTCCTAAAGCAGAACCCTGCATGACATAGCCATAATTCGGGTTCCTCCTTCCCACATGCATCACTTTGCACTTGCCAACGCTGAACTTCATCTGGCATTTGGACGCCCAGTCCCCCAGTCTCACAAGGTCCTCTTGTAATCTTTCACACTCCTCCTGCGACAAGATGACCCTGGATAACTTTGTGACATCTGCAAATTTAATTACCTCACTAGTTACTCCCATCTCAAGGTCATTTATAAATATGTTAAAAAGCAGCAGTCCCAGCACAGACCCCTGAGGGACCCCACTAACTACCCTTCTCCATCGAGAATAATGACCATTCAACCCTACTCTCTGCTTCCTAACTTTTAACCAGCTCTTAATCCATAATAATACACTGCCTCCGATCCCATGACTCTCCAGTTTCCTTTGGAGGCCCCGAACAAAAGGTTCCTCTGGGCCAATCTCGCCGCCTGAGTTCTCTTCTTCAACAGAAGACAGAGCGTACAGGCCTGGGGACGATGCCCGCCCCCAGACACTGAAGACAGGAAACGTGGCTATCAATAAGCGAGATAGTCCGGCTGCACTGGGTGCACTTTTTGAAACCGCTGGTAGGCTTCAATGACATGGAAGGAAAAATCATGCCGGCGAAGTCAAAATTTGCAATTGTGGCAATGGCACCAAAACAAGTTAGAAAAAACCCATACGGGCGGCCAAAAAGGCCACGACCGACAACGAAAGAAAACTTAACGGGAGAACACTCGAAATAAAGGAATTTTTTTTTTTTTTTTTTTTAAAGACGAAAAACACGATGGAACGAAGATTCCGGACACTTCCGAACGGAAGAACGTGGTGAAAAGACGCGAGGGGTCTCCTTGGGGTGCAGACTGACCGAAAAAAACAGCCGTCCTGAGCCGCGGAAAAAAGAAGACTGACGAGCACGCTCGCGTTCGGGCGGGAAGACGGTCGCGCATGCGCACGCAATGGCTAGCTAATGCTTTTGCTAGTGAAGATCTCCGATCGGAGGGGCTGCCGTGGACGTCACCCATATGTGAGAACAAGCAGCCTGCTTGTCCTCGGAGAATGACCGCTTTAAGAGTATAGCTTTATCCAAATAAATAATCAGCAAGTTCATTAGCATTAGGTTGATTTCACTGATCCATTAAATTTGTTAAGACTATGAGTTTTCTCATAAGTTTAAATAAAATGTTTTGATCAGGGTAAGGGGGCACCTATCAAATTGGAATGATACAATTTGTTAGCATTATTAACTTCCTATTTATATAAGTTAATGTGATGCTTCAAAACAAGTTCCTTTTCAGTGATGTCTTTCGATTTACACCACTTTCTATGTAAATACTACTTCAATACTATTCCTTGAAAGAACAAAGCAATTTACCAGCCATTTACTTTTGACCACCCCCTTCCCCACCTTTTCTGATAGTTCTTCCATTTTTTATTGGAGGTCAATACCACTGGTATTGGAATATGTAGGACGATATTCATCTTCCTCTTTCCTGCTATTATATTTAATAACCAAAAGAAGAGAATCCATATGTAATTCATGACTACTACTAAAATTAAAACTACCTCTAACAACTAAGATATCAATATAAAAAGGTCCTTCATATACTCAAGCAGGAGAGCTCCGGAGTGGGGGATTTCTAGCATTTGTAGCTGAACTCGCTGTGATTGGCTGCTGGAACACGAGGAGGCAGAACACGCAGGAGAGCTCTGGAGGGGGATTTATAGCAGAGACGTGCAAAACTTTTTTTTTTTAACTGATGTGTTTGAGGGGCAGCAAACAGAAATGCTTGCTACACAGATGTGGAAGGCAGTCTTTAGAAGGCATTTTTATCCCTCCGGGCTCAAAACACTTCACTGCCTTCCTTGCTCCGTCGTGTCTCCTCTCTCCAGTGTCCTTCTCCTCCTGCAGAGTGGCAAAGGTGGCTGTGGAAATGTCAGGATCGATAGCTCCAGACCTCACGTTAAGATTTCAGCGCTGAAGGTAGGGTTTGCTTCTGCGCATCCGGTTGGAAAACGTCTGTACATTGCCTTGCTAGCACATTTGTATAGTAATTAGCTCATTATAATAGCTTTGCATTCCATTTTCGTTAGCTACTACCATGATAGGAGAGAGCCCTTTTGTGCATGCCGCGTTTAACTCCTTGCTCGCTAAACCGGATAGAACTAGTTTAAAAACCAAGTTGCTGGCTCGTTAGGTTTACTGCATCTGGCCCTGAGTACACTGGATCTCTACGGAAGAAGAAGGGATAATAAATGACATGGATGGGCAGACTGGATAGGCCATGTGGTTTTTATTTGCCTTCATTTTTCTCTTTTGCTATAAAAATGTAAATAAACAAAGCTAAGATAAAAAAAATAAGGCGTGTTATGCTTCCTATTAAGATGTTTTATGTAAAAACAAACAATACTAAAATGAATTATTTTAAGCATGTATAAATGTCATGGTAATTGGGGCAGTTTTGAGCGTTTTAAATTATGTATGTTTTAATTTTATCTTTTAATTCAATATGTTTTATTTGTTACTTACCTAGGATTGTAGGACAGTGCAAGATATAATTTTTTTTTAAAAATAAACTAGGGTACCCACAACCTCATCAGAGGCCTGTAGATGTCAAAGGCAAAAATAAATACAACTTAAAATCAGCCAAAAATCTATCCAAGGTGCTACCAGGGATATCAAAACTCGCACAGTAGTGTGACTCAAACGGAAAACTAAGTAAAAGTCTAAAAACAAACAAACAAAAAAAGCATGGTGACACATCCTATCAGCTCTGCAGAAAGATGAAGACTGAGGTGGTTCCACATGACAGTGGCAGGCAGAAATAACATGCATGTGCAGTAAGTCTTCTCAAAAGCTTCTAGATAAACCCAGCTGTTGAAGCATTCTCACAACAGGCTCCATCAGTGATGCCACCCCATGTTATGAGGACTACCTATCCTGCTTGTCTTTAGAAGAACACAAGAGCTGCAATACTGTGTCAGCTCAAAGGTCCATCAAGTCCATTATCCTGTTTCCAACTGTGGCCAATACAGGTACCTCCTCTCTCCTTGGTTTACATCCTTTTTTAAAGTGTGGTTTTCAGAAGTGCCCACAGTACTCCAAATGAGGTCTCACCTACTTTTTCCCCATTAACTATTCCTCTCCTAATACACCCAAACATCCTTTTCGCTTTCCTGTCATCTTATTGACCTATTTGGTCACCTTAGGATCATCACATATGACCATACTGAGGTCTTCTTTTGTGCACAGAGATGCATACCCTTATAATGCACAGCTAGCCCAAATGCATGACCCTGCATTTTTTAGCATTAAAACTTAGCTGCCAAACTCTAGACCATTTCTCAATATGTATATACTTTAACAAAATATAATTGATATCTATACCAATCATTTAGTCAGGTTTAGATCAACAATACTTCTGACTTAAGGATATATTTTCCCAGAACCCTAGGAGAAAAAGCCATGCACTCTTTCAATACAATCCCCAATTTTTTTTTTTTAGATGCATTCAAATTCCTAACACCCTTACCTGTGAAGGGGAAAAGGGCAGCATTTTCACTGGAGTGTTTTTTAGTGTAATATTATGAGAGTCACTGAATGTGCTATCATTCAGTTCACTGATGGGTGACTGACCAACTCGAAGTCTCTTCTTCTTCCTTAGGATACTAGGTGGGGTGCTTAATTTTGCTGTGACTGGAGATGTAGAAGTTACTACTTCATCACTTTCTCCACTGCTGCAACAGTTTTTCCTTCCATCTAGCATTAGGCTGCTATTGAATTCACACTCCATAGACTCGTCACTATGTTGAATCTGAATCACTTTTATAGGAGTTTGTTTGCCTGGGGAAGCAGGACCAGCAGCATCAGAAATGTCAAAACTGGTGACATCACTCCATGCCACAGGATCCTGTAAAAAAAAAAAAAGAGAGAGAGAGAGAAAGTCGGGAATGCATCTAATTACAGATTATATTTTCCTATGTTTAATTTCATTCAAGCTATCTCCACTTAAATTCCATTACTGCTATATTAAAACCCAGCACAGCATATGATAAAATATTAGCATAACTAGGATGTGGAACTGTCAAATTTCAATAGTCTGTCTACTCTACTTGGCTGTACAAGGATATAAAGGCACATAGATCTTTGCAATGAGTTCCTGTTTTAAGAATACATACAATGAATATGCACAAAATACATTAGCATGCAGTTTGCCCAAGAACTAAAGTTAACTTTGGTTACTTTGAAAACATGAGTCTATTTTTTTGTTCATGTTATATCCCAGTTTTGGTTAATCAAATTGTCTGCATAATAATCTGATGAGATCAGCACAATACCACAAAAATTACTCAGCTTCAAAATACTGGAAATCATTACGGAGAATGACCATCTAAACATTTTAAATACTAATACTGCCTGAAGAATTAAATATTAATTTTGAAAAAAAGGGAATGCAGTGAAATTACACTTTCAACTGTCACTTAAAACAAAACTTTCCTTGCGCTGCTGCTTTTAAGTGATTTGGTCAAGGCCATTTATTTATTTTCTGCATTTATAACCCACCTATACCTATACTGTGATGGTTTCTAGAATTGGTTGAACCTTCCTCTGCATTTATTTCAATGCAGCCAGTACTGATACAGAAATGTTTGGTAGATAATAAGTCACATAACAAGTAGTCGATAAATTAAAATTACTTGCCTATTAAATGTATTATTAAAGGACAGCAGGATACCAGACCTCATAAATGGGTGATGTCTTCTGATAGGCCTGAGGCTACCACATTGTTTACAAAGCTGTAGCACTTTCTAAAGAACTCTAAGCGTGTGTGGGCATTCACATCAATACTTGTATATGGGACCACCTCAATTCCTTTTCTTGTATAAGTTATGATAAAGAAACTAATTACTTGTAAAAGTGGAAAGTTCTGTGATGACTGGTATCCTACTGTCCTCAGAGAACCTGTTATGGGTAAGCAGCATTGCTTTCTACAAGCACAAGCAGGATAGCAGTCCTCAAAACTACAGATTGTCTTAATTTAAAAAGTAATGGGAGAACAGAAAAAAAAATCAATATTTTTGGTGGCAACAGACCATATTAATAAATATTTAATTTATTTGATGAAGTTAACCTGGAAATAATGAAAATGGGCCTGGTTTTGGTGGTGGTGGTGGGGGGGGGGGGATTCTAATCCTCAAACAGACTAAGAAACGGTGCCAAAAGTCTTTATTCCAAACAGTAATTGAATGTGAATACATGGACAGATGTCCACATTACAGTCTTGCAGATCTCTTCCAGAGTCCAACTGAGTCCTGACACGTACTTTCAGAGTCAGACCTACCTGAATATAACAAAAGAGATATGTCTGCTATCTATTTAGAGAATTAGAGTATACACTTAGCTCTAGCAGAATCAGCCTCACTGGAGTCAAAAGAACTCATTGCTGAGTGAACTAAAGCTTATGTTTGCTCCAAGTAGAAGGCTAAGGCTCTTCTGCAACTGAAACTGTATAAGGACAATTGACTGGTTGCGGTGGAATTCGGACACCACCTTAGGCAGGAATTTAGGAAGCATGGAACTAATCACCCTACTGCAAAAAATGTTTATAAAGTGGATGTCACTAAGGCCTGGAAATCATTGACTCTGCCTCCAGATGTGACTGCAACCAAAACTAAGACCCTTCAGGTCAGATACTCTATTTTGCAGGAAGCAAAGGGCACTTACACCAACTGAATCAGTATGACGAAGTCCGAAGACATAAAATATTGGTCTCCCACATTCTCTGCTGTGCTTTCTTAAGAATGCCATGGATGGGAACTGCCAATTTCCTTCAAAGACTGAGGAACTGGAGAACGCACAGCATTTGTGCCACGTGCTTATTTCTCTCTAAATAAAATGGATTTGCTTCTGCCATTTCCTTGACAGAGTCAGCAAGATGATGCCCTCAGGTGGAGATTCCCTCTGTTCCCATGGATCAGAAGGGAGATTTGTTTACAACTACTGATCAAAGCAGTCCTCAGATCCACAGTTATAATACCAGGAATTTTCAAACTTTGCCATCAGAATAGTGATCCTTTAGAGACAACTAAACGTTGACCCAGCTAGTGGTCAAAGCCTCACTGACAAGTTCTCTTGACAGCTAGGGCCTAGATACGAATATAGACCAACATCTGAATGAAGAATCTCCCACAATGTACTGGAAATGGCCATAGGGTGACTGCTGTTGATGCCTTGAGACACCCCAGCATCACTGCCATGGTTTCTAGGATTGCTTGAACCTCCTTCTGCATTTACATCAATTTATATTTGATATACCACCATATACTGATGGTCAGATCTAGCTAGTTTACAATTTTAAACTAAAAAGGAACTACAATGTTTGAAAGCAAAGCATATACAGTGTACTCCATATAAGTGCAAGTCGGATAAGCGCATGCTCTGTTTAACTGCATGCCGTACTTTGGTCCCGTTTTTGGCACCATCAATTTCTATGGGGACAAACTTCGGTTTAGCACACCACTGATAAGTGCAAGATTCGCTTATATGCATGGTTCAAGACTGCTCCTCTGCAGGAAAGACTCTGCATAAGCGCACACATGGAATATGGAAGCCAATTGGCGCATGATAACCAACGAGATTTCAAATTTACCACCCCTTTAACTGCCACAAGCAGAATAAGCAAAAGAATGTTCTTAGAGTGTACACTGGGGTCGTCGTCGTCACGGCAGAACTGTAAGACTTTAACACTGGCTGAACGAATAGAAGTTCTTAAAAAATTAGAAAACAAACAACGTCAAACAACTATTGCTAAAGAATATGGTGTCAACCCCAGTCAAATTTCACATATCTTGAAGCAGAAAGACCAGCTTCTGGAAGACTGGCAAAACAATACAAATCCACAACGGAAACGAAAACGGGCGGGAAAAGCTGAGGAGGTAGAAGATGCTCTTGTTCGGTGGTTTTCTCGAGTCAGGAGCAGACAGTTTCCTTCAGTGGTCCACTGCTTATGGAGAAAGCTAACCAGCTAGCTGAAAGTCTTGGACTAACTGAATTCAAAACCATTGTTGGATGGTTGGAAGGATGGAAGGAGAAGAACAGCATAAAATTCAAGAAACAGAATGGTGAGAAACAAGACGCTGATGACTTTGGTGCTGAAAATTGGGTTGTTTCAGTTCTTCCTACCATCTTGAACGAGTTTGCACCTCGTGACATTTTCAATGCTGACGAAAACGGTGTCTACTGGCGAGCGATTCCTGATGGAACACTTGCATTCAAACAAGCCAAAACTACAAGAGGTAAAACGTCGAAGGACCGGCTGACAATCCTCCTTTGCTGCAATATGGATGGGAGTGAACTTGGAACCTCTCGTTATTGGAAAGAGCAAACAGCCCCATTGCTTCAAGAATGTTAAGCGACTTCTTGTGTCATACGAGGCTAACGCAAATTCATGAATGGCTGGGGAAATTTGGAAGCAGTGGCTAAAGAAGTTAGACACTAGAATGTGGGCACAAAAGTGTCAGATTTTGTTGCTTTGTGATCATTGTGCTGCACACAGGGATGTCGTCAGGCTAACGTCAAAGGTGGTCTTCCTGCCACCAAACACTACCTCTCTGATCCAACCTATGGATCAGGGCACAATAGCCAATTTCAAAAAACATTATCGGGCTCTTGTGCTACGTCGTCTGATGAGCATTATGGATGACCAGACTGGCAAGGATAAACATGCTGTTGAACTGGCTTGTAATCTATCACTGTTGGATTCCCTACATATGCAGAAAAAGCCTGGAATCATGTTACACAGGCAACCATTGTGAACTGCTACAAGCGGGCAAGCTTTGTTAAGGATGTGGAGAGGGACCAAACAGATGCAGCTGTTGCAAAAGTGTCAGATGAACAGGTTATTGACATCCCAGCCAGTGTTACTGAAGAGGAGTTTCATCGCTACGTAGCTGTTGATTACAATCTACAAACAGCTAAAGACAGCACTGATGTTGAGATATGCGCCTACACGCAGGCAACAATGGCTGATGATGAAAGAGAGGATGAAATGAGCAGCGAGACACATGCTGACGAAATTCAACAACCTCCTCCTGTCACTTTTGCAAGAGCGCTGGAGAGTCTCAATACCGTGCGGGCCTATCTGGAGGCCACTGGATGTCAGTGCTATGACAGTTTTTACCGTCTGGCAGACGTAGTCTATGGAACTCACAGACCCAATAGTGTACAGAGGACTATAACTGATTACTTCAAGTAAGCCAGATTGTAAGCTCTTATGAGCAGGGACTGTCTCTCTTCAAGTTTGACTGTACAGCGCTGCGTAAGTCTGGTAGCGCTTTAGAAATGTTGAGTAGTAGTAGTAAACAGTACTGTACATACGTTTATCAGATGTCAAGCTTCTTTCGGTCACAACGGTTAAGTGCACGCTCCGGTTAATTGCATGCATCTCTTTGGTCCTAGACCCTTGCACTTAAGAAGATTGCACTGTATTCAAATACAAATCTGATAGACATGCATGCACACAAATTGATGAGTCACTCTGAGGTCTCAGATCAAGACTCTCAAAAGCTAAGTGGAACAAATGAGTCTTAAGTAAAGATTTTTTTAAAATGTTAAAGAAGCTTATGCATGGAGATTTAATGGAAGACCATTCTATAAAGAAGGGGCTAAAAAGCAAAAAAAAAAAAAGACATTGGGCCCAATATTCAGACCATGGCAGGCAGCCCGCATTAAGTGATCGGCGTGATCGGCGCTGACCCCAGATATTCAATACCAGACTGTATCCAGTGACCAGCATTGAATATCCAGGTTTTTTTTTGGCCGGGTCAAAACTGTTTAAGTGAATATTCATCGCTAGCTGGTTAAATTTATAGTGGCCGAAGATAGGACTGCTACTTAGGCCGCTAAATTTAGCCAGCCAGCAATTGAATATTTGCAGATAGCTGGCTATATCAAGCGATACAGCCAGTTAGCTGCTATGCGCTAACCGCGAATATTCAACAGCGATAACTGGCTATCTCTCGCTGAATATTAGCAGATAGCTGGCTAAATGCTATTTAACCAGCCAGGAGTCATTCCTGAACGGTTAAATAGCACTGAATATCTGACGGACTATATCCAGGCAAGCAATGGGGAAGGAAGAAAGAGCTAATGATCATTAAGCGAAAGTAGGAATCATGAGGGGACATAAGCCACTGTAGCCAAATACAGAACTAATGCAGCAATGTTTGCTAGATAACAAGTCAGCATTTCATGGACTTTTCTATCTAGCTGCTCCTGGTGGCTGTTGACCTGAGCACCACAAGATTATTGCATTACTTTGGATTTTACTGTGGATTAGCATCTCTTTGGGGAAGCTTGTGAGATGGTATGGCTGCTGCCAACATCTACCTGCACCTTGCATCATGCACCACTGAGGACTTATGATTGTGCTTTGTCTTTTTCACCTTCATGTGATGCTATGCATTGTTGCCTACTGATGAAGCAGAATCCTTCACTTGCATCCTGGCAAGACTTAGCTGATCACTTGTCTGAATGGTCTCTGATGTACAGCGTCAAGGCAGATTGCTACTTCTTAGGAGGCTGATGCACAGCTTCAAGACCTTTAGAGGTTAATGCCACCAGTGCTGATGGAACTGGTTGAGATAAGGAGGTGAACAGCCCTAAAAGTCTCTACTTATCTGCTGGCAGGTGGAAAAGGCAGAGACATCCTACCTAGGCCCCAGATATGGCAGGCATAGATCATGGGTGCTCTTGTCACCATGCTGCTGAATCAGGTGTGCTTCAAACCAAACCAGTGGCTTTTTTTTTTTTTTAAACCAATGTCTCAGACCAGCCCAAGCAAATCAAGAGACTCAAAAAACAAAAAAAAACTTCCGCCGATACACTTGATGCAGTAGTTTATTGGTGCAGGGTTAGGAAAATATCAAGAAAACTGTAATACTTAACCGTAAATGCTAACTAAAGGGGTAGAAAAGGAAAAATGATGTACCCAACTGCAAAACTGTTAAGTATTGTTTTTAAATTGTACACACAGGTTCTCACCAAAAAATCATGACTATTGCCCTCTAAGGAACAAACCACTAAGGTGGCTCCACAATATCACCCACACATACCCTGAAGAGCTCTCTAGAAAACTCTATATTTTGGAAACTATGCACTGACTTTAGGCTACATCAGATGACATCAATAACTTGTTAGGACTGATATCCTGCTTGCCATCAGAGAGCCAAAGCAAAGATCTTCATGGAATCAACTCATTGTAGTACTTTTTTTTTACATAATACACTCTTACACATCCACAAATACAGATCAGAAATTTGGCATGAAAAACATGTGAAAATCTGACAGACATCACCATTTTTAGACTTACAGATTCAATCAGCTCTAGCGTCTCTGCAAATTCTGGGATGGTTTGAAGAGATGACAGTACTGCATTTGCCTCCACAGCAAGGAACTTGTTGGGCGAGTTCTGCTGCACAGATGTATTTTGGGTCTCATCCAAACTGTAAAACTCACTGGTTTGATCCTCTAGGCTGTTTAGGGTATTTGACATACTGTCGTCTACTAGGAAACTACCAGACCAACTAGAAAAACTTCCAGCCTGCTGGAAGATAAGAGAGGTAAACACGTTACCCTCAAGATATAGAACAAATAGTTTCTGATTAGGAGGAAATACTAATATTGAAAGTACTGAAGATCAAAATAAAAGGGGAACAATCATGTTAACTCTTAGACTTTTAATATAAAATGTTATATTTTGCTATCTTCAGAATGTTACAAGCCTTTTTGATATATGACAATATACTATAAAGAGGTGTTGCCAAGCCAATGTGCAGACCCTAGAAGAATGAAGTTGAAGCAAGAGGGGCGTCAGAACAAAATTAAAAGGAATTAAAAGAGCATGTACATCAAGAACTTTAAAGTATTTCCAATCACAAACATACCTCTAAATTAAATATGAAACATTTGTACAGACATAAGAGGCAATTTTCATGCTGTACATATTAGTGCAAAGTCTATGGGTAAGTTTTACCCATGGACTTTGAGGGCACTTTTTCATTAGGCAAGTTTCAAAAATGAAAGTATAATTGTTTTTTTTACTTTCAAAACGAATGCAGTCTCTCCTCCTTTTTATACTTTTGGAAATACAAATATACTTATATTGTTTCAATCCTTGCTCTTAAAACTACTGCCACTAAATGTGTGGTAAAGTATCCATGCTGTACTTTTACCCACATATGGTAGACAATTTTCAAAGAAAACAGCCCTTTTCTGCAGGTAAAAACCTTTTTAAAAATTGTCCTGACAGTTACACAGAAAGGAGAATATATAAGATCAGTGGCGTAGCCAGACAGCCAATTTTGGGTGGGCCTGAGCCCAAAGTGGGTGGGCACAAAATTTTCTCTCTGTCCCGCTTCCTTCCTCCCCCTATTCTCCACCTCTCCCCCAGCACCTCCCAACTCAAAATAGAAAGAAGAAACACTTTAGCTCATGAGGATCCCCAAGCACTATCAGCTGATTTCCTCTGAAGAACTCCATTTTACCAAGCTTGGCAGGCTGCTTGAGCTACTGATGTTGACACCCCAGGCATGCTTAGTTATTGGTGACTCGAGGATGTGAAGCGCTGCGTACGACTGGTAGCGCTATAGAAATAATTTATAGTAGTAGTAGTTACCGCCACCTGCTAAGCTTAGTAGAAGGAGGTTTTGGCTGCCGTCAGAGGAGCACCTCAGCTTATGGGGATTAGGGATCCCCTCCAGCCACAGCAAAGGTCAGGACTGGTGTTTGACATGCTAGGGCCCAGGGCAGAAAATAAACAAGGTCCCCCCCACAATTCCCTCTTCTCCCTTTCTCCCCTCCAATCTCCCCACCTGCCATTGCAATCACACCAACAGACCCTCACCAAATACAGAACAAGTGATCACAAATTAGAAATAAAAATATGTAGACAAAAATTGAACTGGGAACCTTGGCATATACTGCAGGTTCTAGGTCAGTTCGCACCTAGGACAATTACTACCTAAACAATTCCCACTGCTCCAGGGAGTACAATTCCCACCCTTAACAATCATGAAACATCACAGTCTTAAATTTATCTCTTTCCCTTTCCTCTTCCAGATAGTGGGGGGTTTTTTTTTTTTGGGGGGGGGGGGGGTATGCCCTCCCCCCTCCACACACACTCAAATATTACCTTTAACACGCCACACCACACCAAAAAAATTAAAATAAGCCAAAATGCAAATTAATACAGAGCATAAAATATTATATATAAAAACTTACACAAAATATTATATATAAAAACTTACACAAAATATTTCCAACACATCCACGACACGCAATGACACTCCTCATAAAAAAAATACGATGCATAAGAAACCCCCCCAGCAAAACATCAACACAAAAAGACAAAACTACATGCCAGTAAGAACTAGCCAGGAGGGAACATTTGACCTAGAAGGGAATTTTCCACCTTGGGGAAACGTCCTAGGAGGGAACTGTCCAAGCAGGAATTGGTGGCTGGCAACTAGCCGGATACCATACTGCAACAGTGGAGAAATAAAAATAGAAATATATGTCTTTTTCTACTGAACACAATAAAGTGACATCCACTATGCACATTTCTCAAGCTATCATATTTCAGTTAAGATTCAAAATAAAATGCCTTTTCTACCTTTGTTGTCTGGTCATTTTCTTTTTCCATCATGTTGATCCAGTTTCTCCTTTGAACTTTCCTATCTTTCTGCTATTTCTCCTTCAAGCAGCTTCTGTCCATTTGTCTTTTTCTCCTCTCTTGTTCCATTCCCTCACTTCACTTGCCTCTGACATATTGACCTTTCCATTTTAGCTCTTTCCTCTCTTTTTTTTTCTTTTCTGCTCTCTGTCCACCCAAATTTTATCCTAACCCCTTTTCCTTTGTTTTACTTTGCAGATACCTGTCAGATTTCCATTTTCTTTTCACCCACTAGTTCTCCTAGTCCCCATCTCTCTACTTCCCCAGCCATCCATTCCCTTCCATCTTCAATCTATTCCCCATTATTATTATTAACATTTGTATTTCTTTCCCCTGTAATCACCATCCTCCTCACGTTCATTTCCTTGCCACCCCCTTGGCCTCCCCCACATGGTGCCACATTTCCCAGTGTCTCTTTCCCTCCACCCTTCTAGCCCAGCATCTGCTCCCTCTCTTTTCCTCATCATTCACCCCCTCCCAGCATCTTCCTGTCACTTCTTTCTTTCCTCTTGCCCCCTCTCCCGTGATCCAGTGTGGCCAGGATCTCCCCCATTCCTTCCCTCATGCCCAGTACCCCCTCTCTCTATGACCCATCCCTCCCCATGGCAAGGATCTCATCCATTCCTTCCCTCATACAGCTTCAGCAGCGAACGAAGCAGCTCAGCAGAGAACGAAGTTGCAGCATCGGAAGATCCATGGCAGAGGAAATCAGCTGGGGATTCATTCTACTGCAGCGCGGGACCAGTCTCATATCTGCTAACAGCTTTGCAGCATCCCGACTCCAAGTCCCGCCCCTTAAGACACAAACGGCCTGTTTCCGATACAGAGAAACAGGCCGTTTGTGTCTTAAGGGGCGGGACTTGGAGTCGGGACGCTGCAAAGCTGTTAGCGGATATGAGGCTGGTCCCGCGCTGCAGTAGAATGAATCCCCAGCTGATTTCCTCTGCCATGGATCTTCCGATGCTGCAACTGCGTTCTCTGCTGAGCTGCTTCGTTCGCTGCTGAAGCTGCAACAACCAACGGAGGAGGGATAGTGGCTGCCTGGCTGGTTTTCTGCTGGGTGGGCCTGGGATGAAAATGGGTGGGCCCAGGCCCGCCCAGGCCCACCCGTGGCTACGCCCCTGTATAAGATGATCCAAAAATCTAACAAAGTTTGAAAGAAGACCCAACAACCACCAGCATGGTGAGGTGAAAAGGGTAATTAAAGCCAGGACATCTTTCAAGAAATGGAAGTCAGATTCAAATGAGGAAAACTGGAAAATGCATGAGCGCGGCCAAAAGTTTACCAAAGAGGTAAAACCTAATAAGTCAGTTTTCAAGTACATCTGAAGCAGAAGCCTGTGAAGAAGCTGGCTGAACCACTAGATGAACAAGTGGACAAAAGAGGCACTCAGGAAGGACAAGACCATAGCAGAAAAGCTAAATCAATACTTTGCAGTGGCATTTACTAAGGATGATATCTAGGAAATACCTACACTGGAAACAGTCGATGATGATGATTCAGAGGAATTGAAGGAGATCACTGTAAAACTGGAAGATATAAAAGAGCAAACTGACAAACTAAAGCACACCAAATCACTAAGAGCTACCCACTAAAATCAGCTATAGTACGTAAAGGTTAGAGGGAGGGAGATGAATAGCACACTGTTTATTTTTTTTTTTTTTTTGGGGGGGGGGGGGGTGTATTTATTTATTAATTAATAAATAAAAGGACTTCAGATTCGGGGAAAACTACATCAGTAAGCCCAACAACATCAGTGAGCCCAACAATGATGTTGAGCAAAATAGTAGCAGCTATTCTTAAAAACAAAATTACTGGCCACAGGCCAGACATGGCCTAATGGGAAGATCCATAATAGATGTATTTGGTCGCATTTCATCTATATCTTACCTGTGTTAAGGCAAAGCAAAAGGTGTGAACAAACATATGGATAAGGGTGAGCCAGTCCATATAGTGTAACTGAACTTATTCAAACCAAACTGGAGGCAGATCACACTGATACAAGGCTCAGGGCACTGAATTTGTGCCGGCATCAGCTAGCTCATTGGCAAAAGAAAGATATCTACAGAGATTCACTTGATATATTAAGGTGAAGATACTGGGAACTCAATGAACTTGATGTCTCAAGTAATCACTTCTGAAATTCTTCTGTCCAGCTCTGCCTCGATGAATGCTGATGACCTCACCATAGCAGGACAGTGGATGTCCTCCATGGTTCTTTCAATGTCACTGCTGAAGATACCAGATTAAGCCTCTGGAGATGGTGTCTGTACCTAGAGGCAAAGCTCACCTCCAGATGCAGTTGCTTAACATTGGGCACAACTTTTCTTTAGTGCTTCATAGCATCTATTTTAGGCTCAATACAGATTCCCTTTGCACTTTATTCAAACACCCTAAGCCTTGTCTCAAGGGTAGTAAGCTTTGATCCCTGTACCCTTTTTCATATCAAGAAGTCAAAAAGGTTGAAAGCCTGTTTGGCTCAGCCTAATCTGAGGTCAATGGTCAATGTGGCTCTGTGACCCTCAGGTCAAACCTTCAATATCAGTTTTGAGGAGTTGCCTTTACTTCATCAGCAAAAAAAAAAAAAAAAAAAAAAAAAAGCTTGAAACTCATTTTTCAAATTCAAGCCATCCTGGGTAACATCTTTGTCCCAAACATTTGTAGCAAGCTTTATGATGGTCTGTTAAAGATATCTATTTACACCTGGGCCAAGTTTTGAAACAATTGGCCTACTTCTCAGATCTACTGACAAGACAAACAGAGTGAAATTTTTCTTTTAAAAAAAGTGGTCAAAGATATAAAACAAATTCAACCATGCTGCCTCCTAGTGCAGCCAAATGAACAAAAACAGCAGACCAATGTAATAGGAAAGAAAGAAAGAAAAAACCTAATTTGGGCAATCTAGAGAAAATTCGACAAACATGTAGGGCTAGAAAGAGAAAGAATATGTCTGGCAAAATGAGAAGGTTTATGCCACTGAAAAGCATAACTGCTATGTATGGACAATGAAAGGTCTTTTTCTTTCTGAAAAAGCTTTGGAAGAAGTCGCTCACTTTCAAATGCAATCAGGTGACCCATATGCAACTCTCAACTTCTAGTGAAAAGAAAATCCATGCCCTCTTCCTTGCAATGAACAGCTTCAACTGCATCAGCAGTTATGACAGAACAGATTTCTAGTCTCAATAATTCCTGGTAACCAAAAGGTCAGAAAACTGTCTGAGAACTAAGCTGAAGGATTTCCATCTTCTCCTCTGACAACCCTGAACACCTAAGCATTTGTGTCAATTAGGGTTTAAACAGTTTATAAAAACCTCAGCCTGGAAAGTCTTGCCAAATGTTCCTTAGGACATCAGTATGACTGGTGGACCCAGTCAATAACCCAAACCAGTCTTTGGCTGGGTGACAATATGAGACCTGTTTAAGAGGCACTGGGCCAGAACATGGTTTAAGGGTTTTTAAATCAATGGTCATACAGATAAATGAAGTGGACTAGCAGGATGTTTCATCCACTGAATAAGGCTCAGCGGGCCTCTCTGTGATTGGGTTTTCTCTATACTCAAACTTTACCTAGGACCTGATCCAGGCAACACCAGAAAGAATTCTTTCACTGACAATTTGAGATGTGACAGATTCAAACCACTATCTGTACAATGGCTCTACAAAGTTCAAATCTAATTATAATGAGCAAGTCCAGATCGAAAAGTGAAATTATGTTTAAGTATGCTTGCTCCAAGACAGCTGGTTCATTAGCTTTTCAGTTATTCTGACTGAGAACTAAGCTATGCCAAATTAATATTACAGAAAGGATATTTATAGCAAGTAGAAAAAGTCTCTCTCTGCATTAGTTTAGGATAAAGACTTCATACAACATTAAGCCCAAGAAAGATAACTTCTCTAGAGAAACCTTATCAGCTCAGCACCTCAGTTAATAAATACTGATTACATGAAGCCTGAAAATTGACAAGCCAGAGGTGACTCCAGAAAAGAGGAGTGACATCCAGGTTGTTCTAACAATCTCCCAGGGCATTTAGAAAGCCTGTGCTAGGAGCCTGCTGTACCAGAGTGGAAGATTCCAGTCTTTCAGGAGCTGTGCAGAATTGCACTGAGCCCTAGACATCCCTTTAGTTATTAATTCTAGGAAGAGATACAAACATTTATTTTGGCAAAAAAACACATATATTCTAGTAGAGAAGAGTCAAAGTTTCAGTATGTCTTATTTCACCATTCCAAAATTCAGCCCTTTTCTTTATTGAAAAAAAAAATACAGGAGCTACTTTTCTACCTCATTTGATACCCAAGTGTGAGAATCACTTTATATGCCAAATAAAAACTATCTGGCCGATATTCAGCTGGCAGAAGTCAGTGGTTTTTTTGGGAGGTTTTTTTTTAAATGCTGCCTATCACCAGCTAGATTAGCCCTAGATATTCAGTACCAGGCCATGTCCAGGCACCAGCACTGAATATCCAGGTCTAAATAAAAGGGCCTTAGCTGCCGGAGCTTATGCGGGTCTCAGTCAATATTCAGCTGGGGCCCGCATAATACAGTAAAGGTTAAGGTTAACTGGGTTAGAAATGCAGGGCCCTACACTGAATATCGGTCTTTTTGTGGTATTCTAAGCCTCCTGAAAAAGTCCCCTTATCCTTCCTTCCCCCTCCCACAGCCAGCACAAGACACAACCCACTCCCCCCCTCCAGGAATGTCTCCCCAACCCCCAACTCCCCCAGGTCCAGATAGGCCCCTCAGGTCTACCCGATACCCCTGGAGGTCCAAGTGGGGGAGATGAGGGCAGGAGTAAGCAGGCTTTGTTCCTGCCCCGTCTCCCCCACTTGGACCACCAGGGATATCAGGTAGTCCCGGGAGGAGGGGGCGGGGGGAAGCGTCTCTCACTGGACGGTGGAAGGGAAGGGTGGAGGGGGAAGGAAAGAGGAGGGAGGGGCTTTTTCAGGGTCAGGAGGAGGATCAAGAGGGCTTCAAAAAAATTTTAAAAAGTTATGCAGGGCCTGGCTGATATTCAGTGCCAGGGACCAGCATGCCTAACCCAGGTAAGTTAGGATAGCTTTTTAGCTGTCCTAACTTGGCTGGGTTATCTACGCAGGTCCCAGCACTGAATATTGCTGGCACCCACATAAATCGCCAGCTCCTCCCCAGTGCCACCCCTTGCACCCCTCTGACTTGTGCACTTTTAGCATGGGCAGTCAGATGAAATTCAGTGGCACAATGCTAATAAATATCAGAGGTTGAGTGACTCACTGCAATTTAATCAGGCTGGAGCCTATCCTGCCTGCTTAACTTGCTCTGAATATCGGTCCTGTATATATGACTTTCAGGAAAATCTTGTTAGCATTTAGGAGTTAAAGCAGTGAAAACATTTGGTATTGCAAAACATGCTACAAGAGATGTGGGTTTTTTGAAAACTTTTGAATTGAAAAAAGTATTCCGAGATAGTATTTCTTTTTTATTTCAAATTTGCATAAAAATGCAAAAAGATGTTCTCAAAAATCTTTACTACACATATTTTCTTTGAAGCCTCAAATAGATTTATGATCTTCATGTTATCTCAAATGTTTTCAAGTAGCCAAATAAAAGAACTAAAGGGGAGGAGTCGGGAAGGTGGGGAAATCAACAGAGACAAGTAATGTGGTTTAAATGTCAACATAAAAATATTCAAAGCTTAAAACTGTCAAGCTTATTTACTATTGCACTGACATCTATTTATCGTTACTAATGAATTTCATAAAACAGTGAATCTTCTAGTTTGGAATTTTTTTGCTTCTACATCTCCGCTTGCTACTGAAATCAAATATCAGCTACCACAAGGCCTAGACATTGCTTCAATTATTATTACTGGGAAATAAACAGGAATATTAACACTAAGGAATATATAAGAAGACAATTATAAATCCTTTAGAAAACCTAGCTTTACAGTGTACTAATACTTAAGCAAACACTAATCCTGGGAAAAAAAAAAGAAAATAGTCTCAGTAACTAGGTCTCACTGCATAAAATGGGACCAGCTATAAACAATTCATGTTAGCACACACTAATGTGGTAGCATGCTGTAGTAAAACTAGCCCTTACAAATAGAAAATGAACTTACGGATGAAACCCGCTTTCTTCTGACTTCATTTTCAGCTGACATGAGTAGTAATTCAAGTTCCTTTATTCTAGTTTCTTTATCAGGATCATCAACAAAAGGTTGCTGCATTGTTAAAAGAACAAGGGGGGGGGGGGGAAGAATACGTTAAAATAATCAAAAAACTATAAAGCTGTTAAAATGACTATATGTTGAGAGTAAACAAAGATATATATTGTAGAGGAATATATTCGAGTTATTCCCCAAGTTTTCCACGTCATCACTGTGACCCCTGACGCAGGTGCTAGTCACCGAAACACTGCCCGTGTCGGGTCTTTTTGTCAAGGCTCATTCATTAAAGAACTGTGTTCCATTTTTAAAGGCCCGTGGTGCGGTTTTTTTTGTTTTGAGAGTAAACAAAGGCCATGTTTACTAGAGGTAGCGTGTGCTGCTACCCTACTCACAGAATAACATGGGCACGACAGCTCATACTAACACTTCATAAACATGGTTCTAAATAACTAATCAAGTATGCTACAATATTACACTATGAATACATATAACGGAAACTGTGCATATCTGTAATGATAATTATCACAGAAAAAAAGGCCACATTTTTGGTTTATTGGTACCACAGAGAAGTGTGCCTTTAAGACCTCATCAGGGGAGTTATGTTTAGTATACTTGTATTCCACACAACCATCAGTTCTGGGCAGATTACAGAAAAAAATATTTCAACAGATTCTTCACATAATGGATATCTAACATGCAAACTTCAAAATATATCTGTCCTAGACGCTAATACTAAACCCCAGCTTTCACCCGTAACCACCTCATTATATAGTCAAATAGTTTGTAAAAAGCCATGTTTTAAGAAAATAAAACGTGTCAAATTTCCTAGAAGAGCGTTTCATAATTCAGTCCCTTTACCCAATAAAGTAAAGATATTTACCTGTAGCAGGTATTGTTCGAAGACAGCAGACTTTATATTCTCACAATTGGGTAACGCGATCCCGCACTGTCTGGTCCAGAGCTCCTTACAAGCTTTAAGAGAGAGCTTTTGTGGAGCTCAAGACATACTTCACCACATATGCACGAGTGTCATCCCACCCACCGAAACAGAACGGTACTGCAGTTAAATACTACAGCAAGAAAAAGTAAAAATAGGAGACAACTCCAAGGGGAAGTGGGAGGGATTGTGAGAATATAAGGCCTGCTGTTCTTAGAGAATACCTGCTTCAGGTAAGCATCTTTGCTTTCTCTGAAGACAAACAGGCCATAAATCTCACAATTAGGGTATCCCTAGCATCCAGGCTCACCAAAAACAAAAACCCATTGGTCAATTGGGCCTCGTAACGAATACGCAGATTAACCTGAAAACTATATACAAACTGAAAATGCAGCCTGGAACACAATAAAACGAGCCTAGGGAGTGGAGTTCGATTCTAGACCCCAAACAGATTCTACAACACTGTCTGCCCAAACTGAATGTCATGTCTGGTATCCTGCTCAAGGCAGTAATGGTATGAATGTGTGGACTGAAGACTATGACGCAGCCATGATTCTGACATTACAAACCTTGACATGACTCTCCAGGGTCAGCCCAGCCTGGGCATAAGTGAAAGAAATCCAATCTGCCAGCCAATTGGAGATGGTGTGTTTCCCGATGGCGAACCCCATCCTGTTGGGATCAAAGGAAACAAAAAGTTGGGTGAACCGTCTGTGGGGCCTAGTCCACTCCATGTAATAAGACAATGCTCTCTTGCAGTCCAAAGTGTGCAAGGCGCTCTCGACAGGATGGGCAATACAATCACCTGGTTCATATGGAACTCCGACACAACCTTTGGTAGGAACTTAGGGTGCATGCGGAGGACTACTCTGTTGTGATGAAACTTAGTATAGGGTGCATCCACTACTAGTGCCTGAAGCTCACTGACCCTACGAGCTGAAGTAAAAGCCACCAAGAACATGACCTTCAAGATCAAGTACTTCAGATGGCAGGAATTCAGCAGCTAAAATGGAGCTTTCATTAGCTGAGTGAGAACAACGCTGAGGTCCCATGACACAGGTGGAGGTTTGACAGGGGACTTTCACAAAAGCAAACCTCTCATGAAGGGAACAACTAGAGGCTGTCCCAGAGATGGGCTTACACTCTACACGTTGATAAGCACTAATTGCACTGAGGAGAACCCTTACTGCGTTGGTTTTAAGACCAGATTCAAAGGTATAGAAGGTATTCAAGCAGGGTCTGTGAAGGGCAAAAAAAAGGGGGAAAGGGAAATGGGACTTGATATACTGCCTTTCTGAGTTGTTTTTTTTTTTTTTTGCAACTACATTCAAAGCGGTTTACATATATTCAGGTACTTACTTTGTACCAGGGGCAATGGAGGGTTAAGTGACTTGCCCAGAGTCACAAGGAGCTGCAGTGGGAATCGAACTCAGTTCCCCAGGATCAAAGTCCACTGCACTAACCACTAGGCTACACCTCCACTTAAAAGAGTAACACCTCTAAGTGGAATCCTTCCTGGAAGCCAACAAGACCTGGGAGACACCCTCTGAAAGACCCAACGAAGCAAATTCTAGGCTCTCAACATCCAGGCCGTGAGAACCAGAGACTGGAGGTTGAGATGTAGAAGTGACTCTTGTTCTGCGTGATGAGGGTCAGAAAACACTCCAAAAAATGTCTATCTTCTAATGTAATTCCACCATTCATGAAGTATTGAAAGCCACATTGAGGCTGCAAAGAGGTGGGAAAATGTGGGATACAAATGCAATAAATAAATAAATCTCCATGGTTCTTCAGAGGATAACTCCAGAATTAGAGGGAACCAGGTTAGTAAGACGCGATTAGAATCATGGTCCCACAGTCTTGCTTTAGTTTAAGCAAAGTTTTCCCCACAAGAGGAATGGGAGGATACGCATACAGAAGACATGTCCCCCAATGAAGGAGGAAGGCATCCAACGTTAGTCTGCTGTGGGCCTGGAGTCCTGTACAGAACTGAGGGACTTTGCGAATCATGTGAGTGGCAAAGAGATCTACCAAGGGGGTGCCCCACGCTCGGAAGATCTTCCAGGCAATGTCCATTTTGCGAGATCACTTGTATGGTTGCATAATCCTGCTTAGCCTGTCAGCCAGACTACTGTTTTTGCCCGCCAGGTAAGTGGCTTGGAGGAACATGCCATGCCAGCAAGCCAATAGCCACATCCGAATGGCCTTCTGACACAGAGAGTGTGATCCGGTGTCCCATTGTTGGTGAAATACGTACAATTTGGTGAGACAGCCCATCTCTGAAAGCCTTTAGAGAGTTCCAGATCAAGGGCTCCAATGAATTCCAATTGTTGGGCAAGACAAAGATGGGACTGGATGGGAACCCTAGCAGCTCAAGCACCCAAATAGACCTCCGCATAGAATCCCGAGCACCGTCCTCTGACGTGCTCTTCACCAGCCAATCGTTGAGATAAAGGAACACATGGACTCCATTGTCTGTGTAGCAACGCTGCAACTACCACAAGATATTTGGTAAAGACCCTGGGAGCTGACGCGAGGCACAAGGTACTGGAAGTGAGGTGCTCCCAGCCGAAATCGCAGATACTTCCAGTGAGCTGGAAGTATCGGGATGTGTGTATAAGCATCTTTTAAGTCCAGAGAGCATGGCCAATCGTTTTCCTGAATCACTGGGAGAAGGTTGCCCAGGGAAACTATCCTGAACCTTTCTTTGACCAGTAATTTGTTCAGGGCCCTTAGCACTATGATGGGACACATCCCCTCAGTCTTCTTTTGCACGAGGAAGTACCGGGAATAGAATCCCCACCATTCCTCCCCTGGTGGAATGGGCTCAACCGCATGGGCCTTTAGAAGGGCTGAGAGTTCCTCTGCAAGTACCTGCTCATGTTCAGAGCTGAAGAAATGCGCTCTTGGTGGGCAGTTTGTGATGCCAATTTAGGGCATATCCGAAACTGACTATTTGGAAAAACCACTGATCGGAGATTATAAGAGGCCACCTTTCAGCCTCCCCCCCCCACCCCAAACCAGTAAGTCGTCTGGGACAGATACTTTGACAGCAGCTATGCTCTGCTGGAGCCAGTCAAAAGCTCATCCCTGGATCTGACTGGGGAGCAGTAGCAGGGGCCTTAGGACCAAGCTGTTGATGAGAACGAGGGAGCTGGGGCTGAGCCTGAGCACAGGCTGGTGAAATGAAGTGGTACACCTACATCTGATAGTAGTAGGCATCCCTTCTCAACTTGCTAAAAATCCTCCTAGATGAGGAGGCTCATACAGAAGGCATCCGGCGGGAGAGAAGAGATGGTATTAGTACGTTTCTTGATTTGGGCAGCGACCTCCTCAACCTTCTATCCAAAAAGTACCCCCCCCCCTTCGGCATGAGACATCTGCCAACCTCTGCTGAACCACAGGTTCCAAATCAGAAACATACAGCCATAACAGTCTGTACATTGCTATACTTTGGGCAGACATCCTGGATGCCATATCAAAAGTGTTGTATGCGCCCTTGGCCAAGAATTTATGACACGTCTTCTGCTTCTTGGCCAACTTGTGCAGTGACTAGGCCTGCTCTGGTGGGAGAGAGTCAGAAAAGTCTAGCAGCCTGTGTCCGAGTCCCATAAGTAAGTGCTCGTGAAGAGCTGGTATGACTGAATGAGTGACAAGCATAGAGACCTGGAACATCTTCCTCCCAAAAGAGTCCAAGGTTCTAGCTTCTCTGCCTGGAGGCGCTGAAGCATAGTCTCTAGAACTTGTAGCTCTTTTGATAGCAGATTCCACCACCATGGAAGGGGCAGAAGGGGCTTATCAAATCAAGGTGTGCTGTGGATCCTGGGTAGGACAGGGACTGACAGAAGGGAATCCTAATTCTGAAGGAGAACCTCCTGGAGTTCCTCACAGGGAGGGATAGTCACAGCCTCCCTAGGAGGAGACTCATAATCCAGGACCACAAGCATCTTGGCCCTGGGCTCATCCTCCACCTCTAAAGGAAATGGAATGGCCTCAGCCATTTCATTCACAAAAGAGGGAAAAGAAAGGCTCTCCGGAGGAGATCGTCTCCTTTCCAGTGGAAGGGAGGGTTCAGAAGGAATGCCATAGGACTCATCCTCTGAAAAGTATTGTGGATCCTCCTTCAACTCCCATGAGCGCTCCTCATCAGTATCAGGCTAAACCTCCTCATGGGAGAGCTGAGACCAAGCCTGCCTCGACTTGGAGAAACCATGTGCTTAAGAAGGGCATTGAGGAGTCAGCTTCCGCCTCGATTCTGGAAAAGCTCCCTCCACCGGAAGTCGAGGGAGTGCCGCCCTGGGTGGCAGTTGACACCGGAGCTGCACATGACACTGGCGTCGGAGGCTGCACCTCAGGCTGAGGGCCAAGCAGGGCCGCAACGGGAGGCAGGGTATGCACAAGCACCCCCAATGCCGATATACACCGTTACAAGAGGCCATCCAGAAGCTCAGAAAGCAAGGCCTGGATGCGCTCTTCGAGGGCCGACACTGGGAAAGGCTGTGGTGCTGGCTCAGCGATAGGCTGCAGAACTGGCGGGGTTGAGATGGGAACGGGGTCCTGGCCACTGGGAGACCGAAGCATCGGCACCTCCTGAATAGAGGAGGAGTAGTCCTCCCAGCGCAGACATTTATCAGGTGCCAAATCCCTCGACATCCCAGAGCTCATGGCACTGTGCGTCGAGGATGATAGATGCCGATGCTTCTTGGCCTTCGCCCGAAGCTCGACATCGAGGCTCCTCACTGCCGACGAGGACATCGTCAAATCCTCACGTAGGCTTGGGGTCAGGTCTGATGCTGGACAGTACCGGGGACCCTGCACAGTAGTCGGCATTGAGACAAGTGGAGACCCACTCTGCACCACTTCTCCCAATGTCAACAGGTCTAGCAGCAGCCATACGTACCGACGCTCCCAATGCCCTTTCATTAATTTAACTATTAATGGATGAACTGAAACTGACTTATTAACTTTAGAATGAAAAGCACTGATGGCGCTCAAATATACTGAGTTAGTTTTCAGTACAGAATCCAAGACATGGAGGAGGTACTCTATAAGGGAAGGCATGTAGTAGGGTTGAGCGATCTAGCTGAACACCAGAAAGGGAATCTTTTCCACTTTACACAGTAACAATTTCTTGTGGATGGTTTCCTACAGGCAAGGAGTATTCTAGAGACTGAGTGAGGAGGGTTCAACAATTGCAAATCTATATCATCAGGTCCAAAGACGTCACGGCCAGAAAGCAAGAGTCTGAATGAAGGAGAGTTCCCTCACTTTGTGTTATTAGGATCGAAAAAGGATCTAATCTGAATGGATCCCTGGATGATAATTCTGGGAGAAGAGGGAACCAGATTTGATTAGGCCAGTAGGGAGCAATTAGAATCATGGTCCCTTGGTCTTGGCACAGTTTGAAAAGAGTTTTCCCTATGACAGGGAGTAGGGGAAAAGCGTATAGAAGATCCATCCCCCAGTGGAGCACTAAGGCATCTGGGGCTATACAGCTGGGAGCGTTAAGTTTGGAAAGAAGGGAAACTTGTTGTTCTGAGAGACAAAAAGGTGCTGAGAGACCATTCGTAAGGTTGGACTCTGCTCAGTTTGTCTGTTACATCATTCTGTTTGCTCGCTTGATAAACAGCTCTTATAAAGATGTTTCAAGAAGCAACCCAAGTCCAAATGTGAATTGCTTGTTGACAGAGGAGGTAAGAACTAATTCCTCCTTGTTTGTCTGTGCAAATTAGTATAACCTGATTCCGGAAGGTTTGATAGCGTTCCAAACAGCTTGCAATTCCAGGATACTGATATGTCATCGTCGTCATTCTCTTGATGAGCAAGAACCCTGTGTATGGAGACCATTGAGATGAGCTCCCCATCCCGTCACAGAAGCATCTGTGGTGAGATGGAGGGGCTGGAACAGAAGGCCTCAGGTGAGATTGTGGGACACCGTCCACCACTGTAGAAAGTGGTGTAGGTGTGGAGTTATTTGAATTTGAGCAGATAGAAATCCCGTGGCTTGAGACCATTGAGAGGAAAGTGTCCACAGAGGAATTCGCAAGTAAAGACGAGCCAATGCGTTACATGGACTGTTGAAGCAAAGAGACTGAGAAGGCGAAGCATCTGACAAGCAGATATGCGAGTCAACTGGGATACCCCGAGTTGTATTGAGGAGAGCCCCTATGAACTTTAAGGTCTGAAGATGTGATTTGAGTTAGCTAATGATAAATCCGAAGAGTTCTAAGAGTTGCAGCTACCACTACTAGACACTTTATGAAGACTGAAGGAGCTGAGGACAAGCCAAATGGTAAGACCTTGTATTGATAGTGCAGAGTTCCACAGTGGAAGCAGAGGAATTTCCTGTGTGCAGGGAGAATAGATATGTGGGAATATGCCTCCTTGAGGTCTAGAGAGCAAAAAGAATACCATATGAAACTTCTGTTTGAGGAGAAACTTGTTCAGATCTCGTAGATTGAGAATTGGACATACTCCTATCTTTTTCGGAATGAGAAAATATCTGGAGTACAACCCTCGACCCTGGTCTTGCAGAGGAACTGGTTCTATTTCATTCTGCTGGAGGAGGGCAGAGAGCTCCTCTCAAAGTAATTTCATTTGGAGTGAGTTGAAATAAGACTCTCTTGGTGGATGATCGAGGGGTTTTTTTTGCCAACGCAGAGTGTAGCCATGCTGAATGGTGTATAGGACCCATCGGTCAGAGGTTATGAGAGAACCCCTTTGCTGGAAGAGAATGTGCCTCCCTCCAACAGGTACATTGCTTGGCACAGACAGCTGTATGGTGGCAAAGCTCTCTAGGAAGGAGTCAAAAATTAGGTTGTTGCTTAGACTGAGAGAGTGTCTGGGGTTTTTGTCCACGCTGCTGTCTTGGACGTGAGCACTGGGGCGTAGTCCATTGAGGTGAAAAAGTAGGTGTGTAATGATGCTTAGATATATAGTAGCTGGAGTGTCGATATCTGTCAGGAAATCTTCTAGTAGTAGACGTTTGAGGCCTAGACAGAGTCTTTATTGTATCTGTATGTTTTTTTTAATTAGGTCAGCCACAGCCTTGACTTAGTCACTAAACAAGTTTTCTCCACAACAAAGGACATCTCCTAGATGCTCTAGGATAGCAGATTCAAAGTCGTAGATCCTAAGCAAGGACAACTGGCACACTGCCAGTGCTAAGGCAGAGATATGTAAAGATACATCAAAGGCATCAAAGGTTTGCCTCACAAGATATTTATGACAGTCCAGAAGTTTTCTGTGTAGCTTATGGAATTCCTCTTGTCAGAAGGAAGGAATTCTGCACTTTGTATTGGAGATTATAAGTAAATGGTGGAACAAAGTTGATAATCCAAGATGCAATTGGCAGCATTGAGGCTTGAAAGGTTTTTCTGCAAGAGTCTGCCAGTTGATGTGATATATCTGGATTATCAGCAAGCTTTTGACAAAGTTCCCCAATTAAAAAGGCATGGAATAGGAGGCAATGTCCTTCTGTGGATTAGGAATTGATTTATTAGATAGAAAATAGAGAGTAGGGTTAAATGGCCATTTTTTTTTTTCAAGAGGAGGGTGAATGATGGAGTGCCGCAGGGATCTGTACTGGGACCGGTGCTACTTAATATATTTATAAATGATCTGGAAAACAGAATAATGAGTTATGTGATTAAATTTGCAGATGGCACAAAACTATTCAAAGTTGCCAAAACACATGTGGACTGTGAAAAATTGCAGAAAGACCTTAGGAAACTGGAAGACTGGGCATTTAAATGGCAGATGAAATTTAATGTGGACAAATGCAAAGTGATGTACATTGGGAAGAATAACCCAAAATCATAGTTACCTGATGCTAGGGTCCACATTAGGAGTCAGCACTCAAGAAAAAGATCTAGGTGTCATTGTAGACAATATGCTGAAATCTTCTGCTCAGTGTGCAGTGGCAGCCAAAAAGCACACAGGATGCTAGGAATTATTAGGAAAGGGATGCAAAATAAGACCAAGAATATTATAATGCTTCTGTATCGCTCCATGGTGTGACCTCACCTTGAGTACTGCATTCAATTCTGGTCACTGTATCTAAAAAAAAAAAAAAAGATACAGCAGAATTAGAAAAGGTTCAAAGAACAGCGACCAAAATGATAAACGGGATGAACTCATCCCATATGAGGAAAGGCTAAAGAGGTTAGGGCTCTTCAGCTTGGAAAAGAGATGGCTGAAGGGGGATATGATTGAGGTCTATAAAATCCTGACTGGTATAGAATGGGTAGAAGTGAATCGATTTTTCACTCTTTCAAAAAGTACAAAGACCAGGGGACACTTAATGAAATTACATGGAAATACTTTTAAAACAAATAGAAGGAAATATTTTTTCATTCAAAGAATAGCTAAGCTCTGGAACTTGCTGCCAGAGGATGTGGTAACAGCAATTAGCATATCTGGGTTCCTGGTGGAAAAGTTCATAGTCTGTTATTAAGATGGGTATGAGGGAAGACACTGCTTGCCCCAGGATTGGTAGCATGGAATGTTGCTACTAATTGGGTTTCTGCCAGGTACTTGTGACCTGGATTGGCCACTGTTGTAAGCAGAATACTGAGTTAGATGGACCGTTGGACTGACCCAGTATGGCATGTTCTTAAGCATGAGAGCTGACAATGAGTGTGCTTTAAAGCAGATTCTAACACTAAGGAATGGTGTGATAATTGTGTTTTCTCAAACCCCACATATTTTTATATCCTATACATTGTGTCAATTTTCTTTGGAACAATCTGAACCGTCAGTGGAGTCACCCAGTTTTTTTAGTAAAAGTACTTTTCATAACAAATCTCAGGGGAACTGTAATACCCTCTCTAGGTGCAGAGTCAATCTAGAACTTCAAAATGTTCTGAACGAGGTTCTTCCTTTGTTTCTAGTTTAAAAGGTATAGTTTGAGCCATCTCACAGAAAAAGCCTGGAAAAGATATACGTTCTGGAGAAGATTTATTGAGGTGGTGAACGATCAGATGGAATGCCATAGGACTCCTCATCTGAGAAGTCCTGTGGGTCTTGATCTGTCTCCTAGGAGAAATCAAAGTCTGACTTTTCAAAGCACTGCTCATGAAAAGTATGTGAAAGAGAGTGTCGACTAGAGCATTGGCTTTTTGTCACATTGCGTCAAGGCATATGAGCTTCTGAAACTGGAGAAAGATCTTCTGCCAATCATGACACACACATCAATTGGGTGCGAGCTGCCCCCGACAGTCAACATTGAGCCGGTGTGCGGGACTTCTCCCATGACTGTCTATCCAATGTATCCACAAGCTGGGCTGAGCTGAGGCTGGCGCAAGCACCCTATAAGCCTCTATAGACTGTGAATGCAGTAGTCCTGACAGCACCTCCTTGACCACACCCCGGATTTCCTCATGAAAGGTAGATGTTGGTGCCAGCTAAGAAAGTGGTGTCAATGTAGCCTAACATATAGCTTGTGGAGACCTAGGAGATCTCGAAGGCTTTCGATGTGAAATAAACTGGAGAGAAGGAGAGCAGTCACTGCAGCATGAACGCTTCCCATGCATCGAGGATGTCAATGCAGTGGAGGTATAGGACAAGTATCTGGAGGGAGAACAATCGTGATGCTTCTTAAGCTTTTTGCGCTGCAGGTCCCTCAATGCATGCAGCACCGATGATGAGGACATAAAGTCCTAATGCATTCATGCCACCAAGTCCGATGTAGCACCCTCTTAATGAAGCATGAGTGTACCCAAAGTCTATGTAAGTTCCACGTCAATGCAGAACCAAAAGGTTTTTCTTGATGTACTCTGCAGGCTTTCGAGTCCTCGCTTGCATGCACAGGCAGAGGTTACAATGTATGTCCCAGTGCTCTAGACCTAAGCATTGAATTCTCCACTTATTGGGGTTTGTGCCTAAAAATAGTCCTATTGCATCAAGTACACTTCTTAAAGCCACTCAGCACCCTCGATGACATGGAGGGAAAAACAGCTGATGCTAAGTCAAAAGGCTCTATGACCTGGGGAGCTCGAGTAGTTGCCTACCGAAGAAAGATAGATGCTTCCTGGGTATGAGAAGGGCTCAGAAGCCCCACAAGGCCAAAAACTGAAAAATGAAAATAGAAAAAATTTATAAATTGAATAAATTAATACTTAATAGAAGAATATGAAGAAAAAATGTCCTGAAAAGGGTAAGGTACAAAAAATGCAAAACATTTTTTTGCTGAGGTGAGATTAAAAACACAACCCTTCTGCTCCATGGAAAACAAAAGACTGCTGGTCCCACGCTCGCAAGTAGGGCAGGAAGGCACTTCCTTAAAGATTTAAAATGACAGTGCACTTGGCAGTGTCCGCACCAGGCTGCGTGGATGACATCACCCATATGTGACAAATATATGCCTGCTTGTTCTTGGAGAAAAGCATCTCTATACTGTACTACTAATGCAAGACTCCATAGCTACCCCAGAGTCATGTTACACTCCTAGAAGTTTTCTTTTTCTGATTTAATTAATACCTGTGAACCTGCTAATACTGGATTCAGTAGGGGCATAGTTTGTTTACAATTCCCCATCCACAAGATATTTGTCTAATTTAATCTTTAAATGATGTAATGGTATCCATATATAAATCTTATCAAAAAGATCACAAACTATATACTGCTAACAAATCAGAAAGCATGGGAAACAACAAGACTATGTTATCAGCCTACAAGAAATACTGTATTTTCAATGACTAAAATATCTTCCCCAAACCAATCAAATATATATTAAATAAAATTGGTGAAATCGGGGAGCCTTGAGATACCCCCTGTGCCATTCTCCATTCACTTAAATGTTTTCCCTGCCAATTTACTTGGATAGCTCGGTGTTTCAAAAACCCAATTTAATACTTTGCCTGAAACTTCAATATCACTCAACATTTTCAACAATCACGATGTACCAAATCAAAAGCCGGCAATAAGCCTAATTCAATTAAAAATAATTGAGTCCCTTCATCTAAAACCAGCCTGGCTTCAGACAGTAGAGCAGCCAAAACTGTTTCAGTACTAAATTGTGATCTAAACCCTGATTGCATTGGGGTCTAATATTTGATGACACTTCAGGTAATCCTGAAGTTGTTCGGCCGCCATTACTTTCACCTTTTTTGTTACTGTTGGCAAATTAGCAACTGAGCAGTAGTTACTACACTCAGTTCTATCTAAGTTAGAATTCTTTGGCAGTGGGGACAAAATAATTTTCCCCTACTGTTCTGAAAAAATTTCCATTTGTAATGACTGATTTATCATAAGAGTTAACCATCTAAACAAAGAACCAGGCAGATCTTTTAATAACCATGCTGAACATGAGTCAGGTAGACAATTGCCCTTGACAAACCTTTTTATATATTCTTTCATCTGAAAATTAGTATCTGGAAGAAAAATATCCCAATAACGATCACTAGGAACACCCTCAATTCCTACTCTTTGTTTAAAAATTAATGCATCTATCTCATGAAGCTGGATCACACGAATTTTATCTATAATCTTTGAAATTTTACCCTTGAAAAAAAAGCTACAAAATCTTGAGCTATAACATCTATAACTGGTTGACTAAGAAGTTGGAGAACAAAGCCACTGCTAAGCAGACTTCTATTTTTATATATAGATATAGATACAGCTTGATGAAAAAAGCTGTTGGAAGAAATTTAATGACAAATTCAGAAATGTTTGAAGATCTGAAAGTTCATTGATTGGAATTGGGTTACCACTGTTTATATGGAGCCAATGAGAATTTATCAGGGCATGGGTTGTATACCTATGTGAAACGAGTCACATCTGATGGTTCTGCAGTGGTTTGATGTTTGTTAGTGACAGTGATTGAGGTGCTGATTTTTTTTTTTTTTACCCCGCCAGACAGATTGCCCCATTTCTATTATAATGTGATTCATTGTATCAAGGAAGGCAGCAGAGGTGGTTTCTGGGGTTTTGATGTGTAGGTTAAAGTCTTCTATGATCAGTAACCTAGGGTAGCTCAGGGTTACCTCAATCACCAGATTTAGCAGTTTTTGCACATCCTATTGTCTTTTTCATAATCATCTTTTCTTTATGTCTTGGCTGCATTTGGTAAGATGTTTCATCTGTATTGTGCTGACATTGTGAATATCATATGCGTTTTTTATATCAATAATTTAGCATGTTCTCATGTTTACTGGATTCATACTCATCGTTATTACTATAACTTGTTTATTTCCAAGTTTATTTCACTTTTTAAATTGTGTATTTCACTGACATTTGCTCACTTTACTATAGTTTTACTGCTTCTGTTATATAAGTTGCCTGTATCCAGCCACCAGTGCTTTACTTGGCCTTTGAATGTCTTCATAAAGATGCTTAATACATCTTAAATTTAAAAACAAAAAATCTCTCTATATATTATGCTTATATGTAATTCATGATTTGCCAACAATCTCCCTACTCTAGTTATAACACATATCAGTGCAGATACTCCAACATTGTTGTCTTCTATTAGACAAACTACATTGATAAGATTTAATAATTGATTCCTTATTATCCTTCTAGACCAGTCCAGAGGCTTGGACGGGGAGAGGGATCTTGGGGTGATAGTATCTGAGGATTTGAAGGCGACGAAACAGTGTGACAAGGCGGTGGCTGTAGCTAGAAGGTTGTTGGGCTGTATAGAGAGAGGTGTGACCAGCAGAAGAAAGGGAGTGTTGATGCCCCTGTATAAGTCGTTAGTGAGGCCCCATCTGGAGTATTGTGTTCAGTTTTGGAGTCTGTATCTTGCTAAGGATGTAAAAAGAATCGAAGCGGTGCAAAGAAAAGCTACGAGAATGGTATTGGATTTGCGTTACAAGACGTATGAGAGACTTGCTGACCTGAACATGTATACACTGGAGGAAAGGAGGAACAGGGGTGATATGATACAGACGTTCAAATATTTGAAAGGTATTAATCCGCAAACGAACCTTTTCCAGAGATACGAAGGCGGTAGAATGAGAGGACATGAAATGAGATTGAAGGGGGGCAGACTCAAGAAAAATGTCAGGAAGTATTTTTTCACGGAGAGAGTGGTGGATGCTTGGAATGCCCTCCCACAGGAGGTGGTGGAGATGAAAACGGTAACGGAATTCAAACATGCGTGGGATAAACATAAAGGAATCCTGTGCAGAAGAAATGGATCCTCAGGAGCTTGGCCGAGATTGGATAACAGAGCCGGTAGTGGGAGGCGGGGCTGCTGGTTGGGAGGCGGGGATAGTGCTGGGCAGACTTGTACGGTCTGTGCCCTGAAAAAGACAGGTACAAATCAAGGTAAGGTATACACAAAAAAGTGGCACATTTCTTGGGCAGACTGGATGGACCGTGCAGGTCTTTTTCTGCCATCATCTACTATGTTACTACTAGTAAAAAGCCCCATTTCTGATGCAAATGAAACAGGGGCTAGCAAGGTTTTCTTCAGAGTGTGCACGTGGGAGTGTGTGTGTCCCTGCCCTCTGCCCTCTCTCCCTTCCCCTGTGCTGTCTGTCCCCTCCCCCCTCCGAGTCCAGTCCTTCAGTGTTAAGTTTCCTGCTGTGCTGTGTTTGTGTTACAGAGACAGTGAGGGCGTCTCTCTCCCCTCCCCCCTCTGAGTCCTTCACTGTTACAGAGAGAGGGATTTTGTGCTGTGCTGTTTTCCTTCACTCATGGGGAAACCGGATATCTCTGGCGCTTCACACTTCTGGCTGGAGGCTTCATTAGAACGTTGGTGGTGCCTTTTATATACATAGATGTTACTGTCTGTGCCCTGATCGTGGCTGAATAGATTTGGATGGGCTGGAGTGGAGCTTTTCAGGGGCTTCAACGACAACTTCAAAAGTTTTAGAACAAGGACAGTGCCGGGCAGACTTCTATGATCTATGCATTGAAAATGGCAGGGGCAAATCAAGATCAAATGTGCATACAGAGTATCACATCATACCATATGTAATGGGTTGTCTTGTTGGGCAGACTGGATGGACTGTACAGGTCTATCTGCAGTCATGATTGTTTAGCTTCAGCAATCCTAGCTGTATAATACTTCCTCTTAGCCAACTCCAATTGTTCCTAATAATATTTAATCATGACACTCCATTCCTCTTTAATATCTGCATTTTTTTTTAACTTTTAACCACTTCCTCTCTAGCTTTCTACAAGCCCTTTTTATTTCTCCTAATTCTTTTGAATACCAGACTTCCCCTTTTGATCAAACTTTCTTCCTTTCTTTTAAAGGAGACCTTATCTATAGCTGTTAAGACCATATCATACCACTTTATCCATAAGGATTCAACCATTTAAATGGGACATATTTTCTACTTCCCTCCAAAGTAAACTAGGTTCTACTTTTCCCCTAGACCATATAGATTGTCAATCAGTTGATATATAAATTTTTTCCCAAACCAAATGAATCATAAATTCTTGCAACATATAATCAGACCAAAGCAGATACTCTGATTTACAGCTATCTACTAAGACACTCCCCTGGAATCGAGGGTAGAAATAATTGCACCTAACATATGTTCTGCTTCATGCCCACCTGGGCAGCAGTGACCATCAAACGGTTTGGTTTGATATGACGGCTGAAGTAGAGGTCGGCCACTCAAAATTCAAAGTCCTGGATTTCAAGCCTGCTGACTTTAGCAAAAATGGGGGAATACCTGAGGAAGGTGCTGATGGGCTGGGAGGACAAACGAGAGGTGGAAGGAAAGTGGTCCAGCTGAAAGAAGCTATGAATAGGGCTACAAACCTTTATGTAAAGAGAATAAATAAAAGCAAGAAAAAAAGGAAACCGATATGGTTCTCCAAGCAAGTGGCTGAAAAAATAAAGGCCAAAGAGTTGGCGTTCCTGAAGTACAGAAAAACTCAAGAAGAGGAACACAGAGAGAAATACTGGATAAAACTGAAAGACGCAACGAGAGAGATACGTCTGGCAAAAGCACAAGCAGAAGAACAAATGGCTAGAAAGGTAACGAGAGGTGACAAAAATTTCTTCAGGTATATTAGTGAAAGGAGAAAGACTAAAAATGGAATTGTTAGACTGAAAGATGCTGTGAACCACTATGTGGATAATGATGAAGAAAAAGCAAATTTGCTAAACAGATACTTTTGTTCTGTTTTCACAGAAGAAAATCCTGGAAAAGGACCACGATTGACTGGCAAAAGTACATATGAGTATGGAGTGGATATAGCACCGTTCACGGAAGAGAGTGTGTATGAATAACCGAAGTGAGGCTTACCGGCCTGTAGTTTCCAGCTTCTTCCCTATCACCACTTTTGTGACGAGGGACCACATCCGCTGTTCTCCAATCCCATGGAACCTCTCCCATCTCCAAGGATTTATTAAACAAATTTTTAAGAGGACCCGCCAGAACCTCTCTGAGCTCCCTCAATATTCTGAGGTGGATCCCGTCCGGTCCACCTTTAGATTTTCAACAACTTGAAGTTGTCCCAGCCCCTTTATCATTTTCATCGCCCTTCTCTGTACCTTTTCTAATTCCACTATATCTTTTTTGAGATGCGGTGACCAGAATTGAACACAATATTCGAGATGCAGTCGCACCATGGACCGATACAAAGGCATTACAACGTCCTCAGTGTTGTTTTCCATTCCTTTCCTAATAATACTTAACATTCTATTTGCTTTCTTAGCCGCCGCAGCACACTGAGCAGAGCATTTCAATGTATCATTAACGACGCCGAGATCATTTTCTTGTCTGTGACTCCTAATGTGGAACCTTGCATTACGTAGCTATAGTTTGGGTTCTTCTTTCCCACATGCATCACTTTGCACTTGCTCACATTAAATGTCACCTGCCATTTAGACGCCCAGTCTGCCAGTCTCGTAAGGTCCTCTTGTAATTTTTCACAATCATCTCGCGATTTAACAACTTTGAATAACTTTGTGTCGTCAGCAAATTTAATTACCTCACTCCCATCTCTAAACCATTAATAAATATGTTAAAAAGCAGCGGTCCCAGCACAAACCCCTGAGGAACCCCACTATCTACCCTTCTCCAATGAGAATACTGACCATTTAACCCTACTCTATGTTTTCTACCCTTTAATCAGTTTTTAATCCACAATACAACACTACCCCCTATCCCATGACTCTCCAATTTCTTCTGGAGTCTTTCATGAGGTACTTTGTCAAATGCCTTTTAAAATCCAGATACACAATATTAACCATCTCAACTTTATCGACGTTTGTTCACCCCTTCAAAGAAATATAATAGATTAGTAAGCTAAGATGTCCCTTCTCCAAGTCCATGTTGGCTTTGTCTCATTAATCTATGCTTTTGAATATGCTCTGTAATTTTGATCTTTATAATAGTCTCAACCATTTTGCCTGGCACCAATTTCAGTCTCATCTGTCTATAATTTCCCAGATCCCCTCTGGAACCTTTTTTTTTTTTTTTTTAATATCGGCGTTACATGGACTACCCTCCAATTTTCTGGTGCCAAGCTTGATTTTAAAGAATTTACATATTACTAACAATAGTTCCGCCAGTTCATTTTTCAATTCTATCAGTACTCTGGGATGAATACCATCCGGGCCAGATGTGCTACTGTTCAATTTGTCAAACTGTCCCATTACATCCTCTAGGTTTATAGAGATTTCATTCAGTTTCTCCGACTTGTCAGCTTCGAATACCATTTCTGGCACCAGTATCTCTCCCGAATCTTCCTCGGTGAAGACCAAAGCAAAGAATTCATTTTATCTCTTCGCTATGGCTTTGTCTTCCCTGATTGCCCCTTTTACTCCTCGGTCATCTAGCGGTCCAACCGATTCTTTTGCTGGCTTCTTGCTTTTGATATACCTAAAAAAAAAAAATTGCTATGTGTTTTTTGCCTCCAACACAATCTTTTTTTCAAAGTCCCTCTTTGCCTTCCTTATCAGCACTTTGAATTTGACTTGACATTCCTTATGCTGTTTCTTATTATTTTCAGTCAGTTCCTTCTTCCATTTTCTAAAGGATTTTCTTTTAGCTCTAAAGGTAATCAATAGAAATAAAACAAAATAAAACATGGAAAAGAAAATAAGATGATACCTTTTTTAATACATTTCTTGATTAGCTTTCGAAGGTTGCCCTTCTTCGTCAGATCGGAAATAAGCAAAAGTTGGTAGAAGACAGTATATATGAGTGAAACATCAAAGCATTTCAGTGACAGTCTAACAGGATGGGGGTGGATAGGTGAGAGTCAGGGAGACAGGAGAGCAATACAATTTACAAAGCAATACAATTTTTGCTTTGTAATGGGCTAGAAAACCCAGATCTTTGTTAAGTCCTGTCTGGTGGGTGTCAAAATATTTAATCATTTTGACTTCAAAGGTCTTACGTTCTGTGAAGAATAAGGGGCTGTCCTATCGTGGGTAGGCCACTAGGTGGCGCAGTTCTCATAGAAATGGGGGAAAATGTAAGCTTTAGATTGTACACCTGTCTTCTAGATTGTAAGCTCCTTGAGCAGGGACTGTCCTTCCATGTTAAATTGTACAGCGCTGCGTAACCCTAGTAGCGCTTTAGAAATGTTTAGTAGTAGTAGTAGTAAAATGTCCAGGATGAGACACTAGAGGGAGCCAGTAGGGGAATGTCCAGATGGAGGTTGCTAGGACCAAGGAGAATCCTGGGCTGGAAACAGGTGTATGTGGTTGTGGGCTGGGTCCTGCCTGGAATTAGGGGGAAGAGCCTGAAAGGGGTGGAGAAGCTAATTAACCACCTTATACCTGCCTGAGTGGTGAAAGAGAAAGGGGAGCTGGAGACCTGGCAGCTGGAGGAAGAAGATCCCCTTGAAGGTACTGGCTGAACTCTGTGGACTTTCGGAAGCTCTCTGCTGAAAAGGTGACAGCTGCACTACCCTCTGAGAAAGAAAAGTAAATGGTTTTTGTTTGGCCGTTTGAACTGTGAAAGTTTGAGGAACTGCTTTAAATGTTTGAATTGAAGAAGAAATGTTTACGTTAAAGAAGGAATAAGCCATGAAGATTATGTTAAATGGCAACTAATAAAACCTTTAGTTATGAGAAGCCTGGTGTTGGTGAACATTTGTGAAAGGTGAAGAGGAGGCAGAGAACTCCCCTGTGTTTGAGGCAGAGTGCTGGTGAACTACCGAGAAGTGTAGAGCCCAACCGTGACTGGGTGTGAAGGAAGCTAAGCAGGGTCAGCCCTGGCCAGGGCCTGGAATGGTGACCAGCTCACAGTTCCTGTATTGTTTTAAAGTTCCCTTTCAGGATCCTTACCATGAAATCACTGGTACAGTGTTCTGGGTTTGTAAAGTGCTGTCCCACAGGTGTGAAATCTTTGTTTGTACTGGCATTTTTCATATGTCTATGTAAATTAAATCTCTTCTTTAGAATCTGACTTGTTTCTCCAATGTAGCAGCCTTCATCGCACTTTTTACACTGAATGATATATACCACATTGGAAGATGAGCATGTGAAAGGTTCCTTAATGTTGAATAATTTTCCTTTGTGAATGACTGTGGGGTCCTGTGAGATATTTTGGCATAGTTTGCAGCTGGATATATTGCAAGAATGTGTGCCATTCTTTTCTTTTTGAGTCTGTGTTGGGAGCTTACTTCTAATTAGCTTGTGTTTTAAGTTGGGTGGCTGTCGGAAGGCCAGCACTGGTGGGGATGGGAATATCTCTTTCAGTAATTCATCCTCCTGGAGTAGAGGCTGCAGATCTCTTATGATTTTTCTTAATTTTTCCAGCTCTGGGTTGTATGTCACTATAAGGGGGATTCTGTCTGTGGCCTTTTTTTTATTTGTACTGTAGCAGATTTTCCCTGGGTGTTTTGAGGGAGGAGGCAATATTCTTGGAGATTATTTTGGGGTTGTAGCCTTTCCGTTCGAAGGATGCAGTCAGGATTTCAAGATTTCTGTCTCTGTCCCTTGGGTCAGAGCAGATACAGTGGTACCTTGTGGCTTGGCTGTAAATAATGGATCGTTTTGTATGTGAAGGGTAGAAGCTGGAGTTGTGGAGGTAGCTGCATTTGTCTGTGGGTTTCTTATATATGGATGTTTGTATATAGCCATCGCTGATTGAGACTGTGGTGTCCAAAAATTTGACTTTTTCTGGGGAGTAGTCAATTTTGAATCTGATTGTAGGATGATATGTATTGAAGGAATTGTAAAATTGTTTCAGAGTTTCTTCCCCCTCCCCCCCAGTCCAAATCATAAAAATGTCATTGATGTACTGGTAGTATATTTTAGGGATTTGGTCTGGTATGTATTCAGAAACGTCTCTTCAAGCTCTAATAGTTTCCTTCACCTCACTTTTTAACCATGCTGGCTGTTGTTTGGTCTAACTCCATCCTTTTTTAATACACGGAACATATTTGGCCTGGGCTTCCAGGATGGTATTTTTTGAACAGCATCCATGCCTGATGTAAATTTTTGACCCTCGCAGCCGCTCCTCTAAGTTTTGTTTTCACCGTTCTTCTCATTTTATCATAGTCTCCTTTTTGAAAATTAAATGCTAACGTATTGGATATCCGGTGTATACTTACTTCAAAGCTAATATCAAATCTGATCATATTATGATCACTGTTATTAAGCGGCCCCATCACCATTACCTCCTGCACCAGATCATGTGCTCCACTAAGGACTAGGTCTACAATTTTTCCTTATCTTGTCGGCTCCTGTACCAGCTGCTCTATAAAGCAATCCTTTTTTATTTTCAACTTATACAATACCTAGCCGTTAAGCCCGTAACAACGGGCTAGTTTTTTTGTTTTCCTATGGCCTCCCCCTGTCTACCAACCCTGCTCTCTCCCCTGCCCTCCCCCCAGCGTATGTTTCCCTCAGTTCCGCCCCCTCCTTCCCTCCCTGCTCCCTCCTCCTCCAATTTCCACGCCCATGTCCAAGCCCTCCTCCCTATTGGGATATACTGCCCTATTGGGCTGTACTGCTGGTGGAGGCGGGGCTTGGACTTCTACACTCTCAGCATTCCGACTCTACTGCGCATTTGCAGGTGAGTCAGTCACTTGCCGTTTATATGTTTGATTCTGACAGTTGCATATGAATACCAAAAACAACCACATATCCTATATAATAAAACGCACCTCCAACGTTCTGAGACTGGCAGTGTGGACAAAAACCTTGAAGCATTCGTGCTCACTGCTCCTGTATGGCGCATCACCCAAGCCCCTCCCCTGCCAATCCGCGAGCCAAGCAGGGGGAGGAGTAGGGAAACACGTGGAGCGTGTTTCCCTACTCCTCCCCCTGCCTACAAAACACCTCTAAGTGCCCCCCCCCGGTGCATCAACCTAGCCCCTCCCCAACGGCGCATCACCAAGCTCCTACCCCCCCTCGGCACATCACCCAACCCCCTTATCCCCCCCCCCCCATCAACCCCCTCGCCACCAATACTAATGGTGTCCGGCGCTGCTACTTCTCCTGTTGAGCAGCAGCAGCCGGTATCAAAAGAAGAAAACAATACAAAGTTTTTAAAACAAACGCACCTCCGTAGACAGCCATCTCAGATTGGCTGACGTCTCTGCAGCCGCTCCTCCTCTCCCCTCTACGTCACTGCCCCGGAGGAAGACCCTGGAGGAGCGCAGCGATGTCAGAGGGGAGAGGAGGAGCGGCTGCAGAGGTGTCAGCCAATCTGAGATGGCTGTCTACATAGGTGCATTTTAGTTTTAAACACTTTGTATTGTTTTCTTCTTTTGATACCGGCTGCTGCTGCTCAACAGGAGAAGCAGCAGCGCCGGACACCATTAGTATTCGCGGTTGCGGGTGGCGAGGGGGTTGAAGTGGGTGGGGGGAGGGGCTTGGTGATGCGCCGGGAGGGAGGGGCTTGGGTGATGCGCCAAGGGGGAGGGGCTTGGGTGATGCGCCAAGGGGGAGGGGAGTGTCGCTGGGTGGCTGGAAGGGGGCAGAAGGAGGGGAAGGTCGCTGCACATGGGTGGCTGCAGGGGGGCAGGGAAGAGGGAGATGGGGAGGGGGTCCTGAGACCACATGGGTGGCTGCAGGGGGGACAGAGGAGGGACACTGCAGGGGAGCAGGGGGAGAGGAGGGTTGCTGCACATGGGTGGCTGCAGGGGGAACAGGGGGATAGGTGGGTCGCTGGACATGTGTGGCTACAGGGAGGGCCAGGGGAAAGGAGAGGAGGGTCATTGGACATGGGTGGCTGCAGGGGAGAGGAGGGTCGCTGGACATGGGTAGCTGCAGGGGACAGGAGGGTTGCTGGACATGGGTGGCTGCAGGGGGGGGCAGGGAGAGAGGAGGGTCGCTGCACTTGCGTGCCTGCAGGGGGAGAAGAGGATTGGTGGGGAGGGGGTCCTGAGACCACATGGGTGGCTGCAGGCGGGGCAGGGGAGACAGGAGGGACGCAGCAGGGGGAGAGAAGGGTTGATGGACATGGTGTCTGCAGGGGGGGGGCAGATGAGAGGAGGGTCGCTACACATAGGTGGCTGCAGGGGGGCAGGGGAGAGGGAGGGGGTGAGGCGGTTCTTCAGACCACACACTCACTCTCTGTCTCTCACATACACTCTCTCTGACACACTCACTGTCTATCACACTGTCTCTGTCACACACACACAGACTCTCTATCTCTTTGTCCCTCTCTCTCACACACAGTCTCACAGTCTCACACACACAGGCACTCTGTCTATCACACACCAAACACACATACACTCTGTCTCTCTCTCACATTCTATCTCTGACACACACACTCCATCTCTCACACACACTCTTTCTGAAACATACACTCTGAAGAGGAAAACCTTGCTAGTGCCCGTTTCATTTGTTTCGGAAACGGGCCTTTTTTACTAGTATACAATAATTATGAGAGTCGCATATGAATACCAAAAACAACCACATAAACCATAGTACAATTATAGCACAACCCCTCCCCCCCCTCCCATCCCTCCCCCCTACCAAACTTTTCTTGACTATTCTCAGAGTCTCAGTTGTTTTCACACCAGAGAGGCAGTGGGATTTGAAGACCATTGTACATAAGGGTCCCAAATACGATGGTAAGACATTAACTGACCTATGCGTAAAGTTGTTAATAGACATTAAATGAATATAGTCCATCTTTTGTAAAATCTGACGAAGACCCAGCAGGGTTGGCTGCTTCCAAGCAGTTGCAACTAGCAACAAACACATAAGCCACAAGATGGTGTGTAGAGGATTTCACCCTTTGAGGTCTGACATGTAAAAGGCAGTGGTCCATCTTCAAGGGGTATCGGACTTCAGTAAGTTTAAACACAAAGTCCAGTACTGAAGTCCAAAACTTTTGAGCATGCGGGCACACCCACCAAACATGCACCATATCTCCCTCTATCCCACATTGCCTCCAGCATAAAGCTGAATTTGTGGAAAATATTTTGGACAACCATTTAGGCGTATAATACCAGCTATATAAAACCTTATGCCCATTTTCCATCAAATTACTAGAAATCGACACTTTAAGCAAGGATTTAAATATACACTCCCACTGATTAAAATCAAATGAAACACCCATTACCCGCTCCCATTTTGACAAGTAGTATGTAACTGGTTTTCGATAAGCTAGAAGAGCTCTATAGATTCTGGAAACACACCCCTTATTTGCCCCACTCACCATTGCCCACTCCAAAGGTATTCCCGGCTGAAGCTAACTCCCCCTTGGCTCGCCTGATCACAAAGTCTCTCAACTGCTGGTATTGAAACGCATGACCAGCCGGGAGACCATACTCCTCCTGAATTTCTGGGAATGATATAAGCTCATCCTCCTCCCATATTTCAGCCAATGTACACAAACCCAATCTCTCCCAGGACCAAAAGCATGGATCAATACTTCCCGGCAGAAACTGTGGAGCAAATCGAATATACATATGAGTAAAATACCTGCGCCCTGGGAAAAACCTGTTTCAGCTACCCACCCAAGTTAACAGGGGCCAGCGAAGAAGTGGGGGAGCCTCAAGAGCAATCTTTCTCATTAACTGACCCGGCAACCAGGGACTAGCTCTTAAGGGATAAGAAGCAAGCTCTCCTTGCTCATAAAGCTGCCAGATCTTACCCGACCTATGAAGCCACTCCACTAAAATACGAAGATGAGCAGCCTGATGGTAGTCGGCAAAGCAAGGCACGCCCATTCCTCCATGCTCACGCCTCTGGAACATCACCGCTGCTCGCACTCTTGGTGGTCTCTTTTTCCAGATAAAAGAGAATATCCTTCTCTTTAGGCCTTGAAAAAACCGATCCAGCAGGAAAATAGGAAGAGCCAAGAATAAGTACTACTACTACTACTATTTAGCATTTCTATAGCGCTACAAGGCATACGCAGCGCTGCACAAACATAGAAGAAAGACAGTCCCTGCTCAAAGAGCTTACAATCTAATAGACAAAAAATAAATAAAGTAAGCAAATCAAATCAATTAATGTGGACGGGAAGGAAGAGAGGAGGGTAGGTGGAGGCGAGTGGTTACAAGTGGTTACGAGTCAAAAGCAATGTTAAAGAGGTGGGCTTTCAGTCTAGATTTAAAGGTGGCCAAGGATGGGGCAAGACGTAGGGGCTCAGGAAGTTTATTCCAGGCGTAGGGTGCAGCGAGACAGAAGGCAGTTGGCAGTAGTGGAGAAGGGAACAGATAAGAAGGATTTATCCATGGAGCGGAGTGCAATTTGGGGAGAATAATCATTTTAACTGCATTAATGTGACTCATCCAAGATATTGTCAATCCTTCCCAGCGCTCCAGCTCCAAGAATAGCTCTCGTATTTTCTCTGGGAAGTTTGCTTCATATACAGTGGTGGAAATAAGTATTTGATCCCTTGCTGATTTTGTAAGTTTGCCCACTGACAAAGACATGAGCAGCCCATAATTGAAGGGTAGGTTATTGGTAACAGTGAGAGATAGCACATCACAAATTAAATCCGGAAAATCACATTGTGGAAAGTATATGAATTTATTTGCATTCTGCAGAGGGAAATAAGTATTTGATCCCCCACCAACCAGTAAGAGATCTGGCCCCTACAGACCAGGTAGATGCTCCAAATCAACTCGTTACCTGCATGACAGACAGCTGTCGGCAATGGTCACCTGTATGAAAGACACCTGTCCACAGACTCAGTGAATCAGTCAGACTCTAACCTCTACAAAATGGCCAAGAGCAAGGAGCTGTCTAAGGATGTCAGGGACAAGATCATACACCTGCACAAGGCTGGAATGTGCTACAAAACCATCAGTAAGACGCTGGGCGAGAAGGAGACAACTGTTGGTGCCATAGTAAGAAAATGGAAGAAGTACAAAATGACTGTCAATCGACAAAGATCTGGGGCTCCACGCAAAATCTCACCTCGTGGGGTATCCTTGATCATGAGGAAGGTTAGAAATCAGCCTACAACTACAAGGGGGGAACTTGTCAATGATCTCAAGGCAGCTGGGACCACTGTCACCACGAAAACCATTGGTAACACATTACGACATAACGGATTGCAATCCTGCAGTGCCCGCAAGGTCCCCCTGCTCCGGAAGGCACATGTGACGGCCCGTCTGAAGTTTGCCAGTGAACACCTGGATGATGCCGAGAGTGATTGGGAGAAGGTGCTGTGGTCAGATGAGACAAAAATTGAGCTCTTTGGCATGAACTCAACTCGCCGTGTTTGGAGGAAGAGAAATGCTGCCTATGACCCAAAGAACACCGTCCCCACTGTCAAGCATGGAGGTGGAAATGTTATGTTTTGGGGGTGTTTCTCTGCTAAGGGCACAGGACTACTTCACCGCATCAATGGGAGAATGGATGGGGCCATGTACCGTACAATTCTGAGTGACAACCTCCTTCCCTCCGCCAGGGCCTTAAAAATGGGTCGTGGCTGGGTCTTCCAGCACGACAATGACCCAAAACATACAGCCAAGGCAACAAAGGAGTGGCTCAGAAGAAGCACATTAGGGTCATGGAGTGGCCTAGCCAGTCACCAGACCTTAATCCCATTGAAAACTTATGGAGGGAGCTGAAGCTGCGAGTTGCCAAGCGACAGCCCAGAACTCTTAATGATTTAGAGATGATCTGCAAAGAGGAGTGGACCAAAATTCCTCCTGACATGTGTGCAAACCTCATCATCAACTACAGAAGACGTCTGACCGCTGTGCTTGCCAACAAGGGTTTTGCCACCAAGTATTAGGTCTTGTTTGCCAGAGGGATCAAATACTTATTTCCCTCTGCAGAATGCAAATAAATTCATATACTTTCCACAATGTGATTTTCCGGATTTAATTTGTGATGTGCTATCTCTCACTGTTACCAATAACCTACCCTTCAATTATGGGCTGCTCATGTCTTTGTCAGTGGGCAAACTTACAAAATCAGCAAGGGATCAAATACTTATTTCCACCACTGTAATTCACTTAAATCACGTGTCAAATTAACTCCTAGGTATCGAATGAATTGTTTCGCCCAGTGAAAAGGGAACTTAGACTGCAGGCTTATCACCTGAGCCTCTGGGAGACTAATATTCAAGGCTTCCGACTTCTCCATTTTAATTCTAAAGCCCGAAACCCGCTCATATCGTTGTAAAATAGATGTCACTGCAGGAAAGGAGGTGTCCGGGTCGGTCAATGTTAATAAGATATCATTCGCAAATAGCAAGATTCGCAACTCCAAACCCCAGATAGACAACCCCAAGACCTCTGGATGATCTCAAATACAACAGGCCAAGGGCTCCACCGCCAGTGCAAAAAGCAGAGGCGACAAGGCACATCCCTGCCTCGTGCCCCTTTTCAGGCAAAAGGAGGGAGAACTCTGTCCATTAATTTTCACTGAAGCACAGAGCGACTCATACAAGAGACGCAGCCAAGATAAAAATTGATTCCCAATGCCCACTTTTTCTAGAACTGCAAACATAAACGGCCAGTGCACTCACTCTATCAAACGCTTTTTCCACGTCTAAGGATGATAGTCTAAAGATGATAAATCCATAGGGACTTTAGTCGCCCTAGCATAAGGGAAAATTAGGTTCTTACCGTGATAATTTTCTTTCCTTTAGTCATAGCAGATGCAGCCATTACAGATGGGTTGTGTCCATCAACCAGCAGAGGGAGATAGAGAGCACACTTTTTTCAGTGCCTCATACCAGCTTGCTCCACTGCCTCTCCTTCAGTAATTGAAGCTGCCAAAGCAGTATGGCAAACCGCAATGGGAATAACATGAGCTTTCCTCACAGCGAACGATGGCCCTACAACAAAGGGCATTAACTCAGAATGGAGGGAATGAAACATCCTCCCGGAGGGCATAAACTCATCCTCCACTGAGACATAACTGGAGGGAATAAACTCATCCTCCAAAACATGAAACTGGAGGGAATTAAGTCATCCTCCTTTAATTGAACAAGAATCCTGAAGACTGTTTTCCGACTTTCTCCCAAGGACGGAATCTTCAGGAAACATGAACAGAACCTGAAATAGATTTACAGCAGATAGCAATCAGACAGGGAGGGATCATGGCTGCATCTGCTATGACTAAAGGAAAGAAAATTATCACGGTAAGAACCTAATTTTCCCTTCCTTGTCATCAAGCAGATGCAGCCATTACAGATGGGATGTATCAAAGCAATCCCTAGATAGGGTGGGAACAAGCCACACCACGCGCCAGCACTTGCGGTCCAAAATGTGCGTCCCTCCTGGCAGCCACATCCAGCCTGTAATGTCGGGCAAAAGAGAGCTTAGAAGCCCATGTTGCTGCACTACAAATCTCTTGAAGAGAGAGTGCTCCAGTTTCAGCCCAAGAAGAGGAAATTCCTCTAGTGGAATGTGCCTTAAAGGCATCAGGCGGAGGCCGGCCGGCAAGCAAATAAGCTGAAAAGATAGATTCTTTGAGCCTGCGGGCAATAGTGGCTTTAGACGCTGGAGACCCTCTGCGAGGACCTGATAGCAAAACAAACAGATGATCAGAGGTCCTGAAAAAGTTAGTAACTCGCAGATACTGCAGAAGAGTCCTGCGCACGTCCAACAGGTGCAATTGTCCAAAAGATTCTGGAAACTCCTCCTCGACAAAGGAGGGCAAGAAAATAAGTTGGTTTAGGTGAAACGCTGAAACCACCTTAGGCAAGAAGGAAGGCACGGTCCGAACCGTGACCCCGGACTCTGAAAACTGCAGAAAAGGGTCTCTACAGGACAGCACCTGGAGCTCTGACACCCGTCTCGCCGAAGTAATGGCCACTAAAAAGACAGCCTTCAGTGTCAAATCTTTCTCTGAAGCACGCAGAAGCGGTTCAAAGGGAGCACCCTGAAGGGCTTTCAGCACTAGCCCCAGGTTCCACGCTGGACAAGGTGCACGCACGGGAGGACGGAGCCGAAGCACCCCTCTAAGAAACCGTGCCACATCTGGATGAGCAGCTAAAGACACGCCGTCAACCTTGCCACGCAGGGAGGCCAACGCTGCCACTTGCACCCGCAGGGAATTATAGGCCAAGCCTTTTTGTACACCATCCTGCAAAAAGTCCAGAATCGGTGAGACAGGAGCCCGCAGGGGTGTGACCTCTTTAGAAGCACACCAGACTTCAAACTGGCGCCAAATCCTGGCATAAGCCACGGAAGTGGAACGCTTGCGGGCTTGCAGGAGAGTGGTAATTACTTTATTGGAATAGCCTTTGTCTCTCAATTGCGCCCTTTCAATCGCCAGGCCATAAGACCAAATCGGCCGGCGTCCTCCATGGTCACCGGACCCTGTGACAACAGGTTGGGAACCAGAGGTAACTGAAGGGGATCCTCTACGAGCATCTGTAGGAGGTCCGCATACCAAGGCCTCCTGGGCCAATCCGGGGCGACGAGAAAGCGAATGATACATACCTGTAGCAGGTGTTCTCCGAGGACAGCAGGCTGATTGTTCCCACGACTGGGTTGACGTCCACGGCAGCCCCCACCAACCGGAAGAAAACTTCGCGGGCAGTCCCGCACGCAGGGTACGCCCACCGCGCAGGCGCAGCCGTCTTCCCGCCCATGCGCGACCGTTCCCGCTCAGTTGAATGACAAGTAAAGGAATGAGTAAAACGCAACTCCAAAGGGGAGGAGAGAGGGTAGGTGAGAACAATCAGCCTGCTGTCCTCGGAGAACACATGCTACAGGTATGTATCATTCGCTTTCTCCGAGGACAAGCAGGCTGCTTGTTCTCACGACTGGGGTATCCTTAACTCTCAGGCTCACTCAAAACAAGAACCCAGGTCAATTGAACCTCGCAACGGCGAGGGCATTACAGAAATTGACCTACGAAGAACAACTAACAGAGTGCAGCCTGAACAGAACAAATCGGGTCCTGGAGGGTGGAGTTGAATTCAAACCCCAAACAGATTCTGCAGCACCGACTGCCCGAACTGACTGTTGCGTCGGGTATCCTGCTGGAGGCAGTAATGTGATGTGAATGTGTGGACTGATGACCACGTCGCAGCCTTGCAAATCTCTTCAATAGTGGCTGACTTCAAGTGGGCCACTGACGCTGCCATGGCTCTAACACTATGAGCCGTGACATGACCCTCAAGAGTCAGCCCAGCCTGGGCGTAAGTGAAGGAAATGCAATCTGCTAGCCAATTGGAGATGGTGCGTTTCCCGACAGCGACCCCCTTCCTATTGGGGTCGAAAGAAATAAACAATTGGGCGGACTGTCTGTGGGGCTGTGTCCGCTCCAGATAGAAGGCCAACGCTCGCTTGCAGTCCAATGTGTGCAACTGACGTTCAGCAGGGCGGGTATGTGGTCTGGGAAAGAATGTTGGCAAGACAATTGACTGGTTAAGATGAAACTCCGACACCACCTTTGGCAGGAACTTAGGGTGAGTGCGGAGTACTACTCTGTTATGATGAAATTTGGTATAAGGAGCATGAGCTACCAGGGCTTGAAGCTCACTGACTCTACGAGCTGAAGTAACTGCCACCAAGAAAATGACCTTCCAGGTCAAGTATTTTAGATGGCATGAATTCAGTGGCTCAAAAGGAGGTTTCATCAGCTGGGTGAGAATGACGTTGAGATCCCATGACACTGCAGGAGGCTTGACAGGAGGCCTTGACAAAAGCAAGCCTCTCATGAATCGAACGACTAAAGGCTCTCCAGAGATGGCTTTACCCTCTACACGATGATGGTAAGCACTAATCGCACTAAGGTGATTCCTTACTGAGTTTGTCTCAAGGCCAGACTCTGATAAGTGCAGAAGGTATTCAAGCAGGTTCTGTGCAGGACAAGAGCGAGGTTCTAGGGCCTTGCTCTCACACCAAACGACAAACCTCCTCCACTTAAAAAAGTAGCTCTTTTTAGTGGAATCCTTTCTAGAGGCAAGCAAGACGCGGGAGACACCCTCAGACAGACCCAAAGAAGCAAAGTCTACGCCCTCAACATCCAGGCCGTGAGAGCCAGAGACTGAAGGTTGGGGTGCAGAAGCGCTCCGTCGTTCTGCGAAATGAGAGTCGGAAAACACTCCAATCTTCACGGTTCTTCGGAGGACAACTCCAGAAGTAGAGGGAACCAGATCTGACGGGGCCAAAAAGACGCTATCAGAATCATGGTGCCGTGGTCTTGCTTGAGCTTCAGTAAGATCTTCCCCACCAAAGGTATGGGAGGATAAGCATACAGGAGGCCGTTCCCCCAATGGAGGAGAAAGGCATCCGACGCCAGTCTGCCGTGTGCCTGTAGTCTGGAACAGAACAGAGGCAGCTTGTGGTTGGTCTGAGAGGTGAAAAGGTCCACCGAGGGAGTGCCCCACTCTTGGAAGATCTTGCGTACCACTCTGGAATGGAGCGACCACTCGTGCGGTTGCATGACTCTGCTCAGTCTGTCGGCCAGACTGTTGTTTACGCCTGCCAGGTATGTGGCTTGGAGAAGCATGCCGAACTGGCAAGCCCAACGCCACATCCCGATGGCTTCCTAACACAGGGGGCGGGATCCGGTGCCCCCCTGCTTGTTGATGTAATACATTTCAACCTGGTTGTCTGTCCAAATTGGGATGATTTGGTAGGACAGTCGATCTCTGAAGGCCTTCAGTGCGTTCCAGACCGCTCGGAGCTCCAGGAGGTTGATCTGAAGATCTTGTTTCTGGAGGGACCACAGACCTTGGGTGTGGAGTCCATCGACATGAGCTCCCCACCCCAGGCAAGATGCATCCGTCGTCAGCACTTTCGTGGGCTGCGGAATTTGGAATGGACGTCCCAGGGTCAAATTGGTCCGAATGGTCCACCAGTGCAGCGAATTGCGGCAACTGAGGGACAGACGGATGACATCTTCTAGATTCCCGGCAGCTTGACACCACTGGGAAGCTAGGGTCCATTGAGCAGGTCTCACGTGAAGGCGAGCCATGGGAGTCACATGAACCGTGGAGGCCATATGACCCAGGAGTCTCAACATCTGCCGAGCTGTGACCTGCTGAGATGCTCTGGTCTGAGAGGCAAGGGATAGAAGGTTCTGCGCCCTCGCTTCGGGAAGAAAGGCCTGAGCCGTCTGAGAATTCAGCAGCGCTCCTATGAATTCCAGAGATTGGACTTTGGGTAATTTATCACAAACCCCAGCAGCTCCAGAAGGTGGACAGTGCACTGCATGGACTGAAGAGCTCCTGCCTCTGAAGTGCTCTTGACCAGCCAATCGTCGAGATACGGGAACACATGCACTCCCAGCCTGCGTAGATACGCCACAACCACCACGAGACACTTCGTGAACACCCGTGGTGCAGAGGCGAGCCCAAAGGGCAGCACACAATACTGAAAGTGCCCTGTCCCCAGACGGAATCGGAGATACTGTCTGTGAGCTGGCAGTATCGGGATGTGAGTGTAAGCGTCCTTTAAATCCAGGGAACATAACCAATCGTCTTTCTGAATCACTGGTAGAAGGGTGCCCAAGGAAAGCATCCTGAACTTCTCTTTGACCAGGTATTTGTTCAGGCCTCTCAGGTCTAGGATGGGGCGCATCCTTCCCCCCCCACCCCCCCCCCCCCCCCCCCCGTTTTCTTTTCCACAAGGAAGTACCTGGAATAGAATCCCTGCCCTTCCTGCCCGGGTGGCACGGGCTCGACCGCATTGGCGCTGAGAAGGGCGGAGAGTTCCTCTGCAAGTACCTGCCTGTGATGGGAGCTGAAGGATTGGGCTCCCGGTGGGCAATTTGGTGGAGTAGAGGCCAAATTCAGGGTGTACCCGCACCGCACTATTTGGAGAACCCACTGGTCGGAGGTTATCAGAAGCCACCTTTGGTGAAAAACTTTCAATCTCCCTCTGACCAGCAGGCCGTCTGGCACGGACACTTTGATGGCGGCTATGTTCCCATGGATCCAGTCAAAAGCCCGTCCCCAGCTTTTGCTGTGGAGGCGCAGGGGGCTGCTTAGGCGCACACTGTTGACGGGAACGAGCGCGCTGGGAATGTCCCTGTGCCTGAGGCCTTCGGGCCGGCTGGGTGTACCTATGCTTGTTGTAGGCATAGGGTGCAGCCTGCCGGGCCCGGGAAAAACGTCCACCTGAAGAGGTGGATGCTGAAGGTGCCCGGTGGGAGAGCTTGTTGAGAGCGGTTTCCCACTGGTGTAGTTGGTCCACCAACTGCTCGACCTTCTCGCTGAAAATGTTATCCCCACGGCAAAGGACATCCGCCAGTCGTTGCTGGGTGCGGTTGTCCAGGTCAGAGGCACGCAGCCAGGAGAGTCTGCGCATCACTATACCTTGGGCTCGGGATGCCACATCACAGGTGTCAGATACCCCTGGACAGGAACTTTCTGCACGCCTTCAGCTGCCTGACCACCTCCTGAAAAGGCCTGGACTGCTCCGGAGGGAGCTTGTCGACCAGGTCTGCCAGTTGCCTCACATTGTTCCGCATGTGAATGCTCGTGTAGAGCTGGTATGATTGGATGCAGGTCACGAGCATGGAAGATTGGTAGGCCTTCCTCCCAAACGAGTCCAGAGTGCAAGACTCCCGCCCAGGGGGCGCCGAGGCGGTATCCCTCGAACTCCGTGCCCTCTTGAGAGCAGAGTCCACGACCGCCGAGTCATGAGGCAATTGAGGCCGCATCAACTCTGGGTCAGAGTGGATCCTGTATTGGGACTCCGCTTTCTTGGGGATGGTGGGGTTAGATAATGGCTTCAGCCAGTTCCGAAGCAGTGTCTCTTTGAGGACATTGTGCAACAGCACCGTGGAAGACTCTCTAGGTGATGTTGGATAGTCAAGAACCTCGAGCATCTCAGCCCTCGGCTCATCCACAGAGACCACGGGAAAGGGAATGCAAATAGACATATCCCTGACGAAGGAGGCAAAGGAGAGGCTCTCAGGGGGCGAGAGCTTTCTCTCTGGTGACGGAGTGGGGTCGGAGGGAAGGCCCACAGACTCCTCTGAGGAGAAATATCTGGGGTCCTCCTCTTCAACCGAGGGGGAACGCTCCTCTTGGCACTGCCGCTTCCTCGGCGTCGAGTCATCTCTCGAGGTGACGGAGCTGGTAGTCCCGTGCGCCATGGGCGACCGATGAAGGTGCTTTTTTGTTTTCTTTCGGTGCCCGTCATAGGCGCTTGGCGGTAGAGACGAAGAGGAGGTAGAACCCCCGCAGCCTCGAGTCTGACAGGGTTCGGTCCCAATGGCCCTGGGTAGAGGGAGTGGCCGGGGCCGATTGCCCACACGGCCGGCGGGCCGACGGTACCTGTACTCCTGGGGTCGGTGCCGATTTCGTCGACATCGGTACCGAAGATCCGGCTGTCGACACCGATGCCGTCGAGGTCGACGTCAAGGGGCCGGCGCAAGTTCCGAAAAGACGGTCCCGAAGAACTTGCCTCGCCACCTGTGTCCGCTTCCGTAAGCCGAGACACAAGGTGCACGTCTTGGTATTATGCTCCGGCCCGAGGCACTAGAGATACCAAGCGTGGGTATCGGTCTGCGAGATCTGCCGGCCGCACCGACCACACTTCTTGAATCCGCTCGGGACCTTCGAGGACATCGACGGAAAAATCGCGTCGGCGAAGTCAAAGTCGTCGATGGTGGCGGTGAAAAGCACACCCGAAAAAGAAACGACCGCGCGGCCACAAGGCCGCAACAAAGCGCCCTCGCGACTAAAAACGACGAGGGGACTCTTTTTTTTTTTTTTTTTACAATTGAAAAAGAAAAGAAATACGCGAACGCGTACGAAGGAGAAAATTCTCGCGGCTAGGCCGCGATCCGGTTTCCGGGGCTGACAGAGAGAGACGGCAACACGTCTCTCTCCAGCGAGGAATAGAAAAAAACTGAGCGGGAAAGGTTGCGCACGGGCGGGAAGACGGCTGCGCATGCGCGGTGGGCGTGCCCTGCGTGCGGGACCGCCCGCGAAGTTTTCTTCCGGTTGGTGGGGGCTGCCGTGGACGTCAACCCAGTCGTGAGAACAAGCAGCCTGCTTGTCCTCGGAGAACCACTTCTCCTGGATGCAGCCGAATCCGCAGGAGCACTCGCCCTATCAAGGGCCACGGAGGGAACACATACAGTAGGCCCGGAGGCCAGGGTTGAGCCAAGGCATCCAACCCCTCCGCGCGAGGATCTCTCCGTCTGCTGAAGAAGCACGGGACTTTGGCATTGGTGCTTGTCGCCATTAGATCCATCACGGGCTTGCCCTACTTGGCACATATCTGCAGGAATACTTCGTCTGCAAGCTCCCACTCCGCTGGATCGATCTGATGCCTGCTTAGATAATCGGCTTGCACGTTGCTCTGACCTGCAATGTGAGCTGCCGACAGAAACTGTAGATGCAGCTCGGTACAGTGGCAAATTTGTTCGGCCTGCGCGGCTAGAGCTCTGCACTGAGTGCCGCCTTGTTGATTTATGTAGGCCACTGCTGTCGTGTTGTCCGACATCACTCTGACAGCCAATCCTTCCAGGGTCACTTGAAAGGCCAGAAGCGCCTGAAACACCGCTTTCAACTCTAGGCGGTTGATGGACCACTCCGACTCCTCGGGTGTCCATAGACCCTGGGCATGCTTCCCCTTGCAATGTGTGCCCCAGCCTTTCAGGCTGGCATGTCACCACTAGGCACCAATCGGGGAGCGCCAGCGGCATTCCTCGCCGCAGCATGCTGTCTGAGAGCCACCACTCCATGCTGAGTCAGGCCGCAGGGAGCCAAGAGAGTCTGCATTGATAATCCTGAGATACTGGAGACCATCTTTGGAGTAAAGCATACTGTAGAGGTCTCAGGTGCGCTCTCGCCCAGGGCACCAGTTCCATGGTAGCCGTCATCGATCCAAGCAGCTGGACAATGTCCCAAGCTCGCGGGTGGGGCATCCTCAGGAGCAGACGGACCTGATTCTGAAGCTTGCACCGCCTTTGCTCGGGTAGGTACACATACCCCGAGGCTGTGTCGAACCTGGCCCCCAAATATTCTAGAGACTGCGAGGGGGTCAGGTGACTTTTGGCCAAATTGACGACCCAGCCCAGAGATTGAAGTACTGAGACCACTCTGGCTGTTACATGCTGACTCTCTGCAGCAGAGTTTGCTCAAATGAGCCAGTCGTCCAGGTACGGGAGAACCCGAATACCCTCTCGCCTTAGAAAGGCAGCTACTACCACCATAACCTTTGAAAAGGTGCGGGGAGCTGTGGCGAGGCCAAAAGGCAAGCCCCGGTACTGGAAATGCTTTCCCATCACTGCAAACCTCAGAAACTTCTGGTACGGGGGCCAAATTGGAATGTGCAAGTAAGCTTCTTTCAGGTCTAGAGACGTGAGAACTCTCCTGGCTGTACCGCCGCAATGACGGAGCGCAGGCTTTCCATGTGAAAATGCCGCACTCTCAGGGACTTGTTTAATTCTTTTAAGTCCAGAATAGGGCGAAAAGACCCTCCTTTTCGCGGCACCACAAAGTAGATGGAGTAGCGGCCGCAGCCGTGTTCGGCGGGAGGTACCGGGGACACGGCCCCTATCTGAATCAGACCTTGCAAAGTCTCCTCTACCGCCACCCCTTTGGCAGCAGAACCGCATCGGGACTCCACAAACACGTCTCTTACAGGGGCGTGGAATTCTATTCTGTAACCGTCTCTGATCTGAGGAAATATTGGCCCACTCCTCGGCAAAGAGGGAAAGACGTCCTCCGATGACAGGACTCGAGGAGAGGGCTGGCGCACCATCATTGAGAGGGTCGCCCCTGAACTCCAGGCCTTGAGCCAGCGGCTGCGGAACGTTTGTCCGAGCGAAAGGAGTTCCTCTGCTGAAAACGGGCACGAGAAGTGAACCCAGCAGAACGCCCCGGGCGGTACCTTCGAGCTTCACGGAAGCGAGGTCTGTAAGAGGAGTGGACCGCCGCACCCTTAGAGGAAGGCCGAGGCCTATCTTCGGACAAGCGCTGGGGTTTAGCCTCACCCAGGCCCTTCACAATTTTCTCCAACTCCTCACCAAACAGGAGAAGGCCTTGAAAGGGCAACTTCACCAACCTTTGCTTAGAGGCCATGTCCACCGCCCAACGCCGTAGCCAAAGAAGACGGCAAGCCGCCACTGCTACTGCCATGTGTTTAGCCGAAGCTCTGACAATATCATAAAGGGCGTCAGCAAGAAAGGACAAGGCCGACTCCATCCGCAGAGCCACATCTGAAAAGGGCTCCGCTCCATCACCGGGCTGTTCCACTGCCTGTTGCAACCAAGCCAGGCAGGCTCTAGCAGCATAACTGCATGCCGACGCCCGAATAGTGAGACCTGCAAGTTCAAACGACCGTTTAAGTGCTGATTCCAGTCTACGGTATTGAATATCCTTCAGGGCAACACCTCCTTCAACAGGGAGGGTAGTTCTCTTTGTCACAGCTGTGACTAGGGCATCCACTTTAGGCATAGCAAAGGAGCCATATGCTCCTCACTCAGAGGGTATAATTCCCCATAGCCCTGGAAACTTTCAACGGTCCCTCGGGATTAGCCCATTGAGCTGAAATAAGCTCTTGGATGGAGTCATGCAAAGGAAAGGCTCGAGCACACTTTTTGGTACTAGCCATCCTAGGATTCACAGAGGAGGCTGAGCCACTGTCAGGGTCCTCAATAGAGAGAGCCTGCAGGGTATCAGAAATAAGCGCTGGCTGCTCATCACGGTGGAAAATCCTCACCGCGGAGGGATCGTCTAGATCCTGAGTCACTTCTGCACCAGACTCTGGCTCCTCAGACCATGAAGGCCTGCCAGAGTCCTCCGAATCCTCACAGCCCGACCACGGGGGGGGGGGGGGGGGGGGGGGGGGGGGGGGAATGGAGGTGCAGCACTCTCTGAAGGGGAATGAGCCCTTCTGCGCTTCATATTCTGCCAATTATCAGGGAATAACGCCTCAGAGGGCATACCCAGGCTAGAATCCACCGGGGGGGCATTAGAAGAGGCCCTTGCAGGGCTTTGTGGGAGAGCTCTTTTAAGCATGTATGCTTTATGCATTAATAAGACAAAATCAGGGGAGAAAAACTCACCCTGGGCACCCGGATCTCTGCCGAGGCTAGTAGCTCTCATATCAGCCTCACTCTGAGGCCTCCCCCCGGGCTCAGGACTCTCCGTCTCAGCGGAGGTTGCGCCATGTGGTAAATTCAAAATGGCGTCTGCTGCCAGCTCAGAGCGCGAAGAATCGTCGCTCGCCATGCTCGGGCCGGCTCTAACGTCTGTACAGCACGATTTACAGAGCCCCGCTGCTGATCTGCGCTTGCCACACTTGGAACAGCGCTTTACATTCTCTGCAGCCATCGCCGAAAACGGCGGTTCGCGCCAAAATCGCCCCGATCACGAGCCCACCCCGGAGGAGTCAGAAAACACTCTTACCTCACTGGACCGAGTATCACAGCTCCGGTCCCACAGAAAAAGGCAAGGAAAAACCTCTGTTCCTTTTGTTTTTTTTTTTTAAACGCTGTGAGGAAAGCAGAGGTAAATAGAACTCCGGAGGCTCAGGTGATTGGGAAAGGCAGGGAAAGGGCGAACCTATGTGCCTGCATCCACTGTTGGTGGGGAAGGACAGGGAAAGCTAAGCAATGTGTCCACATCCACGGAGGTATGGGTAAGGCAGGGAAAGGGTGAACCTATGTGCCTTTAAAGTGAAGCTGCTATAGCCTCCAACACCCCGGCTAACAACTGGCAAGCCAGGAGCCACCTCCAGGCAGATTTTTGATGGAGCTCGAAGATGCTACAACCACTCTGCTAGGGGAGATAGAGATTACTGAAGGAGAGGCAGTGGAGCAAGCTGGTATGAGGCACTGAAAAAAGTGTGCTCTCTATCTCCCTCTGCTGGTTGATGGACACAACCCATCTGTAATGGCTGCATCTGCTTGATGACAAGGAATATATGAGATGCAGTGCCCGCCGTATATTATCAAAAGTCTACCGCACACTGATGAAGCCTGCTTGATCTTCATGTATCAAAGCCGGAAGATAGTTCTGTAAACACGTAGCTAAAATCTTGGTAAAGATTTTATAATCAACCCCTAACAGTGAAATGGGGCGATAGGAGCCGCAGTTAAGGGGTCCTTACCTGGTTTTAATATAACTGGGATAGTTGCCAAATTCCATGTTGTTGGTATGGGCTGACCCTCACTAAAGGAATTGAATAGACGCAATAGCACTGGACCCAAGATTTTAGCAAAGGTTTTAAAGAATTTGTTGGTGAAACCATCCGGCCTTGCTGGGGCAGAGAGTACGGATCGCCTGGAGGATCTCCTCTAGATCAACAGGACGAGATAGTTGTAGTTGAGCCCCTGCAGAAAGCACCGGCAACATAACCTGATCCAGAAAAACCCAGATACCCTCCCCTGAGGGATGCACATCCGGAGTATAAAGATTTTCATAGAACCTCTAAAACGACCTTTGTATCTGTGATAACTCAGATGTTATTGTGCCACCCTCAGTTTTAAGGCTAGATACATGATTGCGAGTGGCTTGCTTTTTAAGCCTGTGGGCTAGAAGTTTACTAGATTTATTTCAAACTCAAATTGACACTGCCGAACACGTTGCAATTGCTCAGCTATGTCAGCTAACTGCAGCTCGTGTAATTCATTTCGCAACTTATGTAATTGCTCTAACTCTATGGGTGAATGTTGCGGGGTCTGTCGATGCAATGTCTTTTCTACTGTTAACAATTTCCTCCTCAGGTCATGTTCCGCCGCTCTACGCTCTCATTGTATAGGGGACTTTAAAGCTATGAAATGTCCACGCAGTACCGCCTTCAACCCATCCCACAAAACACCCAGTGAAACTTCCCCATTGTCATTGAACTGAATATACTCCTTAATATGATTCTCTATTTGCACAACATACGGCAGCTCTGATAAGATGGAATTGCCCAGACGCCATTCAGGCCGGACTCTCTGCGCCACCAGGAAACTCAGCTTTAATACTACTGGGCTATGATCTGACCACGTGTGGCAGACGATTTGATGTTCCAGAACTACATGAATCAGCTCAACATCCTCCAACCAGAGGTCAATGCGTGAGAAAGACTGGTGGACCTGTGAAAAATAAGTGTATTCCCGAAGAACAGGATTACTCTGCCTCCAAAAGTCTGATATCTCCCAGCTCTCCAAAAAAGCAAGGTCACGTTTCACATATAGGACCACTCTAGTGGAGTTGTTTAAACGGGGATCGACAATTACATTAAGTCCCCCCAAATGAGCAGCCGACCTACTTTATGCTTCAACAGTGTTTGGTCTAGCTGATGGAAAAAGTTTCTATGATCAGCATTTGGCCCATATACGTTCAATATAGTATATTTGTGACCCCCTAGTGAAGTAATTACTAATAAAAATCGTCCCTCTTTATCTCTGACAACTTTATCCACATTCCAAGGCTGCAAATCATTAAAAGCTATGAGAACCCCTCTAGTTTTACCACCCTCCTTATTAGAAGTAAAATATTGATAAGGTTTTATTTATTTATTTATTGCATTTGTATCCCACATTTTCCCACCTTTTTGCGGGCTCAGTGTGGCTTATAATTATTGTCGATGCCTACACAGTGACTCATGAGCTGGGTTTTTTTTTAGTTTCAACAGTTTTTATTAATGAAGCACAAAAATGGTGTTTACATAATGTAAATGTCTCTACAATCAATCAACACACACCAAGTACGGAAATTGTACGATATTACTCATCTCCATTAATCTTTTAACTTTATCCCCCCCCCCCCCCCCCCCCCTTTGTACTATTAACTGACATTTAATCAACAAGATCTATTAACAGCAATTTCCCAACAACCCTTTCCCCCCCATCTTTCCCTTCTACCAGTTGACACCATATGTTCAAATGCTTTGACTCCCAAAATATAACCACTTTCAGGTGTCAGCTTTACTCATGAGCTGGTTTTAAGTGGGTCTCTTGAATGAAGGCAATATCTGCCCTCAAGCGTAGCAACTCCCTAAACATCAATTGACGCTTCATAGGAATATTAAGGCCTCTCACATTTAAACTTACCAAAATTATATCAGACATCTATGATCTATTAAGAGAAATACAATATCAGGATACCCATTATCTTTAACATACCAAAATCCCTCCTGCCTCTCCCTCTGGTCAACAGTATTACATTGAACAATCAGACACTCTCTAATATCTTGTTCTCCCAACCCCGTCCCCAATCCCTCCCACCACATCCATAGCATTGAGATCCTCCCTAAGATCACAACAGAGAGGTATCAAATGAAAAGAAGTGACATGTTCTCACTGCTCCCCTCCCGCTTCATAAATTTCAAAATTTAGATTAAGCTACGCATCTTATCCCCAACAGTAGACTACCCAACAGCATAAATAGGTTAAACTTCTCAGGCCTAGTTCCACACATACACCAAACAAACCAGGTGGCCTGACTAATAGCAGCACACTAAATGAAGTCAGGCCAGCTGGCCATCAGATTTTTGACGCTGCAGACGCTTGTGACCTTTTTCAACTCGCTGCCACCTTGGACGTGCAGGCAGAGAGGTCGCTCTTGAGCTTCTCACGGTTGTTGCCGGCTCCGTGCTACTTCCCTCCGGTAGAATCACCCGAGCATCCTCTATCGATTTGATTTGCTGCATGCGGCCATCCCTGTAAAAAAACCAAGGCAAACGGATGCCGCCAACAATATTTAATCCCCAGTTCTCGGAGCATAAGAGTAACTGGTTTCAGTGCAGCTCTTCGTTTCAGGGTTGCTGCAGCTAAATCCTGATAGATTTCGATAGCATAGGTGTCCCATTTAAAGTTATGAGCTTTGCGAGCCGCCTGCAACACCTGCTCCTTTAGCTTAAAGTCCTGGAAGCAGGCTATAATATCTTTGGAGAGATTTCCTCGCGCGGGACCCAGGGCTCTAAGAGAACGCTGCAGGTTCAATCATTGCACCCGTCTCGGCTAGCAATGAGCTGACAATTTGCTGCACCGTCGCTTCACAATCCTAATACAACGGAACTTCGGGTAATCCTCGAAAACGCAAATTGCGCCTACGGCCCCTATTCTCGAGGTCCTCAATCTTTTCCGCAAGCTGTTGAACTTCTGCTTGCGCTTCATCGCATCGCCGATGAATCGAACTCCTCTGCCTGATCATCCATTCGAGTCTCTACTTCCTCCATTCTTGTCCCGAGCTCTCAAATTTCCCCCCGCAAGTCCGCACCCAGGGCGGCCAAGTCCGCTCGTACTGCGTTAAGATCTCCGCTGATCGCCCTTTGCCACTCTTTAAACTCATCTAAAGGCACAGCAGCCGACTTAGCAATATCCACAGGAGATCCGAACAGGTCTGGCGGGGACGATGCCCCTGGTTGTTGGTCTTGCTGCAGGGCCTCCAACTGCAGGCTCGCCACGCGGTTCGCGGCTGCATTTGCGAACCCAAACTGGAAGAGATCTGCTTGCCGATTCATCTCACAAAAGAGAAATATGGATTCCTCGATATATCTTAACTTAGCTCACTTGATCGCTGAACTACTGGGAGCATAGGCTGGAGTAAAAGTATAAAGTAACTCAAAGGGGAGCAGGAGCTAATTTTTCAAGCGACCACTGCAGTCGATGACGTCACTTCCTCCCATAAAGCAATCCTTGATTTCGTCAAATAATCTTACCTCTCTAGCATGCCCCGATGTTACATTTACACGGTCAAAATTGGGGTAATTGAAATCACCCATAATTATTGTGTTGCCCAGTTTGTTTGCGTCCCTAATTTCCGATAACATTTCTACATCCGTCTGTTCATCCTGGCCAGGCGGACGGTAGTATACTCCTATCACTATCCTTTTCCCCTTTACACATGGAATTTCAATCAGATGTGTTTTGTTTCCTGCAGAATTTTCAATCTATTTGATTCAAGGCCCTCTTTAAAATACAGTGCTACACCTCCACCAATTCGATCGACCCTATCACTACAGTATAATTGTACCCTGGTATGACAATGTTCCACTGGTTATCCTCCTTCCACCAGGTCTCAGAGATGCCTATTAAATCTAATTTTTCATTTATTGCAATATATTCTAACTCTCCCATCTTATCTCTTAGGCTTCTGGCATTCGCACATAGACATTTCAAACTATGTTGTTTGTTCCTATTTACATCATGCTCAGTACTTGACAGTATTAATTTGCAATCTTTTGTCTGATGGGGAGGATGGGTGGGAATGAGGACTAAACTGGGCCCTTCTGTGCCTTCTAGAGACTATTGGTTAATGCTGTGGCAGAAAGTTCAAATTTTAAAACTATGGAGAAAAGGGTAGGGAGACTAGCTAATAAAGTTTGCCTGTCTTTTTAATTTTAAAATTCTGTGTTTATCTATACCCTACAATTCCTCTATTAAACCCTAATCTTAAAGCTGTGGCAGAAACTTCAAGTCTTAAAACTATGGGGGAAAAAAAAAAAAGTATGGAGACTAAAAGTTTGCTTACTCTTTTTAATTTTAAAAGTTCTGTGTTTATCATAGTAGCATAGTAGGTGACTGCAGAGAAAGGCCTGTACGGTCTATCCAGTCTACCCAACAAGATAAACTCGTTTGTGCTACTTTGTGTGTATACCTGACCTTAATTTGTATCTGCCATTTTCAGGGCACAGACTGTAGAAGTCTGCCCAGCACTAGCTCCGCCTCCCAACCACTAGCCCCGCCTCCCACTACCAGCTCTGCCACTTAATCTCCGCTAAGCTTCTGAGGATCCATTCCTTCTGAACAGGATTCCTTTATGTTTATCCCACACATTTTTGAATTCTGTTACCGTTTTCATCTCCAACACCTCCCGCGGGAGGGCATTCCACCACTCTCTCCGTGAAAAAATACTTCCTGACATGTTTCTTGAGTCTGCCCCCCTTCAATCTCATTTCATGTCCTCTAGTTCTACCGCCTTCCCATCTACTGAAAAGGTTCGTTTGCGGATTCATACCTATCAAATATTTGAACGTCTGTATCATATCACCCCTGTTTCTCCTTTCCTCCAGGGTATACCTGTTCAGGTCAGCCAGTGTCTCCTCATACGTCTGTAACGCAAAACCCATACCATTTTTGTAGCTTTTCTTTGCACCGCTTCAATTCTTTTTACATCCTTAGCAAGATACGGCCTCCAAACCTGAACACAATACTCCAGGTGGGGCCTCACCAATGACTTATACAGGGGCATCAACACCTCCTTTCTTCTGCTGGTCACACCTCTCTCTATACAGTCTAGCAACCTTCTAGCTAAGGCCACCGCTTTGTCACACATCGCCTTCAGATCCTCAGATACTATCACCCCAAGATCCCTCTCCCCGTCTGTACATATCAGACTCTCACCGCCTAACACATATGTCTCCCGTGGATTTCTACTCCCTAAATGCATCACTTTGCATTTCCTTGCACTGAATTTTAATTGCCAAACCTTAGACCATTCTTCTAGCTTCTGCAGATCCTTTTTCATGTTTTCCACTCTCTACTGGGTGTCCACTCTGTTACAAATCTTAGTATCAGCCACAAAAAGGCAAACTTTACCTTCTAGCCCTTCAGCAATGTCACTCACAAATATATTGAACAGAATCGGCCTCAGCACCAATCACTGAGGCACTCCACTACTCACCTTTCCCTCCTCCGAGCGAACTCCATTTACCACCACCCTCTGGCGTCTGTCCGTCAACCAGTTCACCACGTTGGGTCCTATCTTCAGCCTGTCAAGTTTATTCAACAGCTTCCTGTGGGGAACCGTGTTAAAAGCTTTTCTGAAATCTAAGTAGATTACATCTATAGCACGTCCCTGATTCAATTGTCCGGTCACCCAGTCAAAGAATTCAATGAGATTCATTTGGCACAATTTACCTTTGGTAAAACCATGTTGTCTTGGATCTTGCAACTTAATGGCGTCCAGGAAAATCACTATCCTTTCCTTCAGCGCTTCCATTACTTTTCCAATAACCGAAGTGAGGCTTACCGGCCTGTAGTTTCCAGCTTCTTCCCTATCACCACTTTTGTGAAGAGGGGCCACATCCACTGTTCTCCAATCCCACGGAACCTCTCCCGTCTCCAAGGATTTATTAAACAAATCTTTAAGAGGAACCGGCAGAACCTCTCTGAGCTCCCTCAATATCCTGAGGTGGATCCCGTCCGGTCCCATAGCTTTGTCCACCTTTAGATTTTCAAGTTGTTCATACACACTCTCTTCCGTGAACAGTGCTATATCCACTCCATACTCATATGTACTTTTGCCAGTCAATCGTGGTCCTTCCCCAGGATTTTCTTCTGTGAAAACAGAACAAAAGTATCTATTTAGCAAATTTGCTTTTTCTTCATCATTAGCTACATAGCGGTTCGCAGCACCTTTCAGTCTCACAATTCCCTTTTTAGTCTTCGTCCTTTCACTAATATACCTGAAGAAATTTTTGTCACCCCTCCTTACATTTCTAGCCAGTTGTTCTTCTACTTTCGCCAGACGTATCTCTGTCTTGGCTTATCAATATCCTAGAATTCCTCTTTTAAACGTTAATCTTTAAGTTACCAAGCTCAGAATAAAATAATGTCATTTACCCACAGAGATGTCCTCTTCTCTTAGACTTCCTGGCACTGTGCATCGCAAGAGATGGATTCCGATAGTGCTTTCGATGCCGGTCTTCCACAATCCTCAGTGCTGAATCCTCACATCTCCCCTGGGGGGGGGGGGGGGGTGAGGGGGCTCGCAGAGCATCCGACGTCGATGCAAGTGCCAATGAACCTGATGACAATGAATCTGCCTACACTGAAACCACAGATAATGTCAATGCCGATGTCGAAGCTTCAGCCTTGGCTCTAAAAAGAATTTCTATTGACCCATTCTGGCTAACTGGGTTCTGGCTTGGTCTGAAGACACAGAACACAGTTGCAAGGGGTATGGTCAGACCCTAAACATGGAAAACAGTTTAAAAAAAAAGTGGCTGTGCCTGAAACCGTCTCATTGCATCGGAAGCAGCTCTGAAGCAACTGGGAACTTTCAAAGGAAAAGTAAAAGAGTAGATGGTACCCCAAAAAGGATGAAGCACCAGAGAAAAAAATAAGGGAAAGATCCAATCAGGGCTCAGGCCAAGTGCGGCCTACTGAACGCGGTAAATAGGGGAAAAAAATAAAATTGAACAGGAAGAAAGTGAACCTGAAAGAGGCAGAGAACTGAAGAAAAAATAAAAAAGGCACAGAAGCAGCTCTTTTGCACCGAACCTGTAGCTGTGAGGAGAGAAGGAAAAACGCGGCCCCTCCTCACCGTGGAAGAAAAAAAAAAAAAAAAAGAGAATGTTGGTCCCGCGCTCTTGCGGTGGGCAGGAAGGCTCTCGCACATGCGCAGTGGAGCACAACTCGTGCTCCAAAGAATTCTGTAAAAGCTTGATACAAGCTCCGGACCGGGCAACGCAGACCACGTTACCCAAATGTGAGAATATTAGCCTGCTTCTCCTTAGAGAAAAGTTTTACATTTTCTCCATGCACAGTAGCAACAAAGCTGTCAAGAGTTTCTAGGCTGCTAAGTTAACAATAGCAGAACAACAAATTCAGCCCCTCCTGCCCATCACTCTACTGGTCCTTTCAGTGATCTGAAGAATTCACTGTGAGCTTTCTCTTGAAAAGTTCAGGGATCTCTATTTTAGTGTGTAAGCTGCAAAATATGAACTTCCCCAATAACATCTGACAGGTACTTGCTATATTGGTCCAGATTGGCCACTGTCAGATAGCATGGTACATATTGTAAATAATTGTCACAAATTGAATGCAGTGAAAAACAGGCTCAGGCTTTTTAAGCAAACTAGGCCTGTAAAATCATAGGATCTCTCAGTCCTGATACTTCACTGAAGAAATGTGACAGTCTGAATAAGTTAATGAAGCCTGGCAGAGTTACAAAGTTGGCAAGGATTGTGTACAGCTGGACATAGGCATGCGGAGAAACTATAAGAAATAATTGGGCAAAGATAAGGCCAGGTGCAGAAAAGTTAAATTTAAGGATGAGCGAAGCTTGGAGATAAGCAAACTTGCTAAGGTTGAAACTTGGTCATAATTGGATGAGAGATAAGAAAGTTGGAACTTGGGCATAATTGGATGTATGTGCCAATTATGATGAAATTGCAGGTGGTCAAATGCATAGGCTAATAGAAAATAATGGTAGAAGAAAAGTATAAATACTGGCAAACTTGTTAAGCCAGTCGGAGAAGCCAGTAACCTGTGAAGGCACATGCCATGTGTCATGACATGCTGCTCTCCCAACAGCTGATTGCCTGTACTGCGATACCTTTCTCTGTTAAAGTTTGCTTTTGGTGAGTATGAAATAAACTTATAAATCTATCCCAGTGTGTCCTTCTGATTATGGAGCTTGAGGTCAGAGTAATTAGTGGGAACACGCTAATTATTAACATTTTGGTGACGCCCATCGCTGCCGAACATTAGCTTTTCTAAAATGTTTAAGCTACTAGAATTACAGCAAACATAACTTTAAAATGTCCTTTACACTTTCCCAATCATTTTTATATGTAACTTCGTATTCAAGGTCTTTCCTTCCAGGAAGACTGCCAAAACAAGCTTGTTTCCAGACCCAGTTTTTTCTGTCCAGTCAACTCTGATAACATACGCCATTCAGACCTACTGGTTTGAGATGCTGACAGTGAATTGGAACAGTGAATTTAAAGATAATACTGGGGTTTGTTTTATGCTTTTACTGTGCGCTTCCTTCTCTGTACTCAGAGCTGGAAATGTACTGCTTGTTCCCCTTTTCACCCAGTAAACTTTCTGCTCTGTATTGAGAACGGAAGGGCTTTTCCATAAACTGGCTCTATACTGAGAGCTAGGTCCTTTCTGTCCTCCAGCCCTACCCTATTAATTAAGTATGCACATGCTGTTGGTTCAAAATTCAGCCTAATACTTACTTTTTTTGAATTACAAGCACTACCTTTTCTGCTTTAAAAATTATTATTTTTTAATTAGACAGTGTCCCATTAAGTGGATACTGACCGTCCCCCTTTGTAGAGATCTGCTTAGGACTTGTGCCCACCACAGACGGAGAGTCAGAGTCCTTTTGGACTTACCTGTCGCCGGTGGAGAGTCAACAACGTCCTTTGTGGGTTCCCCCTGAAACCCTACCTAGCCTCTCCCAAGGAGTGTTTTTTTTAGGATGACACACTTTGTATAGGAGTGTCAAGGACTGATTGCCCACCATATCCCAGGTGGAGAGTCACAGTCTGCAGTAAGTCCTGGTACTATTTGCATTGGAGTGCCAAGGAAGTTGTACCTCTTCACCGAGTGTTACAACCTACTTCCCATTGCATACCGATATCAGGATCCTGCTTTCCCTATATAAAGCACTGGTTTTCCAGGTCTGGGTTTTCCCTCCGCAGAGAGGAATATCATAACCCTCCTTACCCTTTGTGAACAAATGAGTGTCAGAGGAGTGGTCTTTTTAGGGTCCGCTTATTCCCTCTGGTGAATAGAGGGGTGCCACAGCCCTACTTACCTTTTGTGTATAAAGGTGTGATTTTTGGGGTGCCCCAGTAAACGATCCAAATTGTCCCCTAGATTATCTAAAAAATTTTCTAAATTGATTATACTTTTTTTTTTAATTAAGATTTCTAGTTCAAGTGTGTTTGGCAATGGTGTTATAACGCTGCCTTGTCTTAAGTTTCTTGTAATGGCTCCTGCTAGAAAAGGACTTAATTAGTGGACGCATTACTTATGGTCTCAGGTTTAGAACGCGGGGTTTAGCTAAGTCCCTTGACCATTAGATACTGTATCAGCTAAGTATAGATATTACTGTGTCTTGTCACGGTGAGCTAAAGGAGTAGCTCTGCGAATTACCGTCGACAACCCACTCTTCTTACTCAGACGCATTTGTAGGTCACCTGGGTAAACGTGGGGTATTTCATTAGCCTCCTTTGTAATCCCTCCCTCGATTGCAGTGTGTGTGACGCAAACCTTGGAGGAGTATCCCTGAAGAGTGGAGAATTCTGAAGAGAGGTAAGTATATAATTCACTTTATTTTTTGGATTAATTTTTAATGCAGATTTAGGTATACTGCCAGCATTGTTGTAATTTCTTTACTACTAGTTAGTCTGTTAGACTCCCTTCACACTGTAAAACATAACACTCTTTCTGCCATACACTTTTCTGACCATGGCCACTCCTTTAGAAACTGTTCTAAAGTTTTTCCCTTTTGATAAATACCTTAATGCGATATTTATCTTTATTGGGGCACAGAAAGGTAATCCCAAATCTCTGCACTCTTCCCAAAGCCCGGCACATCCACCTTTGGATGCAATCGCACCTACAGCTCCATCTCCATGTAAGGGGGCTCCAAAAAAACTTCTAACCCAACCCTCTAAACCAGTGAACTCCCTGTTATTCCCTATCCCTTCGGGCAATGATAATCCAGGTCAGTCCCAAGTTGACGCTATGACTACCCTTGACAAAATAGACCAGGCTCCCAATGTTTTGCGGCAACCAGAAGTTGCCAGCCGAAATCGCCATGCACATATTGAGTGTTGGCGCTGTCATCGGCTAGGTCATTTTGCTGCTGAATGCCGCCAAAATCCACAGTCCTTTCATAGGCATGCCCGGCGTTTTAATCCCCCTGTCCAGCAATTGTTCCCTGACCAACGCCGTTCTCAGTGACTAGGCGTGGTCTGTATCCAAGCAGATTATAAGGCCTCTATGATCACACTGCTCCACTGTAATGTTGTGAAGAACAATGCTTAAGCCATTAGATTGAAGAATAGGAGTTATCCCAAATACAAATGATTTGTCCATTATATGCAGCAGCTGACTCTGTGTGTGTTAAAAGAAAATAAATCTCCAGATTCTTTAGTAAGTTACTTTCAATGTCAATATTTGTGTGTGTCGGGTGGATAGAGACTGATCACCTTTAATCTACCCTGTCTGTCTCTTATTTCACAAATACTGCATTTATGTCTGTCTTTGTTTGTTATGCTTCCTTGCTAGAGAAATGTTTGCTAGCATAGCTCTAAATGTTCAGGAGAAAAACAATGCATTGTAAATCAGTTTTTTATGGGAATACTGGAGGATTCCCTTTTGCTGAATATTTTATGAGCAGAATTTGAGTACTCAACCTTTTTGTTTTTTTACAAAGCTGCTCAAAGTCTACCAACTTGTGGAAGGTTAAATATATTATTCAATTTTTTTTAATCTACATACAGTCTGTATTATTTGCTCATCAAGAACTCTTTGTGTACTAGTAACTTTGCCTTAAGATAACTGTATTCTCATTTCCTAGTGTAATAGCAGTTTGCTTTTTATTTTGTCGGTTTATCTCTTGTTTCATAGGACAAATATGGTAAATTCTGTTTGCATCTTTCTTTTTGTCTGGCTGTTTAATGTGCTTCTTTTTTCCTGCTTTTTGATTCATTAACAAGACTGTAACTAGAGACAATTCCCAGCAAGGAGCCTTTTCGCTCAATTATGCAAAATAATTTATGTTTCATGGTCATGTAATTGATGTATATTCTTTGAGATATGATAGGGTAAATAATCTTTACTCATGATCTTTTGCTAATTGACCTAGCTATACCAGTGGAATATAAAGAAGTATATTGAACTTCCTTTAAAAAAAAAAAAAAAAAGAGTTATTTCAATGCACTCCATCGGAATTTCAGCTGCAGTTTAAATCCAAAGGAGACTTTAAAAATGTTTTTATTACCCCTGGAATAGCTATGCACACAAGTATTTCTGGTTCTAAGAAACCATTTTGGTAATTCATCATATATACTTGTATATCACACCATGCCTATTTTAGAAAAATATGCCTAGTATTGCATACTGTTCACCCCAACCCCTACACCGCCTCCTACCCCACCACTTGACATATCTCCTCCACCCCCCTCCCACTCCCCCCTTCCCCTCCCTTTTTTCTCTCCCCCCTCTAACCCTCTAACTTTACCATTTATTATTTTAGCCACCAGAGGGGGCTACGATGCTACACATTTCCAGCTATGTTTTGATTTGTGAGGAGATTCATAAGAAAGCACACAGATGAAACATTCCCACTCATTTTTGGGTAATTATTTTATTTTTGTTACATTTGTACCCCGCGCTTTCCCACTCATGGCAGGCTCAATGCGGCTTACATGGGGCAATGGAGGGTTAAGTGACTTGCCCAGAGTCACAAGGAACTGCCTTTGCCTGAAGTGGGAATCGAACTCAGTTCCTCAGTTCCCCAGGACCAAAGTCCACCACCCTAACCACTAGGCCACTCCTCCACATGTCAAAGGATACACAGAGATGGTATTTCTATGTGAAAGGTTTCAGAGATGTTTAAGTTTAGCTGTTCATGTGTAATTTGCATGTACTTTTTACAAGTGCATATTTTTGGAAAGTCACATGACAGGATATCTAGAAAGAACACTGCACGTTGATTGGATGGTCAGAGCACATGATTGGTGGTGTAGGGTATGTTAAAATGTTTGAAGAGGGAAATGTATATGGTATATTCTTTTGTATTTTTTTATTCCAAATTCACTTCAACTACATTTGCATAAAGTATCAAACCTGAGAATATTTTGTCTTTCTTTGAAGCACCCTTATTTACTCTGACTTGGCATCCTTTTGAAGCAAGTCTGAAAACAGTGACACCTACAGCTGCATTATTGGAAGGAGAATTTTTGGACTTATTTAAAACCTGCTCCATTTGCTGCACTTTTACCCATTTTTGCTTTTATGCAAATTCTGTTCCATTCTTTCTGTCCGCTTATTAGATGTGCAAGCATAGGTTTACAGTTTGATTCATGTTTCATAATGTTTTTGGTCACCCAATACGCATGTGTTCTGCCTATTTCATAGCCAAATGTTTTTGTTTCTATTTTTCTGTATATGCCCTCTTATCATTCCACTGCTGACTGCTTTCTTAGGCAGATCACCATTTGTAAGTACATGTACACATCACATTTCTTTAATAAATGCCTTTTCAGATACAATGGTCAGAGACTCTGCAATAACTGTCCCTTTACGAAGTACCCTTCCTGGATCAGGGACTGTCTGCCGCTGCTGTAAACTGCAAAAATCATACTTCCTGATTCAAATATGTGAAGTCTGCTACAAAACTTGACTCAGCCCTACTTCATACTGGGGACTTATGGTTCTAGATTTTTCATGTATTTCATTGTTTGTCTTTATTCTCAATGCCTTGTTTGTTGATAAAAAGAGAATTCACATTCTGTATTGCTCTAACATTTGTAAAAGAAATGCTATAACATTTTAACCTTCTTTTGTTTTGAGCTGGGGGGCCATCCCTTTACCACTGGGGGCCATCCCTTTACCACTTTCATTCTGTTTTTCAATTTCTGTTGTTGGTCACTAGTGTCCACAGATCCTCAACCTATTGAGCTTGGCAAGGTCCAAACATGAGACTGCGTCCTAATCCAGGTCATCAAGAGGTATAAGGCAACCAGAGTAGACCACCTTCTCGCAAGGGTAAGCCCAGCTACAAAGGAAAGGTGCTTCAATAGGAACCCTTGTCTCCAAGCCGGTGAAGAACATAACCCAAGAATTTAGGGTTGAAATGGAGGCCTTAATATCTGATTCAGCTGACACTGCTCCTGTCTCTTCTGGACTCTTATGCATTTGGATTCTTATCCCAACATCATCTTTCCTTGAAAGAGTTTCTTCCTGGACCCATCTATTTGATCTTCGCCCGTCACCTGCTGTCTTGTCTGGAACACCTTATATTTTGGACTTTTGCCATGATGTAGTATATGCCATGTTGAAGTATTTGGTTTTTTTTTTTATTCTTGCAACTGTTGCTGTTGTCCTATTTTGTTCTTTTGTTTCTTTTCTTACCATTAATACTACTCCTCATGTGCCTGGAGCTGCTGATGTCTTGTTTTACCAATTAACTCTTTCTATAACAGTACTGACCTTTTTTTTAATTATATATAAGTCTAATTCATCTTTCTCTTGATTTTTCTTTCCTTTCTGACTCATCCTCTTATATTGGCTCTTCTATGTATTTCCTTCTCTGATACAGGTCAACACATGTCAAGTATTGTTTTGTATGACCAATTTAATTCTATTTAATTCTATTATTCCTGACAATACGAATCATCACTTGCCTGCCCAATATTCTGTATATTGGGATATGTTACCAACTATCATTACTTCTCTGTCTTCAATTCCACAGGTGATTTCAGCCAGAAGAGGGGAGGGTAATGATAGCCTTGCCTCTGCCTCCAGTCATCCAAAAGCTCTCAAAGTTGGAGATTTGGTTCACTGGAAGTACTACACCCCTATTTACGTAGGACCCTTCCTGGGTCCACCTAAAAGATATCTGCATCTACAAAGCTCCTGATTCTGACCTTTTCAGATCCACCACCACAAATTCATCACCAGCCACCTCCACCAGTCCCGGGGGGTGCCACTGGTCCCGCAGCCTCTGCCACCACTTCAAGTTGATGGACTAAAAGAACATTTTCCAAAATTTCTTACTCCCATGACTGAGAATCTGACAACTAGAGACATTACCCATCAGAAAGAAACCACCTTACCTGAATGGAACATTGCCCATCAAAAAGAGCCCTCCCTTGTCGATTTGACCTCCATCAAACCTACTAGTGAGCCTGCACTTGTCAACCTTTCAGTAGAACCCTGTGACGCAAGTTCAAGTTTTTGCTCCGTAGCTCAGAGCAACCCACAACAGGACACTGTACTCTAAAGACTGTGTTGGGACTTGTTGTACTTATATTGCTCCTAATTTTGGTTTTGGGACTAATCTTTTATGTACTTGAAAAGTTTCACATGTTTCTTAAGTATTTCTCATTTAGGCACTAATGTTACATACCGCAAGACCCATCCCGGATAATCACTTGGACCTAGACTAATGTTAGACTGCTATTGAATTTCTTGTTGCTATACTCTTGCTTACACTCTCTATTCTCCTTACTGTTACTTGGCTCTTATATTTTCCTTATTTAATTCTCCTGCTTTAGGGAGGTATTTTTCACAAAAATCTACCCCGGGTACACCACCAAGTGATGGTTTACTTATATTTGTATTACATGGGACTCTTCGTTTTCCTAACCTCTGTTTTAGTTCAAACCCTTTACCTAATCATTTTTCTGAGAATTCTTCCCTTTCAGCTGAAACCCCAGGGTCATTCTCAGCAACCCAGTATTTTGCCTCCTTATTTCAGCTTTCTAAACAATAACAATCATGACTGCCACTTTCCTTCTAATTTGTTTTCTGTCTACTATTCGTGCACCCACAGTACCCCAGATAATGTCAGGACCTGACCATTATATTCCCTCCACAATTACCTTGTCTTTCACCAATGACATACCAGTAGTTACCCTTGATATTTGTGCCTATGTTAACTGTGGAGAGTTAAATTGGCAACGATATTGCTCTGCATATGACATATACATGTGTCTTGGGTCAATACCAAGGTAATGATAATCCCCTAAGAAAAAGTATTACAATTCTCAAACTCAAGGCAGATGTTCATCATTGCCAAATAAGCCATTGCAATCCTGATTTTACTGCCTTTTCTCAAGCCCAAGCTGATGTATGGTGGTACTGCGGAACCAATGCCATCTACCACACTTTACGTAGAAGTTGGCAGGAAACTTGTGCCCTTGTTAAATTGGTAATTCCACTAGTAATTGCCTCCCTAGGTTCACCCCACTCACCCTCTTCACACTGAATGAAAAGAGAGGCCTCTGTACCAGGCTCATTTGATGATCATGTCTATATAGACTCAATTGGAGTTCCTAGAGGGGTACCAAATGAGTTCAAGGCCTGCAATCAAATTCCTTCAGGATTTGAGTTATTTCTCATTTCTTGGGCCACAAATAATAAAAAAATGTAGACTGGATCAATTACATCCATTACATTCAACAAGGATTTGTTAATTACACTAGAAATGCTGTTCAAGGAATAGCAGCTCAATTGATTATGTTCCTATGTATTTTTAAAGCTATATTTACATAATCAAAAGTTTGACTAATGATTAGCTCTGTAATAATGATATATTAGTTGATTACAATCATATGTACTCGAACATGTTGATTTTATTGTATGACAAATAGACTTAGTTGAATTCTTCTGTTTCCAAGTTTCACTCCGCCCCAGAGGGGTAGTTATAAGATAGTTAGGCCCCTTGGGTTGGTTATGGGAAAGGGGAATCCTAGCGCTGCATTTCATGTAGCATATATCTATATGTCCGCATGTTGACTGTTGCTATGGCCTTGTCTCTCACTATGTCAGCCCGCCCATGTCACCTCAGGCATATACATCTCCTCACTGGACTCTAAGAGCCCTCTGGAACGGATGGCCACATACTAGAAGTACTATGTATGCCGGCCCCACCGGTGGGCCCAGCAAGAGGGGAAATGTAAATAATTGTCACAAATTGAATGCAGTGAAAAACAGGTTCAGGCTTTTTAAGCAAACTAGGCCTGTAAAATCATAGGATCTCTCAGTCCTGATACTACACTGAAGAAATGTGACAGTCTGATTAAGTTAATGAAGCCTGGCAGAGTTACAAAGTTGGCAAGGATTGTGTACAGCTGGACATAGGCATGCAGAGAGACTATAAGAAATAATTGGACAAAGATAAGGCCAGGTGCAGAAAAGTTAAATTTAAGGATGAGCGAAGCTTGGAGGATAAGCAAACTTGCTAAGGTTGAAACTTGGTCATAATTGGATGAGAGATAAGAAAGTTGGAACTTGGGCATAATTGGATGTATGTGCCAATTATGATGAAATTGCAAGTGGTCAAATGCATAGGCTAATAGAAAATAATGGTAGAAGAAAAGTATAAATACTGGCAAACTTGTTAAGCCAGTCGGAGAAGCCAGTAACCTGTGAAGGCACATACCATGTGTCACGACGTGCTGCTCTCCCAACAGCTGATTGCCTATACTGCGATACCTTTGTCTGTTAAAGTTTGCTTTTGATGAGTATGAAATAAACTTATAAATCTATCCCAGTGTGTCCTTCTGATTGTGGAGCTTGAGGTCAGAGTAATTAGTGGGAACACGCTAATTATTAACAATATCTTACCTGAATAAAAGCAAGAGAGTTTTGAACATTTTCCAGGCAGCTGTTCTCTGGTGATATATATTGGTATCCTGAGATCTAACAAGTAAACAGATCAAAATTTCCAAATTACCTTCTCAAAAATTTTGCTTATGTAGAAGATTGAAAAAAAGCAACATTCACATTTCTGTCTAACTCCAAATGAATTGTGTGCTACATTTTAAATTCACAATATTATTGCGGCCTTCTCCTTTTTTAGACTAATCGTTTTTCTATATTTGTTTTATTATTACAGAGTATTTATTATATTTTTGTTTTATGGTTATGTAATTGCTTAAGTTTCTATAGCATTTCTCTGGCAACACAGCTAATCAAACTTTAATAAATAAAAAGATGATGTCCTATTCTATGTTTTTATATTTATATCCCGCTTCCATCAATAAAGAAGCTAAATGGGTTACAATAAGATAAAAGCACAAAAATCAGGAGTCAAAAGTATCCCTACTATATTATTTGTCTAGATATTTTCCAAAGATACGTTTTTAGTGCTTTATGAAACAGTAGATATCCTGAAAGAATACGTATTTGCTCAAGTACTGAGTTCCATAGTTTAATAGCTTGATGAGTTGTCAGAAACCTTTTTGTACCAAACATTTTTAACAGATGGAAATCCCAATAATAAATTAGAGTGGGGGGAGGGGGATCACAGCGGTTTTTTTCCCTTTTGTTCTGTTGCTGTCGTCATAATGCGCATGCTGACGTCAGGATGTGTTACGGAGACTAGCAGACCAACACCGAAGAAGTCACGAACTCAGGCAGCAAGACCAATAGAACGTTGGAGGTGAGAATTATTATATAGGATGTACTTAGCAAAGCCTGGGCCCTCTGTTATGGAAACAACAGTTTTGGATAGTAAAAGTGTTTAAGGATACCCTTATAAACCAAATCATGTTGGTTGGATGTAGAGAGGACCTTTGGAAATTGACAAGAAACTGCAGAGGCTGAAAAAATGTGATTGTCTTCTTTAGTGAAGGCAATCACATGTAAAGGTAAGGTCTGTGGCTCTACGTACACCACCAGAAGCCAGTTCAGGCATGGGGATAGTAGATGCACTTTCCTGTGAAGGGCAATCACAAGACATTAAGAAATGTTTGGAGTGAACTGTAGCTAAGGTACCTTTTTTTTTTTTTTTTTTTTAAGATGTATTGGAATATTTGTACATGTACATTTGAGATCCAGAGCACACATGGAATTCCCACTTGTTGAATAGAGGAAGAACGGAGATAATGGACATTCCTTGAGAAGGAACAATTAAGAACGCAAGGTGTAAGCTATCTTTTTCTGAATGAGAAAGGATCTGGAGAAGAAATGTCTATTTCTCTACAGGAGAAGGTGATAAATTTAGTCCTTGAAAAGCTGAAACAAAGGAGGTCAGAACTTTGATAAAAGGTAGATGTAGAGAACAGGAAAATAAGATAATAGGCACGAACACAAGGAGCAGATCACCAAGATAAAGTCTAGGAAGTACAATCCAATGAGGTTTATGCACATCAATGACATCATTATGCGTTCGAATGATGGGAAATCCATGTAACCCATTGGAAAAGGTTTCAAATACTCTAAAACCAACATAGGATTGGAACCATTTAAAATTTTGTAATTGGTAATGTGAGCTAAAGCAGTATAAAAATACATTCATGAGGCTTAAAAACACTAGAAATCACCGACTGGAATGCATAATTACATTACTGACACACAAATGTCACTGGATTGTAATTCCTGGAATGCATGTCATTTTTAGGCTATTTTTAAGTGTGTTTGAGCTTTTAAATTTCAAAATGCATTTCAGGTGGCAGAATGTTCTCCTACCAATTTAGAATATTTGTGGTGACTTGGGTTTTAATCTTCAATTTCCAGCGTTTTTAAACCCCATGGGGGTATTTCATATTGCTTTGTACTGGTTTTGACTAACAATCTCTCTCAGCTTATTTTCAAAGCTCAATATTATTACTGAAGCATTTAGGGCGTTACAAGCTGGATGTTAGGCTTTTTATTAGAAAAGTTCACCTTTGACCTTGCTTGTGTGCTGTTAAAGCTGTATACCAATTACAGTCAGCAGATTCACTTCAACAGGCTGCTGTTATGCTGCCTCTTTGCTAAAGAGTACTGGTAAGTGCAAGGAGGTTTAGTAGACAGGAGATTAAGTGACGTCAAATTGCTGAAACCAATTAGGTCAATCCCTTCCCTTCCCTGCGCAGCCATCATCCCCATATACTCAAAACAAAGGAAGCAAACCTATGAGCTGCTGCATCTACGTTGTCGTTCTTTATTGTTGGTTGCATTTTTAATAAATCTCACTTATATTTTCAAACATGCCAGCTTATGCAGCATACGGATGTACACAGAGGAAGCATAAAAACAGGATAACTTTTCATAGGTAGAGTTGTAATTTGTTATAAATCTTAATCAGAGGTCAGTTGGAGGGGCTAGTTACAGGGACACCCTAGCATGTTGTTATATTCATGCAGAGATTTTTTTCTCCTGATAATGGGCCACTAAAACAGACATCATGTTATGAGAATCAGGTGCTTAACAAATTCAGAGTTTCTATCTATGACATTCATATCCCACATTTAACATGTATTAGGTTGACGCTGGGAGCATTTGAAAGCTTTTTTTTTTTAACCTGTGCCTAGGTGGTTTGTGGGAACTTGCTCCTTCTGTTTTGAAGAATGCAGTGGTATGTTATAAAAATGCACTTAATATTGTTTATTACTATCATTTACTACCGGTTGATATACAGCAGAAGTTAACCAAATCAACTTCATGCTTTGTAAAGCGAATGCTACATACCTGTAGAAGGTATTCTCCGAGGACAGCAGGCTGATTGTTCTCACTGATGGGTGACGTCCACGGCAGCCCCTCCAATCGGAAACTTCACTAGCAAAGTCCTTTGCTAGCCCTCGCGCGGCCGTCTTCCCGCCCGAAACCGGCTCGAGCCGGCCAGTCCAGTATGTAGCAAGACAATACACTTCAAGGGAAGACACAACTCCAAAGGGGAGGCGGGCGGGTTGGTGAGAACAATCAGCCTGCTGTCCTCGGAGAATACCTTCTACAGGTATGTAGCATTCGCTTTCTCCGAGGACAAGCAGGCTGCTTGTTCTCACTGATGGGGTATCCCTAGCCCCCAGGCTCACTCAAAACAACAACCATGGTCAATTGGGCCTCGCAACGGCGAGGACATAACAGAGATTGACCTAAAAAATTTACCAACTAACTGGGAGTGTAGCCTGGAACAGAACAAACAGGGCCCTCGGGGGGTGGAGTTGGATCCTAAAGCCCAAACAGGTTCTGAAGAACTGACTGCCCGAACCGACTGTCGCGTCGGGTATCCTGCTGCAGGCAGTAATGGATGTGAATGTGTGGACAGAAGCCCACGTCGCAGCTTTGCAAATTTCTTCAATGGAGGCTGACTTCAAGTGGGCTACCGACGCAGCCATGGCTCTAACATTATGAGCCGTGACATGACCCTCAAGAGCCAGCCCCGCCTGGGCGTAAGTGAAGGAAATGCAATCTGCTAGCCAATTGGATATGGTGCGTTTCCCTACAGCCACTCCCCTCCTATTGGGATCAAAAGAAACAAACAATTGGGCGGACTGTCTGTGGGGCTGTGTCCGCTCCAGGTAGAAGGCCAATGCTCTCTTGCAGTCCAATGTGTGCAGCTGACGTTCAGCAGGGCAGGAATGAGGACGGGGAAAGAATGTTGGCAAGACAATTGACTGGTTCAGATGGAACTCCGACACGACCTTTGGCAGGAACTTAGGGTGAGTGCGGAGGACTACTCTGTTGTGATGAAATTTAGTGTAAGGGGGCCTGGGCTACCAGGGCCTGAAGCTCACTGACTCTACGAGCCGAAGTAACTGCCACCAAGAAAATGACCTTCCAGGTCAAGTACTTCGGATGGCATGAATCCAGTGGCTCAAAAGGAGGTTTCATCAGCTGGGTGAGAACGACATTGAGATCCCATGACACTGTAGGAGGCTTGACAGGGGGCTTTGACAAAAGCAAACCTCTCATAAAGCGAACAACTAAAGGCTGTCCTGAGATCGGCTTACCTTCCACTTGGTAATGGTATGCACTGATTGCACTAAGGTGAACTCTTACGGAGTTGGTCTTCAGACCAGACTCAGACAAGTGCAGAAGGTATTCAAGCAGGGTCTGTGTAGGACAAGAGCGAGGATCTAGGGCCTTGCTGTCACACCAGACGGCAAACCTCCTCCAATGAAAGAAGTAACTTCTCTTGGTGGAGTCTTTCCTGGAAGCAAGCAAGATGCGGGAGACACCCTCTGGCAGACCCAAAGAGGCAAAGTCTACGCCCTCAACATCCAGGCCGTGAGAGCCAGGGACTGGAGGTTGGGATGCAGAAGAGCCCCTTCGTCCTGCGTGATGAGGGTCGGAAAACACTCCAATCTCCACGGTTCTTCGGAGGATAACTCCAGAAGAAGGGGGAACCAGATCTGACGCGGCCAAAAAGGAGCAATCAGAATCATGGTGCCTCGGTCTTGCTTGAGTTTCAACAAAGTCTTCCCCACCAGAGGGATGGGAGGATAAGCATACAGGAGGCCCTCCCCCCAATCCAGGAGGAAGGCATCCGACGCCAGTCTGCCGTGGGCCTGAAGCCTGGAACAGAACTGAGGGACCTTGTGGTTCACTTGAGATGCGAAGAGATCCACCAGGGGGGTGCCCCACGCCTGGAAGATCTGTCGCACTACACGGGAATTGAGCGACCACTCGTGAGGTTGCATAATCCTGCTCAACCTGTCGGCCAGACTGTTGTTTACGCCTGCCAGATATGTGGCTTGGAGCACCATGCCTTGACGGCGAGCCCAGAGCCACATGCTGACGGCTTCCTGACACAGGGGGCGAGATCCGGTGCCCCCCTGCTTGTTGACATAGTACATGGCAACCTGGTTGTCTGTCTGAATTTGGATAATTTGGTGGGACAGCCGATCTCTGAAAGCCTTCAGAGCGTTCCAGATCGCTCGCAACTCCAGAAGATTGATCTGTAGATCGCTTTCTTGGAGGGACCACCTTCCTTGGGTGTGAAGCCCATCGACATGAGCTCCCCATCCCAGGAGAGACGCATCCGTGGTCAGCACTTTTTGTGGCTGAGGAATTTGGAAGGGACGTCCCAGAGTCAAATTGGAGCAAATCGTCCACCAATACAGGGATTCGAGAAAACTCGTGGACAGGTGGATCACGTCCTCTAGACCCCCAGCGGCCTGATACCACTGGGAGGCTAGGGTCCATTGAGCAGATCTCATGTGAAGGCGGGCCATGGGAGTCACATGAACTGTGGAGGCCATGTGGCCCAGCAATCTCAACATCTGCCGAGCTGTGATCTGCTGGGACGCTCGCACCCGCGAGACGAGGGACAACAAGTTGTTGGCTCTCGCCTCTGGGAGATAGGCGCGAGCCGTCCGAGAATCCAGCAGGGCTCCGATGAATTCGAGTTTCTGCACTGGGAGATGATGGGACTTTGGGTAATTTATCACAAACCCCAGTAGCTCCAGGAGGCGAATAGTCATCTGCATGGACTGCAGGGCTCCTGCCTCGGATGTGTTCTTCACCAGCCAATCGTCGAGATATGGGAACACGTGCACCCCCAGCCTGCGAAGCGCCGCTGCTACCACAGCTAGGCACTTTGTGAACACCCTGGGCGCAGAGGCGAGCCCAAAGGGTAGCACACAGTACTGGAAGTGGCGTGTGCCCAGCTGAAATCGCAGATACTGTCTGTGAGCTGGCAGTATCGGGATGTGTGTGTAGGCATCCTTCAAGTCCAGAGAGCATAGCCAATCGTTTTGCTGAATCATGGGGAGAAGGGTGCCCAGGGAAAGCATCCTGAACTTTTCTTTTACGAGATATTTGTTCAGGGCCCTTAGGTCTAGGATGGGACGCATCCCCCCTGTTTTCTTTTCCACAAGGAAGTACCTGGAATAGAATCCCAGCCCTTCTTGCCCGGATGGCACGGGCTCGACCGCATTGGCGCTGAGAAGGGCGGAGAGTTCCTCTGCAAGTACCTTCTTGTGCTGGAAGCTGTAAGACTGAGCTCCCGGTGGACAATTTGGAGGTTTTAAGGCCAAATTGAGGGTGTATCCCTGCCGGACTATTTGCAGAACCCACTGGTCGGAGGTTATGAGAGGCCACCTTTGGTGAAAAGCTTTCAACCTCCCCCCGACTGGCAGGTCGCCCGGCACGGACACTTGGATATCGGCTATGCTCTGCTGGAGCCAGTCAAAAGCTCGTCCCTTGCTTTTGCTGGGGAGCCGCGGGGCCTTGCTGAGGCGCACGCTGCTGACGAGAGCGAGCGCGCTGGGGCTTAGCCTGGGCCACAGGCTGTCGGGAAGGAGGATTGTACCTACGCTTGCCAGAAGTATAGGGAACAGTCTTCCTTCCCCCGAAAAATCGTCTACCTGTAGAGGTAGAAGCTGAAGGCTGCCGGCGGGCGAACTTGTCGAATGCGGTGTCCCGCTGGTGGAGAGACTCTACCACCTGTTCGACTTTTTCGCCAAAAATGTTGTCCGCACGGCAAGGCGAGTCCGCAATCCGCTGCTGGAGTCTATTCTCCATGTCGGCGGCACGCAGCCATGAGAGCCTGCGCATCACCACACCTTGAGCAGCGGCCCTGGACGCAACATCAAAAGTGTCATAAACTCCTCTGGCCAGGAATTTTCTGCACGCCTTCAGCTGCCTGACCACCTCCTGAAAAGGCTTGGCTTGCTCGGGGGGAAGAGCATCAACCAAGCCCGCCAACTGCCGCACATTGTTCCGCATGTGGATGCTCGTGTAGAGCTGGTAAGACTGGATCTTGGACACGAGCATAGAGGAATGGTAGGCCTTCCTCCCAAAGGAGTCTAAGGTTCTAGCGTCTTTGCCCGGGGGCGCCGAAGCATGTTCCCTAGAACTCTTAGCCTTCTTTAGGGCCAGATCCACAACTCCAGAATCATGAGGCAACTGCGTGCGCATCAGCTCTGGGTCCCCATGGATCCGGTACTGGGACTCGATCTTCTTGGGGATGTGGGGATTACTTAATGGCTTGGTCCAGTTCGCAAGCAATGTCTTTTTCAGGACATGGTGCAAGGGAACAGTGGACGCTTCCTTAGGTGGAGAAGGATAGTCCAGGAGCTCAAACATTTCAGCCCTGGGCTCGTCCTCCACAACCACCGGGAAGGGGATGGCCGTAGACATCTCCCGGACAAAGGAGGCAAAAGACAGACTCTCGGGAGGAGAAAGCTGTCTCTCAGGAGAGGGAGTGGGATCAGACGGAAGACCCTCAGACTCCTCGTCAGAGAAATATCTGGGATCTTCCTCTTCCTCCCACGAGGCCTCACCCTCGGTGTCAGACACAAGCTCACGGACCTGTGTCTGCAACCTCGCCCTGCTCGACTCTGTGGAGCCACGTCCACGATGGGGGCGTCGAGAGGTAGACTCCCTGGCCCGCATCGGCGAAGCTCCCTCCGCCGACGTAGTCGGGGAGCCTTCCTGGGAGGTGGCCGCGGTCGGCACCGCACGCGGTACCGACGTCGGGGACCTCAACCTGGGCGATGGGCCAGCCGGCGCCACGCTCGACGGTACCGGAGGCGCAAGCACCGCCGGTACCGGAGGGGTAGGGCGCAACAGCTCTCCCAGAATCTCTGGGAGAACGGCCCGGAGGCTCTCGTTTAGAGTGGCTGCGGAGAAAGGCTGAGAGGTCGATGCAGGCGTCGACGTCAGAACCTGTTCCGGGCGTGGAGGCTGTTCCGGGCTGTCCAGAGCGGAGCGCATCGACACCTCCTGAACAGAGGGTGAGCGGTCCTCTCGGTGCCGATGCCTGCTGGGTGCCGAATCCCTCGGCGACCCAGAGCTCTCGGTGCCGACACGGGGAGGAGACCGGTGTCGATGCTTCTTCGATTTCTTCCGAAGCATGTCACCGGAGCTCCCCGGCACCGACGAGGAGGACGTCGAATCCATCCGTCGCTTCCTCGGGGCCGAGACTGAAGAAGGTCGATCTCGGGGGGGCTGTACCGCAGGAGCCCTCAGGGTAGGAGGAGACCCACCCGAGGGCTCACCGCCACCAGCAGGGGAATGGACAGCCCTCACCTGCACTCCACCCGATGCACCACCGTCCGACGACATCAGCAGACGAGGTCCTGGTACCACCGACGTCGATGCAGCTATCCGATGTCTCGGCGCCGATGCAGAGGCCCGATGCCTCGATGCACTCGATGCAGGGGCGGCCGAGGAAGATGGTCTGGACGCTGACGACGTCGATGCACTCGAAGATCCCGGTGCCGATGCCGACGAAGAGCCCGAGAACAACACGTTCCACTGGGCTAGTCTCGCTACCTGAGTCCGCCTTTGAAGCAGGGAACACAGACTACAGTTCTGAGGGCGGTGCTCGGCCCCCAGACACTGAAGACACGACGAGTGTCGATCAGTGAGCGAGATAACCCGGGCGCACTGGGTGCACTTCTTGAAGCCGCTGGAAGGCTTCGATGTCATGGGCGGAAAAATCACGCCGGCGAAATCAAAAGCCGAAATGGCGAAATTTGGAGCACCAAAATTTAGAGGGAGAAAAAAAAAAATCTCGACCGAGGCCGAAAAGAGGCCTACCCCGACGACGAAAGAAAACTTACCGGGGCAAAAAAGCTAGAAGTACGGGGAGGATTTACACGAAACCCGGCGAGGGGTTTCCGGAGCACTTCCCGACTAGGACAAAGCTTTCCCGAAGGAAAAAAACACGTTCAAAACAAATTGGACGCGCGAGGTCGACTTTCCGGGGCTCGACACGGCGAAAACACGACCGTACCGAGTGCGGACAAAAGAAGACTGGCCGGCTCGAGCCGGTTTCGGGCGGGAAGACGGCCGCGCGGGCGCGCGAGGGCTAGCAAAGGACTTTGCTAGTGAAGTTTCCGATTGGAGGGGCTGCCGTGGACGTCACCCATCAGTGAGAACAAGCAGCCTGCTTGTCCTCGGAGAATATAAATTTCTAATAGCATTTTTCTCAGTCATTACCCAAATACAAATAAAATTATAATGTTAATTATACAACCGTGTCTGCCTCTTATGGTAGCTTTTGTTAAAGACTTGTCAGAAAAATATTTGTAAGTGCAATTTTATTATGCAGGCAAACAATACACTGCCAAAATACAAAATAGCAAGCAGCATAGTATTAGTTGCAAAGTTTATACAAAGTTATTTTCATTGGAAAATAAATCTGTTGGCTGCCTGCTTTGTGAATATTCCATCACTGTTTAATTACTGCTACCAAGTATTACATTTAGGACATATGCCTTAAACATAGATTGTTTACATTTGTTTATCTAGGCCTTACATGCACATGGTATTGCTTATTAAACCTGAAGGCAAAACCAAAGTGTGGTAAAACAATTTGGTATAAACTGTGTTGTTTATGACTTTACTTGTCATGAAATGTTTTGAGTCCTACTGATCTGTACATCTGTTCTGTTATTTTGGTGGGTGGAAACAGTCAGGTGGGGCTAATAGGGAGGGAAGGGAGTACGGGAGGGGAAGGGTTCTTGAGGTAAAAGTAAAAGTTTTTATTGAGCCATGTTGGATGGTTTACTGTTTTTTTCTTGTTCTGTATGAAGCTTATCAACCAACATGTTTTGCTTTTAATAAAGATGATTAAAGCATAAAAAATAAGTTTTTGATGTTACTGAATTCTATTATTCTGTCTCACTGTATTTCCAGTTTTGGCACAGTATAAGCCATCAAAAGAACAAAACATAAGAAAACCAATGGGCTGCATTAGGGGCTTATAGCCCATTTAGTTATGTTTCCACAAATTAGAGATCTATTTGACAGAAAATAGTTTTATTATTTTGATTTATAAAACCACTTGCCCCTGAAACATGCTCAAACAACAGAATAATCCATTTGTGAATCTGAAAGGTTAAGTTCTACAAAACAGATGAAAATGTGATTACATGTGCCCCATGTAATCCCATGCTTCCCAAGGCAGATTACAACAATATTTAAAATGAACCCATCAGGAAATGGGATATCCTCACTGAAATTTGGCCATCTGTATTGTATACAGTGTATTTATTTAGTTTTTAGTGTACAAAAATGAGAACAAAATTCTGAGTTTAAAATTGCTCTACCAGCTATAATAACTTTTAAGCTGTTTTAGTGATATTCAATTGTTATTTCATGATATTTATATCTAAATATGGGAAGCTTTCAAATAAATTAAAAAGCTGTCCAATAAGTGAAACAAAAAAAACAAAATCTTTTGTTCTCCACCTTTTAAGGCACTGCCTATCCAATTGAAACAGTTTAGACTTGTTACTGATGGACCAATAATAAAAAATAAAAAAAAACAATGCGGATGCAGCAGCTCATATGTTTGCTTTGTTTTGCATAAACGGGGATGATGGCTGCACTGGGAAGGGAAAACTCAGACTGTCCCAATTGGCTTCCGTTCCTTGCTTACAATGGACTAGATAGGCTCACTTCCACTTCTGTTTATTAAACCTCCTTGGGTAAGTGCATCTCTTCAGAAGACATCTGTTTTTTACACTAGTTTCCATACTGTTTCTATCTTGCTTTTAGTGATATGCTCTCACTTTTAGTTAAGTAGGTGATGCTGATTGAATACACTGCTTGAGAAGGTTTTGTTATCCTTTCCAGCACTTTTATGAACATTTATGATTCAGATGTTTGTTTTTTTTCTTTATATTTTTACATTAACATTTATATCTGCACTAACTATTGTGACTAGTTTATGATTTAGATTCTGTTGTTTTTAGCTTTATTTAAGTTACCACATTTTATATGTACATACTTTTATAGTTGGGTGTTTCATTTAACATGTTTCTTGTGCTTGACTAATTATGAGTAATACTAACATATACTAGGTTTGTATGCCTCTGACGCAGCCCTTGTGTGGGCGAAACACGGTCATGTTGGGCTAGTTATTTTATTAGAAGTTGAGGTGAATAAAACTCTTCGTACTTTCTCTTGGTGATCTGCTCTGTTCACACCATAGTAGAGATTCTTGCAGATCAAGTACCTTTGTGTTTTTTAAGATAATAGGCATTCCTGATTATGAAGAGGACCAATGTGTGTCACAATCCCCTTTTAGTCCAGGAGTTAAAAATAGAATCCGACCCTACTGGGTACTCTGCTAGTACCAGAGGCTTGTAACGGAAAAAAAAAACTTGGTTAGATTGAACAGGAGCTACTCATTTATGCTGAATACGTTCTCACTGAATTGGCATTGGGGTAGCAGGTTATTGGGTTTATATATTTTATTTTTGAAACCCCTTTATAGCAACAATAGCCATTCCGATAGTGGTTAAGAGGTACTTACAGCAGATAAGGTAGAAGAGAAAAACTACTAAGACAGTGAAGCGTAGAACAGTTATCTTTAACAATTTCTATCAGGTCTTCTAATTATATATATATATATTTTTAATAGACAGTCTTCAGCACAAGAAGTATGTGTCAATTTGGAGTAAATATGCTCATGCAAAGCAGTTTGCAACTATATAAGGTTCCTGGTTTGCTGCAGATACAGAACTTCTGCCTAAGTGTACAAAGGGTTCATAATCCATCATTGGCCCTCAGTACAATGGCAAATAGCTGGGTGTGAGATCAAGCAGTAAAAGGAAGCGATGAGCAGTATTCAAGTACCGAATATAGCTGCTTGGAAGATTTTTCTTTCCTCAATCCACTCTAATGAACAGGAGCTTTTTCCTGGAGAAGTGTTACAGAAATCTTTATTTATTTTCTTGCACTGTGTGACGTGGAATTTATTAAACTCTGCAGACAATTTATGGCCAACTTCTTGGAACAGAGGAGAAATGTAAAGGGATTCTGTTCATATTGCAGTGCTGATCATTGAACAGGCCATGAATTGGTACTATTTTACAGTAATTTGGGGGGCTATATACTCATGAAGGCCACAAACATCAATTCCCAAATCCATGTTCTGTTAAAGTGGAAAAAGGAACCCTTTTGTCATATTTTGGATATAAAGCCTCATTATCCAAATGAGGAAAGTTGAGAGCAGAGCCCTATAAGATGACTGGCAATCAGCTGGCTAGGGAGGAAATTAACAAAGAAAATAAATAGGACTCTAATTAAATTTGAAGACAGTATTATGGCTTCACCAGTGCAAAACAAATTACAAGATAGTCGTTGACCTGGTATAATCACAAGTAAAAAAAACAAACAAACAAAAAAAAAAGTATTTGGAAGTAGGCCCATAATGGGACTTGGTAGTTTTGGATAATTATCAAGTAAGATAAGGTTTGTGGTTGATGCTAAAGCGGAAAAAAGCTTCACAGAACATTGTAAAAAGGAGCTAGGAACAAAAAAAAAAAGATAAAATGTGCATGACTGGCCAGGATGCATACTATAGGCCATAGAGAAGGTAAGAAAAGAAAAACTGAGGGGCCCTTTTACTAAGCCACGGCAAAAAAGTGGCCTGCGGCAGTGCAGGTGCGTGTTTTGGGCACACGCTGAGCCAGCTTTTACCACGTCTACAAAAAAAGGTTTTTTTTAATGGGACGGGAAAAGGGCATGCGGTAAAACTGAAACAAGAGTGCGTCAACTGCTGATCACCACTGGAAAGGCTGCATGTGAGAGGAAATAAATCATCCAGGTGTTACGGGCACGCAGCAAATCTGAAATTACCACCAGGGGGGCATGGTAACCTGGTGGTAGTCTTATTTTGGCACACGCTACATGTGCGTAGAGCCTAACGCGCCTTTGTAAAAGGGCCCTTGAGTAAATACTGGGACAGCTATACGTTACCTTTGAGTAACTGAAAAAAAAAATCATGATTTTGACTGACAAATTCCAGCTGTAAAGAGGAGAAAAAATGACCCTCCTATCTTATTAACATTTCCTTGTGTCTGTTTGTGCTTGTTTTTTTATTTTATTTTAGGGCCCAATGCTGAATACCTGCTGCATCTTAATAAAATGCTAAGAAGCCATAGTTGCCTAGGCAAGTATTCACTAGTTAGAACTTTCCTTGAGATGAGATGCAAAGTTATAGGGATTTAATAGCAAGCGAATGAAGCTCTGCATATTTGCATTCAAGAACAAAACCAATATTTCCCCTATAGCCAATTATACTTAAATACTTTACTTCTATTTATTATTAAATTACACTAGTTATCTCTAAACCTGGCTAAGTGGTGCGCATTTAATAACACTATCAAAGTAGATAAAAAGATAAATATAAGATACCAGTATATCCAAAGGTAATTAAGATGATTGCATTCTATGCAAATTAAGCAATTTTATTCTACCACATAACTGCATACTTTCAACTCAGATTTATATAAGGTGACTATTACAGCCACAAGGTTCATCAATAATAATGAAATAACAGAGGGCGCAAAAAGCAATGATAGTGCTGATTAAGTGGTGAAAAAAAACCTTAAACAGTATTAAACATCACACCAGAGAATTGACTGTGCCATATTATCAAGAAAAACATCATTTCACCTTGGTAGGAGACCTAAACATAATGTCCTATTGGTGACTAGAATCACTGACACATATGGTTGTCAAAAATATTGACATTGCTGAAAAAAAAAAAAAAGAAAAAAAAATACTTTATGTCCAGCCCAACAAAAAAAACACATTTATATAATAACAACATTAACAGTGTTATATGAATGAAGGTGTGCTGACAAAAATATAAATATAATAAAATTTCACCAATGTAAGGGCCCTGTTTACTAAGCCGCACTGTAGGCGTGCTTTTTAGCGCATGCTAAAAATTAGCACGCGCTGAGACACCCATTATAGTCCTATGGGTGTCTCTAGTGTTAGCACATGCTAAAACGTTTGTGTGCCTACAGCGCAGCTTAGTAAATAGGGCGCTAAGTATGTGGCAAGAAATGACATTCATACATGGTTTAAAAATTTGCACAAAATAGTAAGTTCTATTAACGAAGGCATACTGATCAATCAATACAATGAAATCTTAGCAAAACAGCACATTCAGGAATAAAGTGCACTGCAGCAAATACACGTATACATCACTTAAAAAATAAACTAATAAACTAAGGGCCCTGTTTACTCAGCCATTTGCTTGTGCATACACAGAAAGACTGTCATGCAATTTCTAAAAATATCTTGTAAATAAAATAATAAAACACTTAGGACCCTGTTTACTAAGCTGCGCTGTAAGCGCACTAACTTTTTAGTGCATGCTAAAAATTAGTACGCGCCGAGACACCCATAGGAATATAATGGGTGTCTATCATTAGCACGCCTACAGTGCAGCTTAGTAAATAAGGCCCTGACAAAAGCAAAAAGATACAGAAAGAAAAACATTAAGAAACTAGCATAACCAAAAATATGTGAACAAACCGGGTCACTATGAAGAAAAAAAAATTTTATATTTGTTTTTAAGGCTTATAACCTCTTTGATCTTTTATAAATCATTTTATATTCACTCAATTCTGTGAGATTCATTCATTGTAGCTGTATTTGTTACCCTTTTTTATATAAATTATTTTATATCCATTTATATTTCCATCTGATATTTTTCATTTGACATTTATGCATTTGCTTTTTATTGAAGCTATATTATTTATATAGTTATTGTTTATTTTTGAAGTTACAGTATTTTTGATTTCTGCTTATTCTTTATTAAATGCTATACTTTTGATTCTCTAGCCAATTTATGTGTTTTTATCATCAGTGGCTTGTACGTTTTGTTTTATTCCAGTATTACTTTGTGGGGTTCAATAGTATGTTATAGGATGCATTGGCATACTTATCTTTTAGTTCTTATATCCTTTTTTATAACTCTAATATATGATTTGTGCACTCAATGATTGATATACATACACATTTAAATATACTTATGTGCGACTTTTGGTGTATTCATATATATACATACACTTTTTTAAACATATTTATTGCTTCATTGGTTGTGGAGGAGTAGCCTAGTGGTTAGTGCAGCGGACTCTGATCCTGGGGAACTGGGTTTGATTCCCACTGCAGCTCCTTGTGACTCTGGACAAGTCACTTAACCCTCCATTATCCCAGGTACAAATAAGTACCTGTATATAATATGTAAACTGCTTTGAATGTAGTTGGAAAAACCACAGAAAGGCGGTATATAAGTCCCATTCCCTTTCCTTGATGATCTAATATGACTGTCTAGTTATATTTTAATGTTTTTTTTATATTTATGACTATGTTTGTTAAAGAGATTATCTTGTTTGACTCCTGAAGAAGGCACGATTTGTCCTGAAATGCAGGACTGCCTAGATTCTTTGGAACTGAATTTTTGTATAAACCCGTGCTTTCGGAATTGTTTTTTGGTCTACCCCCTACCTTTTTTTCTGTTTTTTGTACACTGTGTGTTTTATGGTTAGGTTCTGTTTGTTTCTACCTTGGTAGGAGAGCCAGAATGCAATGGTAACAATCCAATAAACAGCATACAAAATAATCAACAGCCTGGAAGAAAAAACAGGTGTAATATGGAAGCTATAATCAAATTTTAAGCACAAACAAAACAGGCCTTGAAACTGTACAAAAATCCATAATTAAGATCATAACTGGAAAGGCAATCTTCCACTAATGTTCTTCAGATAATATTGAAGCATGTCTTGCGAAAATACATACACTGTTCAGCAGTGCATTTTGTCTAGCAAAAAAGGTGCGGGTACTCAAATGCCAGGCAACCCTTCAGGGGTGGAGTGATCATTGAGGGACTCACCCCACAATAGCCAGGACCCCTGCAACCAGTCACAGAATCTATAACAAGGCAGAATTTGTATGTAGATCCTGAGCTCTTTCATTAAAATACAAGAACCATGGGTCAAGTCTAGCAGACAGTGGAAAAGGTGCCGGTACTCAGTAAACCCAAGCACCCCCTCAAAAAAAGCCCTGCTGTTCAGTGAAAATGACTATCCCTGCTTTTATACATAGCGAATGCTACATACCTGTAGAAGGTATTCTCCGAGGACAGCAGGCTGATTGTTCTCACTGATGGGTGACGTCCACGGCAGCCCCTCCAATCGGAAACTTCACTAGCAATGGCCTTTGCTAGTCCTTGTGCGCCCATGCGCACCGCGCATGCGCGGCCGTCTTCCCGCCCGAACCGGCTCGTGTTCGTCAGTCCCATATGTAGCAAGACAAAGACAAGGGAAGACACAACTCCAAAGGGGAGGCGGGCGGGTTTGTGAGAACAATCAGCCTGCTGTCCTCGGAGAATACCTTCTACAGGTATGTAGCATTCGCTTTCTCCGAGGACAAGCAGTCTGCTTGTTCTCACTGATGGGGTATCCCAAGTCCCCAGGCTCACTCAAAACAACAACCATGGTCAATTGGGCCTCGCAACGGCGAGGACATAACTGAGATTGACCTAAAAAATTTACCAACTAACTGAGAGTGCAGCCTGGAACAGAACAAACATGGGCCTAGGGGGGTGGAGTTGGATTCTAAACCCCGAACAGATTCTAAAGCACTGACTGCCCGAACCGACTGTCGCGTCGGGTATCCTGCTGCAGGCAGTAATGAGATGTGAATGTGTGGACAGATGACCACGTCGCAGCTTTGCAAATCTCTTCAATAGTGGCTGACTTCAAGTGGGCTACCGACGCTGCCATGGCTCTAACATTATGAGCCGTGACATGACCCTCAAGAGCCAGCCCAGCCTGGGCGTAAGTGAAGGAAATGCAATCTGCTAGCCAATTGGATATGGTGCGTTTCCCCACAGCCACTCCCCTCCTGTTGGGATCAAAAGAAACAAACAATTGGGCAGACTGTCTGTTGGGCTGTGTCCGCGCCAGATAGAAGGTCAATGCTCTCTTGCAGTCCAATGTGTGCAGCTGACGTTCAGCAGGGCAGGAATGAGGACGGGGAAAGAATGTTGGCAAGACAATTGACTGGTTCAGATGGAACTCCGACACAACCTTTGGCAAGAACTTAGGGTGAGTGCGGAGGACTACTCTGTTATGATGAAATTTGGTGTAAGGGGCCTGGGCTACCAGGGCCTGAAGCTCACTGACTCTACGAGCTGAAGTAACTGCCACCAAGAAAATGACCTTCCAAGTCAAGTACTTCAGATGGCAGGAGTTCAGTGGCTCAAAAGGAGGTTTCATCAGCTGGGTGAGAACGACATTGAGATCCCATGACACTGTAGGAGGCTTGACAGGGGGCTTTGACAAAAGCAAACCTCTCATGAAGCGAACAACTAAAGGCTGTCCTGAGATCGGCTTACCTTCCACACAGTAATGGTATGCACTGATTGCGCTAAGGTGAACCCTTACAGAGTTGGTCTTCAGACCAGACTCAGACAAGTGCAGAAGGTATTCAAGCAGGGTCTGTGTAGGACAAGAACGAGGATCTAGGGCCTTGCTGTCACACCAGACGGCAAACCTCCTCCACAGAAAGAAGTAACTCCTCTTAGTGGAATCTTTCCTGGAAGCAAGCAAGATGCGGGAGACACCCTCTGGCAGACCCAAAGAGGCAAAGTCTACGCTCTCAACATCCAGGCCGTGAGAGCCAGGGACCGGAGGTTGGGATGCAGAAGCGCCCCTTCGTCCTGCGTGATGAGGGTCGGAAAACACTCCAATCTCCACGGTTCTTCGGAGGACAACTCCAGAAGAAGAGGGAACCAGATCTGACGCGGCCAAAAAGGAGCAATCAGAATCATGGTGCCTCGGTCTTGCTTGAGTTTCAACAAAGTCTTCCCCACCAGAGGTATGGGAGGATAAGCATACAGCAGACCCTCCCCCCAGTCCAGGAGGAAGGCATCCGATGCCAGTCTGCCGTGGGCCTGAAGCCTGGAACAGAACTGAGGGACTTTGTGGTTGGCTCGAGATGCGAAGAGATCTACCAAGGGGGTGCCCCACACCTGGAAGATCTGTCGCACTACACGGGAATTGAGCGACCACTCGTGAGGTTGCATAATCCTGCTCAACCTGTCGGCCAGACTGTTGTTTACGCCTGCCAGATATGTGGCTTGGAGCACCATGCCGTGACGGCGAGCCCAGAGCCACATGCTGACGGCTTCCTGACACAGGGGGCGAGATCCGGTGCCCCCCTGCTTGTTGACGTAGTACATGGCAACCTGGTTGTCTGTCTGAATTTGGATAATTTGGTGGGACAGCCGATCTCTGAAAGCCTTCAGAGTGTTCCAGATCGCTCATAACTCCAGAAGATTGATCTGCAGATCGCGTTCCTGGAGGGACCAGCTTCCTTGGGTGTGAAGCCCATCGACATGAGCTCCCCATCCCAGGAGAGACGGATCCGTGGTCAGCACTTTTTGTGGCTGAGGAATTTGGAAAGGACGTCCCAGAGTCAAATTGGACCAAATTGTCCACCAATACAGGGATTCGAGAAAACTCGTGGACAGGTGGATCACGTCTTCTACATCCCCAGCAGCCTGAAACCACTGGGAAGCTAGGGTCCATTGAGCAGATCTCATATGAAGGCGGGCCATGGGAGTCACATGAACTGTGGAGGCCATGTGGCCCAGCAATCTCAACATCTGCCGAGCTGTGATCTGCTGGGACGCTCACACCCGCGAGACGAGGGACAACAAGTTGGTGGCTCTCATCTCTGGGAGATAGGCGCGAGCCGTCCGAGAATCCAGCAGAGCTCCTATGAATTCGAGTTTCTGCACTGGGAGAAGATGGGACTTTGGGTAATTTATCACAAACCCCAGTAGCTCCAGGAGGCGAATAGTCATCTGCATGGACTGCAGGGCTCCTGCCTCGGATGTGTTCTTCACCAGCCAATCGTCGAGATATGGGAACACGTGTACCCCCAGTCTGCGAAGTGCCGCTGCTACTACAGCCAAGCACTTGGTGAACACTCTGGGCACAGAGGCGAGCCCAAAGGGTAGCACACAGTACTGGAAGTGACGTGTGCCCAGCTGAAATCGCAGATACTGTCTGTGAGCTGGCAGTATCGGGATGTGCATGTAGGCGTCCTTCAAGTCCAGAGAGCATAGCTAATCGTTTTCCTGAATCATGGGGAGAAGGGTGCCCAGGGAAAGCATCCTGAACTTTTCTTTGACCAGATATTTGTTCAGGGCCCTTAGGTCTAGGATGGGACGCATCCCCCGTTTTCTTTTCCACAAGAAAGTACCTGGAATAGAATCCCAGCCCTTCTTGCCCGGATGGCACGGGCTCGACCGCATTGGCGCTGAGAAGGGCGGAGAGTTCCTCTGCAAGTACCTGCTTGTGCTAGAAGCTGTAAGACTGAGCTCCCGGTGGACAATTTGGAGGTTTTGAGGCCAAATTGAGGGTGTATCCTTGCCGGACTATTTGGAGAACCCACTGATCGGAGGTTATGAGAGGCCACCTTTGGTGAAAAGCTTTCAACCTCCCTCCAACTGGCAGGTCGCCCGGCACTGACACTTGGATGGCAGCTATGCTCTGCTGGAGCCAGTCAAAAGCTCGTCCCTTGCTTTTGCTGGGGAGCCGAGGGGCCTTGCTGAGGCGCACGCTGCTGACGAGAGCGAGCGCGCTGGGGCTTAGCCTGGGCCGCAGGCTGTCGAGAAGGAGGATTGTACCTACGCTTGCCAGAAGAGTAGGGAACAGTCTTCCTTCCCCCGAAAAATCTTCTACCTGTAGAGGTAGAGGCTGAAGGCTGCCGGCGGGAGAACTTGTCGAATGCGGTGTCCCGCTGGTGGAGCTGCTCTACCACCTGCTCGACTTTTTCTCCAAAAATGTTATCCGCACGGCAAGGCGAGTCCGCAACCCGCTGCTGGATTCTATTCTCCAGGTCGGAGGCACGCAGCCATGAGAGTCTGCGCATCACCACACCTTGAGCAGCGGCCCTGGACGCAACATCAAAGGTGTCATACACCCCTCTGGCCAGGAATTTTCTGCACGCCTTCAGCTGCCTGACCACCTCCTGAAATGGCTTGGCTTGCTCAGGGGGGAGCGCATCCACCAAGCCCGCCAACTGCCGCACATTGTTCCGCATGTGTATGCTCGTGTAGAGCTGGTAAGACTGAATTTTGGCTACGAGTATAGAAGAATGGTAGGCCTTCCTCCCAAAGGAGTCCAAGGTTCTAGAGTCCTTGCCCGGGGGCGCCGAAGCATGCTCCCTAGAACTCTTGGCCTTCTTTAGGGCCAAATCCACAACTCCAGTCGTGAGGCAACTGAGTGCGCATCAGCTCTGGGTCCCCATGGATCCAGTACTGGGACTCAATCTTCTTGGGAATGTGGGGATTAGTTAGAGGCTTGGTCCAGTTCGCCAGCAATGTCTTTTTTAGGACATGATGCATGGGTACTGTGGACGCTTCCTTAGGTGGAGAAGGATAGTCCAGGAGCTCAAACATTTCAGCCCTGGGCTCGTCCTCCACAACCACCGGGAAGGGGATGGCCGTAGACATCTCCCGGACAAAGGAAGCGAAAGACAGACTCTCGGGAGGAGAAAGCTGTCTTTCAGGAGAGGGAGTGGGATCAGAAGGAAGACCCTCAGACTCCTCGTCAGAGAAATATCTGATGTCTCCTTCGTCTTCCCAAGAGGCCTCACCCTCGGTGTCAGACACAAGTTCACGAACCTGTGTCTGCAACCGTGCCCGGCTCGACTCCGTGGAACCACGGCCACGGTGGGGGCGTCGAGAGGTAGACTCCCTCGCCCGCACCGGCGAAGCTCCCTCCGCCGACGTAGTCGGGGAGCCTTCCTGGGAGGCGACCGCAGTCGGTACCGCACGCGGCACCGACGCCGGAGACCTCACCCCGGGCGATGGACCAGCCGGCGCCACGCTCGACGGTACCAGTGGCTACCCGGAGGAGTAGGGCGCAACAGCTCTCCCAGGATCTCTGGGAGAACGGCCCGGAGGCTCTCGTTCAGAGCGGCTGCAGAAAAAGGCATGGAGGTCGATGCAGGCGTCGATGTCAGATTCTGTTCCGGGCGTGGAGGCTGTTCCGGGCTGTCCAGAGTGGAGCGCATCGACACCTCTTGGACAGAGGGTGAGCGGTCCTCTCGGTGCCGATGCCTGCTGGGTGCCAACTCCCTCGGCGACCCAGAGCTCTCGGTGCCGACACGGGAAGGGGACCGGTGACGATGCTTCTTCGATTTTTTGGAACGAAGCACGTCACCGGAGCTTCCCGGCACCGACGAGGACGTAGAATCCAGCCGTCTCTTCTTCGGGGCCGAGGCCGAAGAAGGTCGGTCTCGGGGGGGGGGGGGGGGGGCTGTACCGCAGGAGCCCTCAGGGTAGGGGGAGACCCACCCGAAGGCTCACCGCCACCAGCAGGGGAATGGACAGCCCTCACCTGCACTCCAGACGAAGCACCACCGTCCGACGACATCAGCAGACGAGGTCCCGGTACCACCGACGTCGATACAGTCGTCCGATGTCTCAGCGCCGATGCAGAGGGTCGATGCCTCGATACACTCGATGCACTGGCAGCCGAGGATGAAGGTCTGGACGCTGAAGACGTCGATGCACTCGATACCCCCGGTGCCGATGCCGACGAAGAGCCCGAGAACAAAATGTTCCACTGGGCTAACCTCGCTACCTGAGTCCGCTTTTGCAAAAGGGAACAAAGACTACAGGCCTGAGGGCGGTGCCCAGCCCCCAGACACTGAAGACACGACGCGTGCCTATCAGTGAGCGAGATTACCCGGGCGCACTGGGTGCACTTCTTGAAGCCTCTGGAAGGCTTCGATGTCATGGGCGGAAAAATCACGCCAGCAAGATCAAAACTCGAAATGGCGAAAATTGGCACCACAAAAATAGGGAGAAGAAAATTTCGACCGAGGCCTAACTAAGGCCTACCCCGACGATGAAAGAAAACTTACCGGGGCGAAAAGCTCGAAATACGGGAAAGGAAAAAATGGAAAAAGGCCTTCCCGAAACACTTTCTCAGAAGAAACGAGTCGAAAACGACGCGCGAGGTCAACTTTCCGGGGCACGAACGGCGAAACACGACCGTACCGAGCGCGGACAAAAGAAGACTGATGAACACGAGCCGGTTCGGGCAGGAAGACGGCCGCGCATGGGCGCGCGAGGACTAGCAAAGGCCTTTGCTAGTGAAGTTTCCGATTGGAGGGGCTGCCGTGGACGTCACCCATCAGTGAGAACAAGCAGCCTGCTTGTCCTCAGAGAATTATTCATTTTACATTTATGCAATTAACATAAATTCACATTATAGGAAAATTAACATGAAATTCACTAATTAGGAAAAGAAATTATTACAATTTAGTCCACAAATATTGATCCAAGAACTAGGAAGTACACAGAAGAAATAATAATAAATTAATACATATATCAAGCAGACAGAGCCAAGAGTATCGCAGCCGGGTAAAGCACGGGCAATCAAGAACTACTGCAGATTATTCTTTAGACGAAATAAATTCTATTAACTTCTGTGGTTCAAAAAAATATATAATTCATGGTATTCAAAGAAACACAACATTTACAGGGGAACCTCCTATATGCAACACTCTTTCTTTTAACAACAAAAATTGTTTTCTTTTTCTTTGAGTTTCTCAGGCAAGATCAGAAAAAAACCTGAATTTTTGAGCCATAGAAGGGTGAATCCATGTGGCGGAAATAAAGTTTAAAAATATTATTACGATCCATTTGCAGAGCAAAGGTGACCAAAAGTGTGGTTCTTTCAGTTATTACCTCCAATGAAGACTCAAGAAATTCAGTTAAATTTAAACCAGATTGGGGATTAACAGGCAATTCTTTCCCTTCAACTCCTGAAATATACGTTGCTTTGGTAATAGGTGGGTATCCCTCAGAAGGAATACCCAATACCAAACTAAAATATTTTTTCAACATATCTAATGCTGGAATGAGAGGGGATTTAGGAAAATTAAGAAAACGTAAATTATTGCCCCTAATCTGGTTTTCTAAATACTCCATCTTTCTCTGTTGGAGGCTATTATCCTTTATCAACACCTGCGTTAGAGAGTTCACCATTTTAAATTCTTTATCAAAAGTCTCCATTTTTGTAGATTGTTCTGCAAATTTCATTGCTAACTCACTTTGCGACCGCTTTAAGTCCGCCACTTCACCTCGTAAAATACCTGAAATTTGCTGCAGGCTGGAATTTAGTCCTTGTATTGCCTCCCACAATGATTCCAATGTAACGGTCCCAGGTTTAATCAAAGCTCCAGGGCTCACGGAAGATTCGTCAGGATTTCTTTCAGGCAGGAGTCCTGTCTGAGCTGGCAAACTCACTGGCGTCAATGTGGCAGCTGGGGACCGACTTCCGGACTCAGCGCGCTGCTCACTCGCTCCCGCCGTTTCTCTTCCTGGTCTTGGAGGGACCGTTATCGAAGGGGGACTCAAGGAGACTCCCTCTGTGCTCTGGTCAATCAACTCTCCCGGACCTCCTGAAGCGATCATTCCAGCTCCCGGCGTTTGGCGTCCCGACTCCTCTAATGTCAGCTGCCTCAAGAGAGGGGGGTTCAACCCTGCCTGTGGAGGTAGGCAAACCGGGTTTCCCCTTCCCCCATTATAGGTCCGTGGATACTCAGTTGAGCAAGCTTTCAGTGGGTGTCAGGAGCTCTTTCCCGCACGTCTGCTCAGGCGGCCATCTTGGATCGTTGTCCGATCCCTGCTTTTATTAACTTGGAGCTACTTGTTTCTGCTGTCTCTTGTTCTCTTGCCTCCCAGCATATCTGAGCAGAAGTCTGTTTGTAGCTTAAGAACCTTGGATAATGCTTCTTGTAGAAAAAAAAATACTATTGTTCTCTATCTGAAGCATATTTATCTTTCTTTGAGGTAAATAGTTACTCCATAGTGGCTGTTGTCCAGTCCTGTAATATGAAAACATGATCCTTTATGGTACAGTGGGGGAAATAAGTATTTGATCCCTTGCTGATTTTGTAAGTTTGCCCACTGACAAAGACATGAGCAGCCCATAATTGAAGGGTAGGTTATTGGTAACAGTGAGAGATAGCACATCACAAATTAAATCCGGAAAATCACATTGTGGAAAGTATATGAATTTATTTGCATTCTGCAGAGGGAAATAAGTATTTGATCCCTCTGGCAAACAAGACCTAATACTTGGTGGCAAAACCCTTGTTGGCAAGCACAGCGGTCAGACGTCTTCTGTAGTTGATGATGAGGTTTGCACACATGTCAGGAGGAATTTTGGTCCACTCCTCTTTGCAGATCATCTCTAAATCATTAAGAGTTCTGGGCTGTCGCTTGGCAACTCGCAGCTTCAGCTCCCTCCATAAGTTTTCAATGGGATTAAGGTCTGGTGACTGGCTAGGCCACTCCATGACCCTAATGTGCTTCTTCCTGAGCCACTCCTTTGTTGCCTTGGCTGTATGTTTTGGGTCATTGTCGTGCTGGAAGACCCAGCCACGACCCATTTTTAAGGCCCTGGCGGAGGGAAGGAGGTTGTCACTCAGAATTGTACGGTACATGGCCCCATCCATTCTCCCATTGATGCGGTGAAGTAGTCCTGTGCCCTTAGCAGAGAAACACCCCCAAAACATAACATTTCCACCTCCATGCTTGACAGTGGGGACGGTGTTCTTTGGGTCATAGGCAGCATTTCTCTTCCTCCAAACACGGCGAGTTGAATTCATGCCAAAGAGCTCAATTTTTGTCTCATCTGACCACAGCACCTTCTCCCAATCACTCTCGGCATCATCCAGGTGTTCACTGGCAAACTTCAGACGGGCCGTCACATGTGCCTTCCGGAGCAGGGGGACCTTGCGGGCACTGCAGGATTGCAATCCGTTATGTCGTAATGTGTTACCAATGGTTTTCGTGGTGACAGTGGTCCCAGCTGCCTTGAGATCATTGACAAGTTCCCCCCTTGTAGTTGTAGGCTGATTTCTAACCTTCCTCATGATCAAGGATACCCCACGAGGTGAGATTTTGCGTGGAGCCCCAGATCTTTGTCGATTGACAGTCATTTTGTACTTCTTCCATTTTCTTACTATGGCACCAACAGTTGTCTCCTTCTCGCCCAGCGTCTTACTGATGGTTTTGTAGCCCATTCCAGCCTTGTGCAGGTGTATGATCTTGTCCCTGACATCCTTAGACAGCTCCTTGCTCTTGGCCATTTTGTAGAGGTTAGAGTCTGACTGATTCACTGAGTCTGTGGACAGGTGTCTTTCATACAGGTGACCATTGCCGACAGCTGTCTGTCATGCAGGTAACGAGTTGATTTGGAGCATCTACCTGGTCTGTAGGGGCCAGATCTCTTACTGGTTGGTGGGGGATCAAATACTTATTTCCCTCTGCAGAATGCAAATAAATTCATATACTTTCCACAATGTGATTTTCCGGATTTAATTTGTGATGTGCTATCTCTCACTGTTACCAATAACCTACCCTTCAATTATGGGCTGCTCATGTCTTTGTCAGTGGGCAAACTTACAAAATCAGCAAGGGATCAAATACTTATTTCCCCCACTGTATCTACAGTTTCCTTCCCCCAAAAAGACTGTCACTAGTGCAGGGAGTCTCACTTAATGAACATCTTCACAGTGACTAGAAAAAATGTAACCAAGCTTATCTGTGGTAATAGAGGAGAATGTTATGCAACAACTCTCACTCTCTGAAGGACTTTTTGCTACTGCATCTTTAGATAAGCAAATCTTATTTTGAAACTTCTCTACGCCCCATTTACAACACTTTGGCTCCACCTATGACATCTGCTTATAACTCTAATAATCACAGCAGGGGATCCTTGGTTTGACCATGCCATTATTATTCAAATGTCAATTGAGACACAAAGAATGTCTTTGGAGCTAAAGTGAGACTTTCTCCAATATACATGATTATAAAACCCCGGCCTACTCCTATGGGACAGCCATTCTGGAAGCCAAACAGAAGTATTACTCCACTTAGGTAGCTAGGGTGCCTCATTCTGCAAAAATATACAGCATACTTCACTCCTCAATCTCCAGGTTTAAGGTCCCCACCACCTCTGAGAAACCTTTAACTACTAACAATTTAGTTAATTATTTATAAGATAAAATTATTACATTGAAGAGGTCACTGGGATTACTGGCCCAGGTCTCAACATCTGTGTCTACTCCTAATACCCCTCACTCTCCGGATAGCATCTTACTACGAAGTACTTGGTCATCTTTTAATGTCCCGTCTTATTCTGCTATGACATATGCCCTAACTTTGTGGAAAACTACTACAACACCTCATGATCCTTTGCCATCTCTCTTTAAGCACTTCTCCACTCCTCTGGCAATTCTGCTGCACACCATTACCACCACTAATCTAGAGCAAGGTATAGTCCCCTTCACTGCAAAAGGCAGCTTACATGTGCCCCTGACCCAAGGGCTTTTCTCTTGGCACATCTAATTTCTGTCTAAATGCTACTCTAACCTTTTGTCTCCAAACTTGCAGAAGCCTTGGTATTTGAATAACTGCACAATTTTTGTCTAAAACTAACATTACATCCGAATCAGTCTGGTTTTACAAAGTCTCATAGCACAGAAACAGCCTTTATTGGTTTCACTACTTCCATTCAATACAACTTGGATCAAGACAACACAGTTGCACTCTTATCATTTGATCTTGTGAACTGCCAAGAAGGAGTTCAAGGTCTACAAGACATTGGTGTCACTAATAATGTACTGAATTGGTTCCACTTCTATTTAAGAGGTCGTACAAACATCACACTGGAGAACTATATGGCGTTCCTCAGGACTCCATATTGGCCCCAGTTCTCTTCAATAATTTTATGGTTCCACCTTTTTCTCACTTACTTCTGCTCTTTCAAACCAACCATCGACTCCTAATTCTAGTCATCTCTTAACCAGTCTTCCTGTTTGTCCTCTACTATTCCATTCCAGCTTGACCCCATTGTCCATCAAAATCTTAAGTTCTTCCTGGTCTACTTTTTCCATTCCTTCTCTCACCCAACTTTCCAAAATCATGTCTTCTATGCATCTCACAATCTCCCGTTTGGGCCCTCTATCCTCTAGTACTGTATTTCCTTTCCAACTTTCTGATTTTATTTTGTGTTAACCGCTTTGATCTGCTTAGTTAGCAAAGGCAGTATAGAAAATATCAATAAACTAAACTAGTTGGTTAAAGATCGATAGGCATTGCCTTCTCCCTTTGGCCTTGCACTTAGTCAGTTCTAGTCTCTCTACAAGCTTGGGTCCTTTAATATGGAAATATGCAACAGTTAAGCCACTTCTTTAAAATCCTTCTTTGAATTCTTTTTATCTTGAGAACTATCGTCCTATCTCAAATCTCCATTTCTCTCTAAGCTCACCGACCATGTTGTTTTTGATCAATTGGTACAATCTATGGATAGTCATCACATTCTCCAACCACAACCGACAGGATTCTGTATTAATCATAGTACTGAAACCACTATAACTGTACTGGTAAGTGAACTGCACGCGGCTCTGGATTATGGTCATATTGTCCTTCTTGTTGCCCTTGATTTATCTGCTGCCTTTGATCTTATTAAACATGATCATGTTCTGTCCCTTCTTTATTCTTCTGGTAACTCGGGTTCTGTTCTTCAATGGTTCACTTCGTTCCTTTGACAGAAATTTTCAGGTCTCTACCTCCACATTTGTTACCTTTCCTCTCAAACATGGTGTCCCTCAACTATTCTCTCCCCACTGTTGTCTAATATTTTCTTGAGTTCTTTGGCTCTTATTCAAGATTTCAATATCAAATTTTTCTACACAGATGATATTCTCTTGATTTTCCCAGTGATTCCTTATAATCCAAATCTTTTACCTTAACAGTCCCGTTACCTTCACTGTCCACTTGGCTTACTGCTCATAAAATGGTTCTGCACCCTGGGAAAACTACTGCCTGTTGGATTTCTGGAGCATTATCTCCTCCCACCACAACACTCTCTTTGTTTGATGTCACTAATACTACCTGTTCAATATTTCCACTACCTAGGTGTGATCATTGATTCTAGACTCTCCTTTAATTCTCAAGTCTCTGCTATTATTAGAAAGGGATTCTATTGGATGAATCATCTATGATCTATCAGACAATTTCTAGATTTTGCTTCTCTTCATACCCTTCTTCACACTTTTGTTATTTCACACCTAGAATACTGTAATTCAGTTTTCTGTGGAATTTCATCTTCTCTTCAGGTTACAAACTTTACATAATTCTGCAGCTCGTTTTTTGTGTAAGGCTCGAAAATACATCACTCCCCTCTTTCTCCTGTTACACTGGCTCCCAGTACAGTTCAGATGTATAAGGTTTTATGTTTGACTCACAAATCACTACACCTTGGTACACCAGCTTATCTTGCCTCTGCAGTTAAACCCTGCACTCCTTCTCGTGCCCTTCATTCGATTCTCACTGATTAATTCTCCCTTTTCCTAAGAATGAACACTATGAATCTATCCAATCCTCTACTTTATATTTTCTTGCACCTTCAACTCATTGCCCCCTAACATTTAATCCGAGTTGTCTTTTATTAATTCAAGATTTTGTTACAAACTTATTTTTTTGATACAACATTCAACCCCCTCCCCCTTGATATTTTTTGGACTTCATTGATCTGCCTGTTCCAACACCTCAGCACATGCTCCTGGACCTCTTTAAACTATTTATAGTATGTAAGTATGTATGACTCTCATTGAATGATCTCTTTCTTTTCTATTTTACTTTGGCGTTCTTTTCCTATTTTTTTTTTAAATTTATAATTTTTATTGATAAATCTGTCCAACCTTCAACAGTACAAAAGATCAATCTCCAATCATTAAACCTAATAACAGTCACTAACACTGAACATACTACATTCACTTGACATATTTTATCATTTAGAACCACATAACTCCCCCCCTTCATATCTTTTCCAATTTTTACTTATAAATATGTATTTGCTTTGTTAGCCACTATTACCTGCACTCAGAAATGGTAGGATATCAAGCTTTTTAATAAACTTAAACATATCCATGCACACATGGGTCAGAAAGGAAGAGCATATGCCTAGCAACTGTACACACAAAAGTTTTGCTGGCTTTCTTTATTGTGAACACAGACTATACCACACACATCAAATTGAGGCTAAAAACTTGCTCACAAAAAATTTTTCATGCACACATGGGCTAGCAAATATTAGAGAGAACACTGGGCCCCACTACTGAGTCTCATTCAATCCTCCGATTTACCCCTTGTGTATATGCTGATGACAACCAGACACTTTGTGCCTTAACCTGTGACCACACACAAGATATTCTCAAATTCAACACTAAGCTTGAGAGGAAAGCAGACTCACTTGGACCTCAGACAGAAATTGAATCCCAACAAATCAAGAGATCTTTTACCCTCGCAGAAAGACCCTCCTCTAATGGGTGATGAATCAAATATTAAATAAACTTGAAAATTGGATGAAACTCTGGAAGATGTGTCAAAAAATGATAAGTTTCAGATTTCTGTGACTGCATTTTGTTCTTTGAATCACTTGTTGAGGTGTCAGTAACTGAATTTTTTGAAGGCAAATGTTTATGTACTGCAACATAAACACCTGATGACCTGATAGCAGAGTAAGCATAATGATATGAAATGCTGTTTTTTTTTTTTGGTCCCTCACCTGTATATCTTTGTCTGGAAGTGTATTAGAAAAATATATTTTGTCTTTTTGCTTTTCTTATAGCTGATTCTATAATGGCCAACTGATGTAGCAGCTTAGGTTTACTGAAACCAGGAGCTGACTTGTAGCCTAGATTTTGTCAGGCCTTCATTTGTAGATCTACTAGCATCTGTGAACAGGGACCACAATTATTATTATTATTTATTACATTTGTATCCCACATTATCCCACCTCTTTGCAGGCTCAATGTGGCTTACAATTCGTCGTGGATATTGGAAGTAGAAAAGAATATACATTTGGTTTATGGAGGGTTAGGGTTACATGGTGGTGAAGTACATGGTTGTATTACAGCAAAAGACGTTATAAGACATTCCTATATATATTAAAGATTGTACAGTTACATGTGTTGATCTTTGTGATAAATCTTGTCGAAGAGATAAGTTTTCAGTAGTTTGCGGAAATTGGCCAGTTCATGGACCGTTTTCAAGTTGCGTGGTAGTGCGTTCCATAGCTGTGCGCTCATATAGGAAAAGGTAGATGCATGCAACAATTTGTATTTCAGACCTTTACAATTGGGAGGATGAAGATTGAGGAATGTGTGAGAAGATTTTATTGCGTTCCTGGGTGGTAGTTCTATTAGGTCTGACATGTAGGCTGGGACGTCTCCATGGATGATCTTGTGGACTAGGGTACAAAGTTTGAACGTGATGCGTTCTTTAAGTGGGAGCCAGTGTAGTTTTTCTCGTAGGGGTGTCGCGCATTCATATTTTGGTTTGCCGAATATTACAATCACTTCTCTAGGGCCTTTCAGGTACTTTAGAAAGCAAATGTTTCTTCTTGACTCAGTTTCCCATTGAATCATAAAGGTATTTCCTTTGCTAACTTAATGAAGAGTTAAGGGTACTTCTGTGCACAAGGATGTAGCCTAAGTGGAGGTGGTGAACAGTCATATGGAAAACCTGTGAACAGGTCATCTTTCACATGTCATAGAGAATTGTGGTAATAATGCAAATCTTGTGTCATTCTGAATGGGAAAAATGCTCTGGTAATTCTGAATAAGGAAAAAGACATATCCTTCAAGTATGAATGACTGACAGATAAGAAGGATAGTTCTTGAGAAGCAGTTTCCCTTACTCCTGTGCTGTAGTAACTTGAGGTTTTTGTGAAAAATCCTTCAGTTGTGCAAGGCTATGGCAGTAAAGTAGGAAATCCTTAAAACATTAGACATGTTGGTTTGAGCTGTCAGCACAGCAAAAGAAAGAACAGAAGCAGGAGATGTTTATGCAAGTAATATTTTCAGTGAAAAAGAAAGTCACCTTTTTCCTTATGCTGGCAAAAAAACAAGATACAAGTGAGATGCGGAAGGCAACGGCACATCCCTCTGGAAAGGCTACTCTGGCCTCTACCCAGAAGCAGTTTGAGATCTTGTCAAGTGTGCCCCAAGGTTCTCAAACACAATTCTATGAGCAGCAATGTATGCAGACAATCGTGAATTTGATCCAAAGAGCAATAGTCAGCTTGGAAACAGCCTGTCCCTTTCATAGGCCACAGAAAAACACAATGATCCAAGCACCTCACTGGTGACTTCCAGATAGCAGATCAGAGATCTGTGGACATCTAATTTGATAAGTATCCTCCCAGACGTCCCCTTTTTAGTCCATTCTGAACACCGGGAGCAAGATAGGTTGATTCAAATGGGAAAGGAAACCATTTTCTGGTAAGCAAACAAAAACAAAACAATACAAACAAAAAAATAATAATAATAAGGAACTGTGTGAATAGAAACAGAGTCCTCAACAGCATGTGATAATAAAGTGATCTACAACACTGGAGTTGATGAAGCTTCACCTGTCTTTTGCCATTTATGGGGCACAGACTGTAGAAGTCTGTCAAGCATCGGCCTTAGGTCCCCCATGCTGGATTTGGTGAATCTTCTTCAGTTTTTTTTGCCACTTGCAGGATACAGATCATATAAGTTTGTCTTGCTTCAGCATTAGTTCCCACTATTCTTGGCCAATGTAACACCTCAACCATCATGTTCTGTTTCCATCCTCTTTCTATTTAGGCATCCCCTGTGTCTATCACACAAATTTTTGAATTCGCTCACCATTTTTGGCTCTACTACCTCTCCTGGAAAGGTGTTCCGGGCATCCACTACCCTCTCTGTGAAAAAAGTATTTCCTGATATTGCACCTAAGTCTGCCTCCCTGCAACCTCCATTCATGTCCTCTAGTTCTACTGCCACTACCTGTCACGTCTGTGGTCGTGACCACCCTCAAACTTACCTTATTTCTGGGGGTCAGCCTCTGTGCTGGCTTCTGTCTGTTTCTGTGTTAGTTTTGTCTCTGTGTGCTGATTACTTCACTAGACCTCACTTGTGTGGGCTATGCCTCTCTAGGGAGCCAGCATCTAAGATGGCTTCCGCCTGTTCTGTTTCAGTTTCCAAGATGGCTCCTGTCTGCCCTTCCGGTGTGTGCACTTCCTATGTGCTTCAAGCCTCTCTTTGGTGGCAAGTGTGTTTCCTGCTTCTGTCCTGCTGTAGGTGACATCATCAGTGAGAGCCTTCATAAGGAAGTGCTGTACTGGCATTCAGGGCCTTTGCATGGTGTGTATGTTATGCAAAAGGTCGTCAGGTTAGTGAGTATTCTTTTTCGCTCCTACAAGCCTGTCTTTCCATGTGGGCTCTGGCCCTTCTGTTCTTTGTGTCTGTGGACTGCTAGTCCTTCTGTTGCCTTGCTCTGTGTTTGGAGCTGCTGAAGCTTCAGCCTTGACTCTGCTATCCCTAGTTATTCCTCTGTCTGCTGCCTGCCCTAAGACACTGTTAGATCCTGGGTTATTCTCTCTGTTTGCAGCCTACCCCAAGACTCTGCTAGTTCCTGGTTTATTCTCTCTGTTTGCAGCCGGCCCTAAGACTCTGCTAGTTCCTGGTTTATTCTCTCTGTCTGCAGCCTGCCCCAAGACCCTGTTAGTTCCTGGTTTATTCTGTTTGCAGCCTGCCCAAGTCTCTGCTAGTTCCTGGTTTATTCTCTCTGTTTGCAGCCTGCCCTAAGACTCTGCTAGTATCCCAGTTTCTTCTCTTGTCTGCTGCCCAGCTTATGTGTGCCCTGAACCCTGTTGCTATCTAGCTAGTGTGTATATCCTGAGTGTATATCCTGAATCCTGGTTCTGCCTAGCTAGTGTGTTTATCCTGAGTCCTGCTTCTGCCTAGCTAGGGCGTGTATCCTGAGTGTTTATCCTGAACCCCACCTCTGGCAAGCTTGCATGTCTATCCTGAACCCCGTTCTACCAAGCTTGTCTGTATATCCAAGCCCCTGTTTCCGTCTAGCCTTTGTGTACGCCCTTGTCTATGTAGTCTGTCTTGTGTTTCTTGCTAGTGGCTGCGTAGCAGCTTTCAGTCCTAGTCCAGTTTAGTTCTGTGCCAAGCCTCCCTCGTGTATCCCAGACCCGGAGTGGGTCCTCTGGATCTTCAGTTCCTGCTCTGTCCTACAAGTCCTGCCGGCCACCCGCACTCCAGAGCTCAACTCCGGAGGAACGGTGGTCAAGCGCAGGTGAAGCTGTTCCTGTTCTGCCTGTTCTAGTTGCCTGCCTTTGTTACTACTCCAGTCCCGAGTTCCAGTCCTGCTCTTCCTTGTGTCCAGTTCCAGGGTGGTCTTGCCTGCCTCTGCCGCTCCTCAGCAGTGGTCCAAGGGCTCACAAATTCCGGTCCTGCCTCGAGGACCTGACACTACCTCTCCGAGTTTGTCTGTATATTAATATCTGTCAAGTACTTAAATGTCTGCATCATATACCACTCTCTCTCCTTTTCTCTAGCGTATACATATTCAAGTCCTTCAGTCTCTTCTCATACTTCTTATGACACAAATCCTGTACCATTTTTGTTGCCTTCTTCTGAACTGTGTCAAGTCTTTATGTCCTCGCAGAGAGATGGCCTCCAAAACTGGACACAATAATCTAATGGGGCCTCACCAATGACTTGTACAGGGGAAATCAACACCTCCTTTCTTCTTCTGGTTATGCCTTTCTCTACGCAACCTAGCATTCTCTGGGCAACAGACACTGCTTTGTCACATTGTTTTGCTGCCTTGAGATCCTCAGACACTATCACCCCAAGGTCTGTATGTAAACTGCTTTGGTTGTACCACAGAAAATCCTCAGACACTATCACCCCAAGGTCTGTATGTGCTTTGGTTGTACCACAGAAAGGCGGTATATCAAAAGCATTACTCTTACCCTCTCTCCTGATCTGTGTGTATCAATCTCTCACCCCCAGTGCATACTACTCCTTTTCAATTTCTATACATCAAATGCATCACTTTGCACTTCTTCACATTAAACTTCTAACTGCCAAACATTCAACCAGTCTTCTAATTTCTGTAGATCTCTTCTCATGTTGTCCACTCCCTCGTGGAGTCCACTCTGTTGCAAATCTTGATGTCATCCACAAAAAGGCAAACTTTTCCTTGTAACTCTTCAGCAATGTTGCTCACAAATATGTTGAACAGAATCAGCCCTAGTACCGATCCCTGAGGCACTCCACTACTTACTTTTCTACCTCTGAGTAAACTCCATTTACCACCACCCTCTGCTGTCAGTCAACCAGTTCACCACTTTATACCCTAACTTTAGCCCACTGAGTTCATTTATGAGCCTCCAATAAGGGACTGTGTCAAAGGCCTTATTGAAATCCAAGGAGACTGAACGTAGCACATGTTTACTATCCAATTCTCTGGTCACCAAGTCAAAGAAATCAGATTTGTTTGCCATGAGTTTCCTTTGGTGAAACCATGATGCCTCAGATCTTGTAACCCGTTTGATTCCAGGAAACTCACTATCCTTTCCTTGAGCAGCACCTCCATTACCTTTCCCACTTCTCCCATCTCCACTTTTGAGAAAAGGGACCACATCTACTCTTCTCCAATCCAGTGGAACCTCCCCCATCTTCAAGGATTTATTACACAAATCTTTAAGAGAGCCATCCAGAACCTTTCTGAGCATCCTCAAGATTCTGGGATGGATTTTGCCACATAGCTTTTGTCCACTTTCAGTTTTTCAAGTTGTTTATAAACGCTTTCTTCCATAAACAGTACAGTATCAACTTCATTTTCATATGTACTTTTATCAGCTGTCCAAGATCCTACACTAGGATTTTCTTTGGTGAAGACAGAAATATTTGTTAAGCACATCTGCTTTTGCCTCATCACTCTCCACATAGCGTTCATAGCATCTTTCAATCTTACAATTTCATTTCTAGTCTTCTTCTGTTCACTAATATACCTGAAAAAAGTCTTTTTACGATTTTAGCTATTTGTTCTTCCACCAGAGTCTTTGTCAGCCGTATTTCTCTCTCCACTTCTTTTAGTTTTATCTGGTAATCTCTTCTGTGCTCCTCTTCTTGTGTTCTTTTGCCTTTATTTGGTCTGTGACTTGTTTGGTGAACTATATCGATTTACTTTTTCTCTTGTTCTCACTGAGCAGAGGATTTCAAAGTGTCATCAACAATGATCCTTTTCCTGGTCGATGACACCTTGCATTACACAGCTATAGTTCAGGTTCCTCTTTCCCACATGCATCATTTTGCACTTGCTCACATTAAAAGTTATCTGCCATTTGGATGCCCAGTCTCCCAGTCTCCCAGTCTCGTAAGGTCCTCTTGTAATTTTTCATGCTACAAAACGGATTTTTCCCAAAGGAAAAAGGAAAAATCTTACTCACCCCAATACCCAAAGACACAAAGAAAAACGCTAGTGAAATAACTAACTACAGACCAGTTGCATCTATACCACTAATAACCAAAATAACAGAAGGAGTGGTAACCAAACAACTCATAAGTTATCTTGACAAGTTCTCAATACAGCATGACGCCCAATCAGGATTCCGTTCGAATCACAGCACAGAAACAGTATTAACTACCCTACTGACCAAATTTAAGCAACTGATCGTAACCGGCTCCCATATACTCCTCCTACAATTTGACATGTCAAGTGCCTTTGACATGGTTGACCACGGAATCCTATTACACATTCTTGAATATTTCGGCATCGGAGGCAATGTCCTAAATTGGTTCAAGGGGTTCTTAACCTCACGCTCATACCAAGTCACATCAAATTCAACCACATCTGCCGCATGGACACCTGAGTGCGGAGTACCGCAGGGATCTCCCCTCTCGCCAACAATTTTCAACCTACTGATGACCCCACTGGCAAAACTTCTATCAAACCATAATCTTAACCCTTACATTTATGCCGATGATGTAACGATATATATTCCTTTTAAACAAGACATCAATGAAATCTCCAACGAAATCAACCAAAGTCTACACATCATGAACACCTGGGCAGATGCATTCCGACTGAAATTGAATGCAGAAAAAACTCAATGCCTCATACTAACCTCCCAATACAACACAACCAAATTTACCGCTATCAACACACCTAAACTAAACTTGCCAATATCAGAAAATTTAAAAATCCTTGGAGTCACAATCGACCGCCACCTTACACTTGAGACTCACGCGAACAACACAACAAAAAAGATGTTCTTCTCCATGTGGAAACTGAAAAGAATAAAACCATTCTTTCCAAGATCTGTCTTCCGCAACCTAGTACAATCACTCGTACTCAGCCATCTGGATTACTGCAACTCACTGTACGCAGGATGCAAAGAACAAATAATGAGAAAACTTCAAACAGCCCAGAATACAGCAGCCAGACATCTTCGGAAAACCAAAATACGAAAGCGCAGCACCCTTACGTGAGAAACTACACTGGCTCCCACTCAAGGAACGTATCACCTTTAAATTATGCACGTTATAAAGGTTCCGTTGTATCGTTGTAATGTTATGACTTTATTAAACAATTGCTGAAATATAAAGTTGTAAGAAGGGGAGGGGTTTGGGAGAAGAGAAAATGGAATAAGTGATTGATGCAGATACATATGTTGTTGCAATGCTGTACGAAGTCTCCAAGTTGCATTGTATTGTGCATTTCGTCAATAAAAAAGTTTAAACATAAATTATGCACGTTAGTTCACAAAATCATTCACGGTGAAGCCCCTGCATACATGTCCGACTTAATAGACCTGCCACCCAGAAACGCTAAAAAATCATCCAGAACTTTCCTCAACCTTCACTTCCCTAAGTGCAAAGGCATAAAGTACTACATGCATCAACCTTCTCCTACATGAGCACGCAACTCTGGAATGCACTACCACGCAACCTGAAAATGATCTATGAATTAACCGACTTCCGCAAACGATTGAAGACCTATCTCTTTGAAAAAACATACTGCAAGGATCAAAACACATAAATCCCATATACACCATAATAATGCCTCAAGACATTAACTCACGTACTCCATTTCCCCGCACTCTCTCCCATTCAATAATCTACCCACAGATAAAAACTGTTATACCCCATCGCTCTCTTGCTATTATTCGATCACCCTAGTAATCCCCCAACGTCATATCCTATAGTTTCTACACCCCAAAGATGATTGACCTGACTGTCTTCCTTAACTATTCACAATGTAACCCATAATCGTAATGTAACAAACTGTATTTCCATCATTTACAATGTATTGTAAGCCACACTGAGCCCGCAAATAGGTGGGAAAATGTGGGATACAAATGCAATTAAATAAATAAATAAATATGCTCTGTAATTTTCTTCTTTATCACAAGTCTCTACCATTTTGCCCATTACCAACATCAGGCTCATCTATCTATAATTTCCCGGATCACCGCTGGAACCTTTTTTAAAAAATCAGCGTTACATTTGCCACTCTCCAATCTTCCGGTACCATGCGAAACAATTGATCGCCTTACTGGTAACTCCACTATCAGACCTACCACCTCTATGCACTTAGGCCCGTCTTCCAGAACCATACTGCTGCCCTCCACAGGCTCTGACGTAATTCCTGCATATTCAAAAGTTTTTTTTACTCAAAAGTCTTATTTTTGCAGTCATCTCCCTTCTCCCAAACCTGTTTGGACTCTTGTGCACTATTTAATTCGCTGGGGAGTGTGCCATCCAGGGTGAGTATTACAAAATTACTTCTGAATGGCAGGGAGCTCCAAGACCAGGCAGCTATCAGGCAGGCTGAGGTCACTTCTTCCTGTTTTTATTTATTAATTAATTTTGCAGATACAGAAAAGGGGGAGGGGGGAGATGTACCCCCTCCAGTCTCTACTGACTCTTACTGAGGTCCTCTTGGCTGATTTTAATATACATGTTGACAATGTTTTTGATCCAGTCATTAAGGCATTTAGCGTATTTTTCTAACTATAAGACGCACCGGACCATAAGACGCACCTAGGTTTTAGAGGAGGGAAATAGGAAAAACATTTTTTTCCTTTTTCCCTCCTCTAAAACCTAGGTGCTCCGGTGCGTCTTGTCCGAATCCCTCCCTCCGAGTTCAGGATCGCCCTCCCCCCGGCCCTGTCACCACTTCTCCCTACTCACGCGATCTTCCCTGGTGGTCTAGTGACGTCGGGGCAGGAAAGAGCCCCCTCTTTCCTGCCCAGCGCGCTGTTCTCCATCCTCCTGTATGCATTGCTGCCTGACTGTCTCGGCGACATTCAAAATGGCCGCCGAGAATTTAAGTCTCGGCGGCCATTTTAAATCACGCCGAGACCGTCAGGCTGCATACAGGAGGATGGAGAGCAGCGCGCTGGGCAGGAAAGAGGGGGCTCTTTCCTGCCCCGACGTCACTAGACCACCAGGGAAGATCGCGTGAGTAGGGAGAAGTGGTGACAGGGCCGGGGGGGGGGGGGGGGGGGAGAGGAGGTACCCTGACGGCGATCCGGAACTCGGAGGGCGGGCGGCCTGCCAGCCAGCCAGCCAAATCTACCTTCGGACTATAAGACGCACCCCCCCATTTTCCTCCCAAATTTGGGGGGAAAAAAGTGCATCTTATAGTCCGAAAAATACGGTAATTGCTTCATTCAAGATCTACAATTTATAAATATATTCTTTAGAAAAGTATTTAGCAAGACAAGCTCTTGACTAGTTCTGTTTTGCACTCAACGGCAACAAATTTAGATCATGAGCCACTTCCTTGGACCGACCATTATTTATTGAACATTTCATTAGCAATCCCATCTACTCTTTTGCCTTGTACTAAACAGTATACTTTTTAAAAAAAAAATTATATTTATTAATGTTAGACCTAGTAGACTTGCCACCCAGGAACGCTAAAAGATCATCCCGCACATTCCTTAATCTTCACTACCCTAGCTGTAAAGGTCTAAAATACAAACTAAGGCATGTGTCGAACTTTTCTTACCTGAGCACACAGTTATGGAACGCATTGCCGCTCAACTTAAAAACTATCTATGAACTAACTAATTTTCGTAAATCGCTGAAGACCCACCTCTTCAACAAGGCATACCACAATGATCAGCAAATGTAACATCTCCACTTTACCTATAATCAGAACTGTTTTTCTCTTATATCTGCTTATTTAATTTCTTGTTTAATTCAATTGCTAAATTTCTACTATGTCATCCATGTGCTCTATGTAACACTAACTGTTATCTTCCAATCTATTATCTACCAATAACGATATATTGTAAGCCACATTGAGCCTGCAAATAGGTGGGAAAATGTGGGCTATAAATGCAACAAATAAATAAAATAAATAGATATTTTGTATATCACCACAAGTATCCACTGTCTAACAGAAATCTTGAAAAGAAAAGTATATATACTATAATAGAGTAAACAATGTTGAAATCACAATACTTAAATTTTCAAATTAGACCACTAATCATAATAATAGAAGGGGGCAGAGTATCCGATATGTCAGAGAAAAGTACATAAAGAAAAAAATATAATTCAAGCAAGGTTTAACTGCAATGTCACTTCCTCACCATTTATAACCCTCTGTTATCAACAATAGGCAAACTGGTTGGTCCAGACACCTTCTTAATATCCAGAAATGAACATAATTCTACAGGGAGAAATATATATTGAGCATTAAAATATTTCATCAAGTATTTGTACAGGTATTGCTCCTTAAGGAAATGGCTTCCAGCCGAGCGGATGCATCTCTTCTGTGCAGCCCAAGCTATACCCGGATATATTCATATTCTGTCTCCCATGAACAATGTAGTTGAATTTTGAAAATAAAGTCTCGGAATGGCATTTAAATCTTGTTCAAAGACAAAGTTCACCAACAGGTGATTCTATCCTGTATTTCCTCTACAGTAGTTTCTGAACTTGCAGATATGTCCAAAGCCTGTTGAGCATTACCATCAGTTCTATTTTTTTCTCCCAGGTAGGAAGTAAACCTTATTAGTGGAAGGTAAGCAAACCTTATTAGTGGAAGGAAAATCAGACTTCCATCCCTAATACTTCTACTATATATTTCTTACATGTAAATAATGGTGGTTTCCCATAAACCTGTGAGAAAATTAAAATCCCTCAAATTTAAATGTCGCAGATGGGTTTTCAACTTGCTCCAACTTCCTGTGTACAGTGGTTTTATTTTTAACTAATGCACAATCATAAGTACATAAGTATTGCCATACTGGGAAAGACCAAAGGTTCATCAAGCCCAGCATCCTGTTTCCAACAGTGGCCAATCCACATCACAAATACCTGGCAAGATCCCAAAAAGTACAAAACATTTTATACTGCTTATCCCAGAAATAGTGGATTTTCCCCAAGTCCATTTAATGACGATCTATGAACTTTTCCTTTAGGAAGCTGTCCAAACCTTTTTAAAACTCTGCTAAGCTAACCGCCTTTACCATATTCTCTGGCAACGAATTCCAGAGTTTAATTACACATTGAGCGAAGAAAAATTTTCTACGATTCGTTTTAAACTTACTACATTGTAGCGTCATCGCATGCCCCCTAGTCCTAGTATTTTTGGAAAGCATAAACTGACGCTTCACATCTACCTGTTCAACTACACTCATTATTTTATAGACCTCTATCATATCTTCCCTCTCCGCCTTTTCTCCAAGCTGAAGAGCCATAGCAGCTTTAGCCTTTCCTCATAGGGAAGTCGTCCCATCCCCTTTATCATTTTTGTTGCCCTTCTCTGCACCTTTTCTAATTCCACTATATCTTTTTTGAGATACGGTGACCAGAATTGAACACAAAATTCAAGGTGCGGTCGCACCATGGAGCAATACAAAGGCATTATAACATCCTCATTTTTGTTTTCCATTTCTTTCCTAATAATACCTAATATTCTATTTGCTTTCTTAGCCGCAGCAGCACACTGAGCAGAAGGTTTTAATGTATCATCAACGACGACACCTAGATCCCTTTCTTGGTCCGTGACTCCTAACGTGGAACCTTGCATGACATAGCTATAATTCGGGTTCCTCTTTCCCACCTGCATCACTTTGCACTTGCTCACATTAAACGTCATCTGCCATTTAGACGCCCAGTCTCCCAGTCTCGTAAGGTCCTCTTATAATTTTTTCACAATCCTCCCGCGATTTAACGACTTTGAATAACTTTGTGTCATCAGCAAATTTAATTACCTCACTAGTTACTCCCATCTCTAGGTCATTTATAAATATGTTTAAAAGCAGCGGTCCCAGCACAGACCCCTGGGGAACCCCACTAACTACCCTTCTCCATTGAGAATAATGACCATTTAACCCTACTGTCTGTTTTCTATCTTTTAACCAGTTTTTAATCCACAATAAAACACTACCTCCTATCCCATGACTCTCCAAATTTCCTCTGGAGTCTTTCATGAGGTACTTTGTCAAACGCCTTCTGAAAATCCAGATACACAATATCAACCGGCTCCCCTTTATCCACATGTTTGTTCACCCCTTCAAAGAAATGTAGTAGATTGATAAGGCAAGATTTCCCTTCACTAAATCCATGTTGACTTTGTCTCATTAATCCATGCTTTTGAATATGCTCTGTAATTTTGTTCTTAATAATAGTCTCTACCATTTTGCCCGGCACTGACGTCAGACTCACCCGTCTATAATTTCCCAGATCTCCTCTGGAACCTTCTTTAAAAATCGGCGTTACATTGGCCACTCTCCAGTCTTCCGGTACCACACTCGATTTTAAGGATAAATTACATATTTCTAACAATAGCTCTGCAAGCTCATTTTTCTGTTCTATCAGTACTCTGGGATGAATACCATCCGGTCCAGGAGATTTGCTACTCTTCAGTTTGTAGAACTGCACCATTACATCCTCCAGGTTTACAGAGAATTCATTCAATTTCTCTGACTCGTCAGCTTCCAATACCATTTCCGGCACCGGTATCCCAACCAAATCTTCCTCGGTGAAGACCGAAGCAAAGAATTCATTTAATCTCTCCACTACGGCTTTGTCTTCCCTGATTGCCCCTTTTACTCCTCGGTCATCTAGCGGTCCAACCGACTCTTTTGTTGGCTTCCTGCTTTTAATATACCTAAAAAAAATTTTTACTATATGTTTTTGCCTCTAACGCAATCTTTTTTTTGAAGTCCCTCTTAGCCTTATCAGTGCTTTGCATTTGACTTGACATTCCTTATGCCGTTTCTTATTATTTTCAGTCAGTTCCTTCTTCCATTTTCTGAAGGATTTTCTTTTAGCTCTAATAGCTTCCCTTCACCTCACTTTTTAACCACACCAGCTGTCGTTTGGTCTTCCGTCCTCCTTTTTTAATAAGCTGAATATATTTGGCCTGGGCTTCATGGATGGTGTTTTTGAACAGCATCCATGCCTGATGTAAATTTTTAACCCCTGCAGTCGCTCCTCTGTTTTCTTTTCACCGTTCTTCTCATTTTATCATAGTCTCCTTTTTTAAAGTTAAGCACTAACGTATTTGATTTCCTATGTATACTTACTTAAAAGCTAATATCAAATCCGATCATATTATGATCACCGTTATCAAGCAGCCCCAGCACCATTACCTCCCGCACCAGATCATGCGCTCCACTAAGGACTAGGTCTAGAATTTTTACTTCTCTCATTGGCTCCTGTACCAGCTGCTCCATAAAGCTGTCCTTGATTTCATCAAGGAATTTTACCTCCCTAGCGTGTCCCGATGTTACATTTACCCAGTCAATATCAGGGTAATTGAAATCACCCATTATTATTGTGTTGCCCAGTTTGTTTGCGTCCCTAATATCCTTTCACATTTCTGCATCCGTCTGTTCATCCTGGCCAGGCGGACGGTAGTACACTCCTATCACTATACACATGGAATTTCAATCCACAGTGATTCCAAGACGTATTTTGTTTCCTGTAGAATTTTCAATCTATTTGATTCAAGGCTCTTGTTAATATACAATGCTACCCCTCCACCAATTCGATCCACCCTATCACTACAATATAATTTGTACCCCGGTATGACAATGTCCCAATGGTTATCCTCCTTCCACCAGGTCTCAGAGATGCCTATTATATCTCATTTTTCATTTAGTGCAATATATTCTAACCCTCCCATCTTTTTTCTTAGGCTCCTGGCATTCACATGTAGACATTTCAATGTTTGTTTGTTGTTCCTATACATCATGCTCAGTACTTGACAGTATTAATTTGCAATCTTTTGTCTGATTTTTATTTAAGGACACCTGATCTACTACAGTGTATTTTCCAACCTAACTATCAGGATACCCTATCTTCCCTGTTTTGGTGATATCTTTGGAAGATACCTTATTCCGAACCATGCGCTTTTGAGTGACTGTCAGCCTTCCCCCACTCTCCAGTTTAAAAGCTGCTCTATCTCCTTTTTAAATGCCGATGCCAGCAGCCTGGTCCCACCCTGGTTAAGGTGGTGACCATCCTTTCGGAATAGGCTCCCCCTTCCCAAGACTGTTGCCCAGTTCCTAACAAATCTAAAACCATCCTCCCTGCACCATCATCTCCATCCATGCATTGAGACTCAGGAGCTCTGCCTGTCTCTTGGGCCCTGCACATGGAACGGGTAGCACTTCAGAAAATGCTACCCTAGAGGTTCCAGATTTGAGCTTTCTACTTAACAGCCTAAATTTGGATTCCAGAACCTCTCTCCCACATTTTCCTATGTCACTGGTACCCATATGTACCAGCACTATCTAAAATCCTATCCAGGTGATGCACGAGGTCCGTCAACTTCGCACCAGGCAAGCGAGCAGGCAATCCTCATGTCCACCAGCCATCCACCTATCTACATGCCTAATAATCGAATCACCAACTACAACAACCATCCTAACCCTTCCCACCTGGGCACTAGCCGCTGGAGACACATCCTCGGTGCAAAAGGATATTGCATTCCCTGGTGTGCTGGTCCTGTCTACAGGATTACTTCCAGCCTCAACAGGGTGATGCTCTCCTTTTAGAAGGCCTCCCTCCTACAAGGCAGCACAGGGGCTGCCAGATTGGAGGTGGGACTTCTCTACAACGTCCATATAGGCCTCCTCTATGTACCTCTCTGTCTTCCTCAGCTCCACCAAGTCTACTACTCTAGCCTCAAGAGAACAGACTCGTTCTCTGAGCGCTATGAACTCGTATGTGTGCTCAATGCAAAGAGTTCCTAGCTGTCAGAGAATGAGTCCATTCTCTTGAGGCTAGAGTAGTAGACTTGGTGGAGCTCAGGTTGACAGAGAGGCAAGAAACATGGGTGAACTGTTAAGATCTAAGTCCCATTTAGAACATAAGTTCGTAGGAGAAGCTAAAGGGAGCCATAAGCCGTGCACAAGATATGTTTACTGCAGATATGTATGGCAAACTGATCAGGTAACCCACCCAAAAACTGGTAGACCTTTTTATTTTACTACTGTTACCAATTGTGAGTCAGTTCAAGTGGTGTACGGAATTACATGTCCCTGCAAAAAATGGTATATCGGATTTACCACACGGAAGATCAAACAACATATAGCAGAGCATGTCAGCAATTTGTGTCTTTCTAAGAAAGAAGTCCCATTAGTAGAGCATTGGATTGCCCAACAACATACAATCTCAGATTTAAAATACCTTGTGTTAAAACAAATAATCACTCCACATGGAGGAGATGTAGCCAAAGTATTGAAACGCAGAGAAAAAAGATTCATATTTCTTTGGGACACGGTTGCCCCTAGAGGCCTGAACCGTGAAATTGAATGGATACATGTATGATGAAATTGATACGTCACTTCCGATAATAGATTTAAATGGCGCGCAAGCGCTGGTGTTTTTTCAGTCAGCCCGGGAAGAGCAGAACGGCGCACTCATTTGGTAAGACTCTAAATTTTGACAAGACATGCTAGAGATTTTATTTAAAAGCGTATGGATATGTAGTTTTCAAGCACGGTCATACAATTGTAGGATTACAGCATACTGATGATATAATATCTATCTTTCAATCTAGATATCACAATGCAAGCAAGCATTGTCAGTAGTCCTTGACTAAGTTCTCCTGACGACACGATGACGAAACACACGATGTGTTGAGAACGAGAGTGAAAAAATTAGAATGAGAAAATGAGAAGTAATGAACTTCATATTTATAATGAGATCGTATAAAACTCAAATGAAGAAAGAAAGTTTTTAGACACAAGCACAGATCACTAGAAATAGATCGGAGACACTACAGAAGAGCACCCAATGGATTCTAGCCACAGACCATACAGCCCCAAGATAAGTACCCAATTTGCTACTTTTTAGCAAGCGACTATTGAAGAAATTATAAACATAGTAGATGACGGCAGAAAAAGACCTGCACGGTCCACCCAGTCTGCCCAACAAGATAAACTCACATGTGCCATTTTTTGTATATACCTTACCTTGATTTGTACCTGTCTTTTTCAGGGCACAGACTGTATAAGTCTGCCCAGCACTATCCCCACCTCCCAACCACCAGCCCTGCCTCCCACCACCGGCTAAGATTCTATTTCCTTCAAGAATAGGGAATTTTAGATCAACACCAATTTGGCTTTAGAAAGGCCATGATAAAGAAACATTGCTGATAGAAGAAATTATAAAGTATCAATCAGGTGGTAGGTAGGGCTAAGGTGCGATGATGTTTGGGTTTACATGTTGCTTTTCAGTAGTCCAGCCTCATTAGCAGCACATGTTTACTGAGCACTTATATATCATTAGACAGATACTGTCACCTTGTTTCACTTGTTAATCACAGCATATAAAAAAAGAAAAAAAGATTATATTAGTATTCAACAACGGTTTCCATTGCATTTATATAAAAGTATAACGCTGAAACCAGGACGTTTTTTGTTACCCCAGAATTGCTTTAGTAATTAAATTTTAACTGCCAGACCCTCGACCATTCTTCTAACGTTCGGAGATCCCTTCTCATTGTTTCTACTCCCTCCAGGGTATCCACTCTATTGGCTATTTTCGTGTCATCTGCAAAAAGGCAAACCTTTCCTTCCAACCCTTCAGCAATATCTCCCACAAATATATTAAACAGAATAGGCCCCAGCACCGCCCCCTGAGGAACTCCACTGCTCACCTTCCTTTCCGCCAAGCGGATTCCATTTACCACCACCCTCTGCCACCTGTCGGCCAACCAGTTTCTTAACCAGTTCACCACTTTCGGTCTTAAGTTCAACCCTTTCAGCTTATTCTCGAGTCTTCTGTGGGGGACCGTATCAAAGGCTCTGCTGAAGTCCAAGTAGATTACATCTAGAGCACGTCCCTCATCCAGTTCTTTGGTCACCCAGTCAAAAAAGTCAATAAGATTCGTTTGGCAGGATTTTCCTTTGGTAAAAGCCATGTTGCCTCGGGTCCTGTAACCCGTCAGTTTCTAGAAAGTTAACTACCCTTTCTTTCAGCAACGACTCCACTATTTTTCCTACCACCAACGTGAGACTTACCGGTCTGTAATTTCCCACTTCTTCCCTGTCTCCACTTCTGTGAAGAGGGACCACATCCACTCGTCTCCAATCTCACGGAACCTCTCCCGTCTCTAAAGATCTATTAAATAAATCTTTAAGAGGTCCCGCCAGGACCTCTCTGAGCTCCTTCAGTATCCTGGAATGTATCCCATCCGGCCCCATAGCTTTGTTCACCTTCAGATTCTCCAGCTGTTTATAAACTCTCTTTCTTCCGTAAATGGCGCAGTATCCACTCCATTCCCAGATGTTCCCTCGGCAGCCAACTGCAGTCCTTCTCCAGGATTTTACTCCATGAACACCGAAGGGAAATAATTGTTTAGCACGTTCGCTTTATCTTCATCACTCTCCACATAGCCACTCTCATTATCTTCAGTCTCGCCATTCCATTCCTATTTCTTCTAACTTTCTCCAATATATCTGAAAAAGGTCTTGTCACTTCTCTTTACATCTTTAGCCATTTTTTCTTCTACTCGCGCTTTCGCTAGCCATATTTCCCTCTTTGTTTCTTTCCGTTTAATCCGATAATCTTTTCCGTGATCCTCTCGTTGCGTTCTTTTGTATTTCTTGAACAAAGCCTCTTTTGCTCTTATTTTTTCAGCTACTTGTTTGGAGAACCATATAGGCTTCCTGCTTCTCTTGTTTACTTTCCTCACAAAAAGATCAGTCGCCACGTTTACAGCAGCCTTTAGCTTGGACCACTGTTTTTCCAATTCTCCTACGCCTTCCCACACCAACAGCTCCTTCTTCAGGTATTCCCCCATTTTATCAAAATCAGTACATCTGAAATACAGTACTTGAGTTTTGTGTGTCTGCCTTCGTCCTTATAGCAAACCATACGGTGTGATGATCACTATTACACAGGTGGGCACCCACCCGGATATCGGAAACACCATCTCCTTTAGTGAGCACTAGATCCAGCATCGACCCTTCCCTCGTGGGTGCCATCACCATTTGTCTGAGCAAGGCACTTTGACAGGCATCCGTTTCCGATTCCGCAGACGGGACGTTCCAATCCATGTCAGACAAATTGAAATCTCCCAAAAGTAGCACCTCCCCTTTCATACCAATCTTTTGAATAGCTTCTATCAGATCCTTGACTAACTTCTCAGTTTGCACAGGAGGTCTGTAGGTAACTTCCGTCTGGATACAGGTTCCGTCTTCTCTTTCCAGGAAGATCCTTAAAGCTTTTTAATTTCCACAGGTTCCCTGCATTTCAGCCGCTCTGATATTCTCTCTCACATACAGAGCCAATCCTCCACCTCTTCGGCCCTCTATCCTTCGTAAAAAGATTATAGCCCGGTAAGATCACATCCCATTCAAGAGAATCGTTGAACCACATCTCCGTAATAGCAACAATAGCCAAGTTTCCTTCAAACATCAGGGCTTGCAAGTCTTAAACCTTTTTACTTAGACTACAAGCATTTGTGCACATAGCTTTCCATGTGCTTAGTGAGTTTGGGTGTTTTTTTATATTTATATGACCTTTCCCTCTGCCATCATGTTTATTCTGGGGGTGACTTTCCGAAATCCCCTGTTTCCTATTGTCACCCCCACCCTCTAGTTTAAATGTCTAGAAACATACAGTCTGAATTTCTCCCCAAGGATCCTTTCTCCCATCACAAAAAGATGTATCCCATCATTACAGTACAGCCTGTTATTTTTCCACGTATTACCCCATTCTCCTATGTATCTGAAACCTTCTTCTTTACACCAAGACTCAAGCCACTTATTGAATTCCTGTTTTGCGTAGTCTTTCCTCTCCCCTCCCCAACGTAGGAATTACTTCAGAAAAAGCCACAGTCCGAACCACAGATTTTAGTCCCTCCCCAAACTTCTGGAACGCTCTCTGTGCTGTAAACTTGCTATTGTTGGCCAGGTCATTTATCCCCAAGTGAATTACATCAGCGTTAGAAAACTCGCTCTCTTCTCAGATCACTTTCAGTATTTGGTCTGTACATCTTGTAGCTGAAGATCCTGGAAGACGTTTCATTATGTTGGAACCCCTGAACTGTGCTCCTAAGTTAATGCCTCTGATAATGGAGTCTCCGAGCAGTAATAATTTTCTGCTTTTCACAATTCTGTCGTCATTAGTTGAGGGATGTTTCTGGGGTTGTGCTATTTTCATTACCTCTGGTTCTACCACACTACTTCTTTTTTCACTATCATAATGATGCAACACTGCAAAAGAATTTGACAGGGGCAAAGCTTGGAAGGGCGAGTGTTTCTGTGTCACAGATCTTAGTCTACCAGAGCCTACTGTGACCCATCTATTCCTCTGATGTTTCATTCTCTGAGGCAGTGGTGGTGGTAAATTACCTGGGAAATGAGTAATCCTGGACGCTTCTTTAATTGTAGTTAATTCCTTCTTGAGTTTGTTGATCTCTTCTTTCAAGGCTGATATTTGGAGACAGATAGGACAAGCTCTAAGGTTCCAGATAGTTTGCCTTAGGATTAAAGCAGAACATATATTGCACTGAATGAAGATCATAATGATGTGATTCACAAGTGTGAAAAGGTGAACTATGAGAGGGAATAACAAGAATTAGGATTGACCAATTAAGTGTAATGAACATACTTGTCCCTTAATTGCCCTATATAAATTGAGTTTACCTAGGGGTGGGTGGTACTAGGACACAGGTAACCTCCGTTACCAATCAAACCAAGTCTGAAAATGCCCATTGCAGCTCCCAGCTCACAAGGTAAACTTAGGTTCTACTACCCAGCTTAAAACAAAATTGCCCCTCCTCCAGAGCCATGAGTCACCAGATGCTATGTAACCAAAATTGATTGAATTAAGTCTCTGGCAGTGTAGATTCAACACACAATTCTAATGAAAACAGACACCAGATTCAATGTCACCAGATTAAGTCACAGGTTTAAAACACAGTTCCAATGAAAACACCTTTAAGACAATTCCAGCATAAAAAGATGAAATCACTAGCACAAATATTCAAAATACAATTCTCTAAAATCCCTTTTAAGACAATACCAGCATAAAAATATAAAATCACAGTGCAATATAGGCAATAGGATAGAGACAGATAAGGAACTTATAGAGGTCAGACGCTCTACAAGTGAAAGGCCAGGTTTTTTTGGTTTGTTTGTTTTGTGTTAATAGGATAGAATAAAAAGGGAGTGAAATAGAATAAAGGAGTCAATAGTTTAACAGGAAGATACTAAGAGATATTAAGAGCAGGACACAGGTAATCTCAGTTACCAATCAAACCAAGTCTGAAAATGCCCAGCGCAGCTCCCAGCTCACAAGGTAAACTTAGGTTCTACTACCCAGCTCAAAACAAAATTGCCCCTCCTCCAGAGCTAAAACTAAAACTCATAGTAACAACTTTTTCAGGTACATCAGAAGCAGAAAGCCTGCAAGGGAATCCGTGGGACTGTTAGATCACGAAGAAGCAAAAGGGGCACTCAAGGAGGACAAGGCCACTGTGGAGAAAATGTATGAATTCTTTGTTTCTTGTCTTTACAAAAGAAAATGTAAGAGATAGTTTTCAAGGGCAATGGATGCAGAAGAACTGAAAGAGATCTCAGTGAACATGGAAGATGTACTGAGCCAAATTAATCACCTGGACCGGATGGCATACATCCAAGTGTACTCAAAGAACTCAAGCAGGAAGTTGCTGATCTGCTGTTAGTAATATGTAACCTGTCGTTAAAATCATCCGTAGTACCTGAAGATTGGAAGGTGGCTAATGTGACGCCGATTTTGGCCTCGATAAGCACAGTGCAGCCTTCAGTCTGCAATATTGCCACTCTCCCTCCCCTATTTTATTTAATACTTTTGTTCCCCCCCTCAATGCTCTTCTTCAAAACTTAGGTGTTACTTTGAATATGTAGTAAAACTTGCCGCAGAGACGAAAACTTATATTAAACACTCTTTTCAGGTATATCAAAAGCAAGAAGACTGAAAGGGAATCTGTGGGGCCGTTGGATCAGGAAGGAGCAAAAGGAGCACTCAGGGAGGACAAGTCCATAGCGGAGAAAGTGAATGAATTCTTTGCTTCAGTCTTTATGGAAGAAGATGTAAGAGATCTGCCTGTACCAGAAATGGTTTTCAAGGATGATGATGCGGAGGAACTGAAAGAAATCTTGGTGAACCTGAAGACGTACTAAGCCAAATCGACATGTTAAAAAGTGATTAATCACCTGGACTGGATAGCATACATCCAAGGGTACTCAAAGAACTCAAACATGAAATTACTGATCTGCTGTTAGTAATATGTAACCTGTTGTTAAAATCATCCATAGTACCTGAAGATTGGAGGGTGGCCAATGTGACGCCGATTTTAAAAAAGGGTTCTAGGGGTGATCCAAGAAATTATACACCAGTAAGCCTGAAGTTGGTGCCAGGCAAAATAGTGGAACTATCATAAAGAATAAAATTTGAGAACACGTAGACAAACATGGTTTAATGGGACAGAGTCAGCATGGATCCAGGCAAAGGAAGTCTCGCCTCACCAATTTGCTTCATTTCTTTGAAGGCGTGAACATGTGGAAAAAGGTGAGCCGATTGATGTAGTGTATCTAGATTTTCAGAAAGCTCTTTGATAAAGTTCCTCATGAGTCAAGGCATAGGAGGCAAAGTTCTGGTGTGGATTAGGAATTGGTTATTGGACAGAAAACAGAGGATAGGGTTAAATGGTCATTTCTCTCAATGGAGTGGGGTGAACAGTGGAATGCTGCAGGGATCAGTACTAGGACTGGTGCTATTTAACACATTTATAAATGATATGGAAATCGCAACAACGAGCGAGGTGATTAAATTTGAAGATAAAAAACTATTCAAAGTTGTTAAAACACGTGAGAACTGTGATATATTGCAGGAAGACCTTAGGAAACTGGAAGACTGGGCGTCCAAATGGCAGATGAAATTTAATGTGGACAAATGCAAGGTGATGCATATTGGAAAGAATAATCCAAATCATAGTTACCTGATGCTAGGGTCCACCTTGGGGGTCAGCTGGCAGCATCCAAAAAAGCAAACAGGATGCTAGAAATTATTAGGACAGGGATGGTGAATAAGACCGAAAATACTATACTACTACTACTTATTTCTATAGCGCTACTAGACGTACGCAGCGCTGTACACCTGAACATGAAGAGACAGTCCCTGCTCGACAGAGCTTACAATCTAATTAGGACAGACAATCAGGACAAACAAGAGATAAGGGAATATTAAAGTGAGGATGATAAAATCAGGGTTCTGAATAAGTGAATAAGGGTTAGGAGTTAAAAGCAGCATCAAAAAGGTGGGCTTTTAGCTTAGATTTGAAGACGGCCAGAGATGGAGCTTGACGTACCGGCTCAGGAAATCTATTACAGGCATATGGTGCAGCAAGATAAAAGGAACAGAGTCTGGAGTTAGCAGTGGAGAAGAAAGGTGCCAATAAGAGAGATTTACCCAGTGAACTGAGTTCCCAGGGAGGAATGTAGGCAGAGATGAGAGTAGAGAGGTACTGAGGAGATGCAGAGTGAATGCACTTATAGGTCAATAAGAGGAGTTTGAACTGTATGCAGAAACGGATAGGAAGCCAGTGAAGTGACTTGAGGAGAGGGCTAATATGAACATAACGACACTGGCGGAATATTAGTCGTGCAGCAGAATTTTGAACAGATTGAAGAGGAGAGAGATGGCTAAGTGGGAGACCTGTGAGAAGTAAGTTGCAATACTCTACGTGAGAGGTGATAAGAGTGTGGATAAGGGTTCCGGTAGTGTGCTCAGAAAGGAAAGGGTGAATTCTGGTGATATTATAGAGAAAAAAACGACAGGTTTTAGCAGTCTGCTGAATATGTTGAGAGAAGGAGAGGGAGGAGTCGAAGATAAACCCAAGGTTACGAGCCGATGAGACAGGAACGATGAGAGTGTTATCCACAGAAATAGAGAATGGGGGAAGAGGAGAGGTTGGTTTAGGGGGAAAGATAAGAAGCTCAGTCTTGGTCATGTTTAGTTTCAGATGGCGCTGAGACATCCAGGCAGCAATGTCAGACAGGCAGGCTGATACTTTGGCCTGGATTTCGGCTGAGATTTCTGGTGTGGAGAGGTAGATCTGGGAGTCATCAGCATAGAGATGATATTGAAAACCATGGGATGAGATCAGAGTACCAAAGGAAGAAGTATAGATGGAGAAAAGAAGAGGTTCCAGGACAGATCCCTGAGGTACACCAACTGACAGTGGGACAGAAGTAGAGGAGGATCCACTAGAGTATACACTAAAGGTACGCTGGGAGACATAAGAAAACCAGGAAAGAACAGAGCCCTGAAATCCAAGTGAGGACAGCGTATCAAGGAGTAGGCTGTGATCAACAGTGTCAAAAGCAGCAGATAGATCGAGAAGGATGAGGATAGAAAAGAGACCTTTGGATGTGGTCAGGAACAGATCACTGGAGACTTTAACAAGTGCTGTTTCAGTTGAATGAAGGGGGCGAAAGCCAGATTGAAGTGGATCAAGAATAGCTTAGATGAAAGAAAGTCAAGGCAACGGCGGTGAACAGCACATTCAAGTATCTTGGATAGGAAAGGGAAGAGGGAGATGAGGCAATAGTTGGAAGGACAGGTAGGGTCCAATGAAGGTTTTTTAAGGAGTGGTGTGACTACGGCATGTTTGAAGGCATCAGGAACAGTCGCAGTGGAAAGTGAGATTGAGGATATGATAGATACAAGGGATGACAGTAGGAGAAATAGTGTTAAGTAGATGGGTGGGAATAGGATCAGAGGAACAGGTAGTTAGTTTTGAAGAGGAAAGAAGATGAGCAGTTTCCTCTTCAGTGATCTCAGAAAGGGAAGAAAAGGAGACAGGGGTTGGAGTGTTGAGAGAATGGACTAAGGGAAGGAGAGGTGGAGGTGACCTGGTTGAGAATTCAAGTTTAATCTTGTGAACCTTATCATGAAAGTACTCAGCCAGAGTCTGGGGAGAAAGTGAAGGGGGAGTTGGAGGTGAAGACACTGAGGAGAGTTCAGTGTGGCAAAGAGACGTCGAGGGTTTGAGCCAAGAGAATTTGTCAACTGGATGTATGATTCAACAATTTTTTATTGATGACACATAAGCAAAATATACCAAATCACAAGGCATGTCACAAAAATACATTTGTCAACTAGATGTAATAGTCCTGTTTGGCAAATAAAAGAGCAGACTGGAAGGAGGTCAGCAAGAATTTGAAATGTATGAAGTCAGCATGGGCACAGGATTTCAATCAAAGGCGTTCGGCAGAGCGGGCACAGGAACATAGGTAGCGGATTCTAGAGGTCAGCCAAGGCTGGGGTTTGGTACATTTTACAGAACGGGGAATGGGAGGAGCGAGAGTATCCAGAGCAGAGGAGAGAATAGTATTATAGGAAGAGACAGCCTCATTGACAGACTTGGATAACATAGTGGTAGAGAAGAGATTTAAAACACTGGAGGACAGAGTAGAAGGGTCAATAGCCTGAAGAGATTCCTAAATGTATTGGTTAAGATTGGACGGGACTGGGGAGGAGGGTGTTTAATTGTAAAAGGTATCAGATAATGGTCAGAGAGGGGAAGAGTTGAGGCACAGAAACTGGAGAGTGAGCAGAGGATAAGATCAAAACAGTGGCCATTCTGGTGAGTGGGGGCAGTGGAGCACAGTTGAAAATTGAAAGAGGATATTAAAGCAAGAAACTGAGAAGCATAAGAGTCAGAGGAATCATTAGCATGAATGTTAAAATCCCCAAGAATGAGGGAAGGAGATGAAGGTTCAAGAAAGAAGGAAAGCCAGGCATCAAAGTCAGTGAGAAAGAAAGAAAGGGACTTATCGGGGGGGGGGGGGGGGGGGGGGGGGGGTCGATAAATGACTGCTACTCGGAGGCAGAGGAGCAAATAGACGGATGGAGTGGACTTCGAAGGAAGAAACAGTGAGACTGAGGTGGAAGAAGAGGTTGAAATCTACAAGAGAGTGAAAGTAGTAGCCCGACACCACCTCCACGGCCAACCTCCATGGCATAGGGCTACGACTGAAGCAGAGTCTTCAGGGTAAAGCCAAGTTTCAGGTAGGGCAAGCAGATTAAGAGTACGAGAGGTCATGGATGTAGGAAAGTTTGTTACATACAGAGCGGGCATTCCACAGAGCGCAAGAGAAAGGCAAGGAAGAAGGGGGGAGGAGAGGAACAGAAATTAGATTGGAGATATCACGGTGTGACCTGCACAAATAGGATGAGAGCTGATGTGGATGACCAGGATTGGGATTAATGTCCCCAGCGGACAGCAGGAGAAGCAGCAAGAGAGTATGGAGAAGAGTAGGAGAGGTATGACGACAGCGACGAAGGCGAGATGTACTCATATAGAAAGGAGATGGATGAATGGAAGGAAGGACATGTTGAAGGTTGAGAGCTGAGAAAAAGGAAGAGGAAAAAAGAGATGGTGAGATGAATACAGCGGGTGGACAATGTGTTCCTACAGTGTACAGTGGTTTCAGATGGAGAAACAGATTAGGAAGGGACAGTACGAAGAAGAAAATGTGTACTGGAGCCATAAGTAGTAACTGGGAGAAAAATAAATGTAAAGAGAAAATGCCCCAGTGTGCGGCACCTAGCGTGGAGGCCCTGAGTGGATCGGAGTGGACCTGGGAGTCACCCCAGAGAAGGCTGTAAGGATATGCTGATGAGCTGCAAGTCCTCCACGGCACCTGAAAGGCAGCCGGTGGTAGAGCTGGGCACCTCTCAGCCAAGGAAAGGCTTACCAGGGGTTAGGCCGAAGCCAGCATTCCTCCCCGAGGGTCGCTCCATTTTGCATCCACACCTTGAGTATTGCATTCAATTGTGGTCACCGTATCTCAAAGAAGATACAGTGGAATTAGAAAAGGTTCAAAGAAGAGCGACCAAAATGATAAAGGGGATTTAACTTCTCTTGTATAAGGAAAGGCTAAAGAGGTTTGGACCCTTGAGCTTGGAAAAGAGATGGATGAGGGGAGATATGATTGAGGTCTACAAAATCCTGAGTGGTGTAGAACAAGCAGCAGTAAATCGATTTTTCACTGGTTCCAAAAGTTCAAAGACTAGGGGACACTCAAGGAAGTTATAAGAAAATAATTTTAAAACAAAGAGGAGAAAATATTTTTTCACTCAACAAATAGTTAACCTCTGGAAATCTTTGCTGGAGGATGTGGTAACAGCGGTAAGTGTATCTGGTTTTAAAAAAAAGTTTGGACAAATTCCTGGAGGAAAAGTCCATAGTTTGTTATTGGTACAGACATGGGAAGCAACTGCTTGCCCTGGGATTTGTAGAATGGAGTGTTGCCAGAATTTGGGTTTCTGCCAGGTACTTGTGACCTGGCTTGGCCACTGTTTGGAAAACAGATGGACCATTGGTCTGACCCAGTATGGCTACTCTTATGTTCTTAAGATCTTGCTGAAGGCTTCAGAATGCCCAAGAGGAACAGTTTGCTCCTGCTCAGACCCTAGTTAGAATCTCCACAGCTTGACAATATACTCAACTGGTGCATTCTCTTTCATCTGTGGACCTTAAGAGTAAATTCGGCAGAAATATCTCCATGACAAGCTTGCAACTCCTTTGATGCATAGGTAGAAATGGGAGGGAGAGTTAGGAATACAATATGAGGACCATGAGTGGAAGGTTATGGAAGCAGTATTCACCAAAATATCTGTTGCAGGTAACCTGAAGGAAAATAACTATAAGGTTCTCTATTGCTGGTACTTAACACCAGCAAGACTAAGTCATATGCTCTCCGGTGTAACCCCATTCTATTGGAGAGTTTGGGAGAGAGACTATATGGGACATACATGGTAGAACTGTCAAAAGGCAAGAATCTTTTAGAGAACTATTCAGGCTAGATTGCAGTATTAAGAGAGATCCCCTGAGCCCTTGCTAACTTCTTATTTATTAGACCCGTTCCAGGGATAACCCTAGTTCAACAGCAATTAGCCAAGCACACGCTTTTTGCAGTCAGGCTTACTCTGACAACTGCATGGAAAGATGTGGATATCGCTTCTATACTTAAGTAATGGGGAAAGTAAGTTCTATATGCAAGATGCAGCAGTTGCAGGCTGAGCAAAGGGGAGCCGTATCCAAATCGAATACAATTTGCAAGCTCTATCTAGAATCTTCTCCTTAATTTTAGATTCCCACTTGACAGTAGTAAATCACCGGGACCTGATGGTATTCATCCCAGAGTATTAATAGAACTAAAAAATGAACTTGCGGAGCTACTGTTAGAAATATGCAATCTGTCCCTAAAATCGAGTGTAGTACCGGAAGACTGGAGGGTAGCCAATGTTACTCCGATTTTTAAGAAGGGTTCCAGAGGAGATCCGGGAAATTATAAACCGGTGAGTCTGACGTCGGTGCCGGGCAAGATGGTGGAGGCTATTATTAAGAATAAAATTGCAGAGCATATACAAAAACATGGACTGATGAGACAAAGTCAGCACGGATTTAGTGAAGGGAAGTCTTGCCTCACCAATCTAATGCATTTTTTGAGGGGGTAAGCAAACATGTGGACAATGGGGAGCCGGTTGATATTGTATATCTGGATTTTCAGAAGGCGTTTGACAAAGTGCCGCACGAAAGACTCCTGAAGAAATTGCAGAGTCATGGAATCGGAGGTAGGGTATTATTATGGATTAAGAACTGGTTGAAAGATAGGAAGCAGAGAGTAGGATTGCGTGGCCAGTATTCTCAGTGGAGGAGGGTAGTTAGTGGGGTCCCGCAGGGGTCTGTGCTGGGTCCGTTGCTTTTTAATGTATTTATAAATGACCTAGAGATGGGAATAACTAGTGAGGTAATTAAATTCGCCGATGACACAAAATTATTCAGGGTCGTCAAGTCGCAGGAGGAATGTGAACGATTACAGGAGGACCTTGCGAGACTGGGAGAATGGGCGTGCAAGTGGCAGATGAAGTTCAATGTTGACAAGTGCAAAGTGATGCATGTGGGTAAGAGGAACCCGAATTATAGCTACGTCTTGCAAGGTTCCGCGTTAGGAGTTACGGATCAAGAAAGGGATCTGGGTGTCGTCGTCGATGATACGCTGAAACCTTCTGCTCAGTGTGCTGCTGCGGCTAGGAAAGCGAATAGAATGTTGGGTGTTATTAGGAAGGGTATGGAGTCCAGGTGTGCGGATGTTATAATGCCGTTGTATCGCTCCATGGTGCGACCGCACCTGGAGTATTGTGTTCAGTACTGGTCTCCGTATCTCAAAAAAGATATAGTAGAATTGGAAAAGGTACAGCGAAGGGCGACGAAAATGATAGTGGGTATGGGACGACTTTCCTATGAAGAGAGGCTGAGAAGGCTAGGGCTTTTCAGCTTGGAGAAGAGACGGCTGAGGGGAGATATGATAGAAGTGTATAAAATAATGAGTGGAATGGATCGGGTGGATGTGAAGCGACTGTTCACGCTATCCAAAAATACTAGGACTAGAGGGCATGAGTTGAAGCTACAGTGTGGTAAATTTAAAACGAATCGGAGAAAATTTTTCTTCACCCAACGTGTAATTAGACTCTGGAATTCGTTGCCGGAGAACGTGGTACGGGCGGTTAGCTTGACGGAGTTTAAAAAGGGGTTAGATAGATTCCTAAAGGACAAGTCCATAGACCGCTATTAAATGGACTTGGAAAAATTCCGCATTTTTAGGTATAACTTGTCTGGAATGTTTTTACGTTTGGGGAGCGTGCCAGGTGCCCTTGACCTGGATTGGCCACTGTCGGTGACAGGATGCTGGGCTAGATGGACCTTTGGTCTTTCCCAGTATGGCACTACTTATGTACTTATGTACTTATGACATATATTGTTGGGTGACAACCATTTTGATGTGTGTTTGTACTTGAGGGGCAGTCTTAATATGTCACAGTAGTGACTGACTATCAAGGGGGAAAACAAAATGTTAAACCGTTTAAGGTGTAGGGTGGAGAGGAAGGCAGGAAGTAACATTTATTTTTGTTTTTGTAATAAGCAACAGAGTAATTGATGAGGAATACAAATGTTTAGATTATGACTTGCTTGTGTTATGCTGTTCTGTTGATGCTAAGATATATATATATATATATATATATATATATATATATATATATATTATCATGAATGCTCTTCAAAAGAGACCTCTAAGTAAAAACAAAAATAACCCCCCCCCCCAAAAAAAAAAAAAAACCCCACAAGATTACCACTGAGCCTCATCACAACAAAATATATATACAAACTAAAAGCCTCATTTACTATTGAGTTAAGGTCCCATTGAAAACAGGGATGCTTGTATTGTTTAACTTGCATTAAATCACATTAACACAAGTTAGCAAATGAGACCCACAGCTACCTGAGACAACAGAGGGAGGAATGACTTGCTTACAGTCATAAGGAGTGTCAACAGGATTTGAACTCTGCCTTCACTGGGTCTCATCACACTGCTCCAACCATTAGGCTACTCTTCCATTCTTTTAGGTGGTATACCTTAATTTCTATTTTACATGCTATTGTATTAACTTTAAAATTTTTCTCACACATGGACAAATATTAAAATAAAGTTTTCCAATTACATGGGCTTGAACAGGTATGAAAAATTGATTCTGTGTTTGCAAATGGTCCACAGTAGTATAAGCTTTGTGCTGAAGTTTGGATGAAGCTGACCGATCAGACTTGGGTGCATCTTGTAAGTACCCCTCCTGCTCTACTTTTCTCCTCATTGTGGAATTCCAGTGATTTTTGATTGAATTATCAGTCCTAGTATAAAAATAGAAAAATTGAAAATAAAAAAAAAACATTTGTGTAATATATCATTTTAATCTGCAAAAAAAATGCACACGCTATTTACATTTCCAAGATCATTTTCAAAGTTAAGAAAGGATTATTGAAGGTCAAGCAAAATTCAAGGTAACAAGAGAAGGAGCAACTAGAAAGCTTGGGTAGGCCAAGAGGTACTATTCTAAGCTACTGTATCACTGAATGTGAGGTTAATTGGTAAATGCTTTGTAAACATGGACCCTCCCAGAGTTTGAGCAAAGTTACCAAAATTTTCCAAAACCAGACATTTTTGCAACATTTGGCATATCACCAAGTACAGTTTTCTTGTATATTACAGCAAAGAACTATGGGCATCATAAATATACCCATTCACTTATTGTGCACTAGTAACATAATTTTCACAATTTCATTTCTAATATGAATGACATGAAACTATATTTACTGGTATCTTTTTGTAAGTTATTTTCACCATAATTTTGGTAATGTTAAAACTGTCACTTCCCAGCAGTGACTTAGTCTGCCATGATTTCCTGTTGACTTAACTTACAGCAGCGCTAACCTAAGAGGTAGAGCTGTTATTAACACTTGGGAAATGTTGACCACAACAGTATGTCTTTCCCATGGACAACTGAGTAACATGACCCTAATCCCAACCCTTCCTTCTCAGCAACATCTATTTCACTCCAGCCCATGCACCTCTCCCAAAATGAAAATACTGTAGAAATCTCTCAGAGGTCAAGATGGCATCTTGAAGACGTGCAGGATTGAGTGCTGCTCTTGCGACCTACACTTTCAACAACAGGGAAGAGAAGAGGGAAAACCCCATGCTTATCCTTCACTGCAGGCTTCCATTCCCTGTTTGTTGCAGTCAAACCTTAAGGATTGTGGTCTCCGAATGCCTAGTGCAGCTGCTGGAACATAGAACTCTAGGGGAACTGCTCTAGGGAAACTGCGGAACAAAGGTTGGAAATGGCTTCTCTTAGCCCCATACTTCAATAGGAATCCCCATGACCCAGAAGTGTTACCACGGGTGGAAATGCAGCACTGCTCAGTACACTGAATCCAAGCATGGCTGCAGCCACTGAGGGAGATCCATTGGCGGCATCTCACCTTCCCCAAGAGGGAGGAAGCAGCAGCTCAGGAGATTGTTGCAACCTCTCCTATGGTGGCAGGAACATTGCAGACACCTTCTGGAGTATCTCGGGGATTGCTGAAACCAGCCATCACAGATATGAACATAATCTGGGAAGCTCTATGGCAATTTGATAAGTCCTGGAATTCGTGTTCCATTGTTCCTATAGAGCGAAAGCTACATACCTGTAGAAAGCATTCTCCAAGGACAGCAGGCTGATTGTCCTCACTGATGGGGTGATGTCCACGGCAGCCCCCTCAATCGGAGATCTTCACTAGCAAAGACGTTTGCTAGCCCACACGTGCGCACGCCCACCGCGCATGCGCGGCCGTCTTCCCGCCCGAACGTGCTCGTGTTCGTCAGTCCAGTAAATAGCAAAGACAAGGGAAGACACAAATCCAAAGGGGAGGCGGGCGGGTTTGTGAGAACAATCAGCCTGCTGTCCTCGGAGAATACCTTCTACAGGTATGTAGCTTTCGCATTCTCCGAGGACAAGCAGGCTGCTTGTTCTCACTGATGGGGTATCCCTAGCCCCCAGGCTCACTCAAAACAACAAACATGGTCAATTGGGCCTCGCAACGGCGAGGACATAACTGAGATTGACCTAACTTATTCAACTAACTGAGAGTGCAGCCTGGAACAGAATAGAAATGGGCCTAGGGGGGTGGAGTTGGATTCTAAACCCCGAACAGATTCTGCAGCACCGACTGCCCGAACCGACTGTCACTTCGGGTATCCTGCTGAAAGCAGTAATGCGATGTGAATGTGTGGACAGATGACCATGTCGCAGCCTTGCAAATCTCTTCGATAGTGACTGACTTCAAGTGGGCCACTGACGCTGCCATGGCTCTAACACTATGAGCCGTGACATGACCCTCAAGAGTCAGCCCAGACTGGGCGTAAGCGAAGGAAATGCAATCTGCTAGCCAATTAGAGATGGTGCGTTTCCAGACAGCCACTCCCCTTCTGTTGGAATCAAAAGAAACAAACATTTGGGCGGACTGTCTGTGGGGCTGCGTCCACTCCAGATAGAAGGCCAGTGCTCTCTTGCAGTCCAATGTGTGCAGGTGACGTTCAGCAGGGCGGGTATGCGGACGGGGGAAGAATGTTGGCAAGACAATTGACTGGTTCAGATGGAACTCCGACACCACCTTTGGCAAGAACTTAGGGTGAGTGCAGAGGACTACTCTATTGTGATGAAATTTGGTATAAGGAGCATGAACTACCAGGGCTTGAAGCTCACTGACCCTACGAGCTGAAGTAACTGCCACCAAGAAAATGACCTTCCAGGTCAAGTACTTCAGATGGCAGGAATTCAATGGCTCGAAAGGGGGTTTCATCAGCTGGGTGAGAACGACATTGAGATCCCATGACACTGTAGGAGGTTTGATGGGGGACTTTCAGAAAAGCAAACCTCTCATGAAGCGAACAACTAAAGGCTGTCCCGAGATCGGCTTACCTTCCACACGGTAATGGTATGTACTAATCGCACTAAGATGAACCCTTACAGAGTTGGTCTTAAGACCAGACTCGGACAAGTGCAGAAGGTATTCAAGCAGGGTCTGTGTAGAACAAGAGCGAGTATCTAGGGCCTTGCTGTCACACCAGACGGCAAACCTCCGCCATAGAAAGAAGTAACTCTTTTTAGTGGAATCTTTCCTGGAAGCAAGCAAGACTCGGGAGACACCCTCAGAGAGACCCAAGGAGGCAAAATCTACGCTCTCAACATCCAGGCCGTGAGAGCCAGGGACCGGAGGTTGGGATGCAGAAGCGCCCCCTCATTCTGAGTAATGAGGGTCGGAAAACACTTCAATCTCCACGGTTCTTCAGAGGACAACTCCAGAAGAAGAGGAAACCATATCTGACGTGGCCACAAGGGAGCGATCAGGATCATGGTGCCTCGATCTTGCTTGAGTGTCAGCAAAGTCTTCCCCACCAAAGGTATGGGAGGATAAGCATACAGGAGGCCTTTCCCCCAATCCAGGAGAAAGGCATCCGACGCTAGCCTGCCGTGGGCCTGAAGTCTGGAACAGAACTGAGGGACCTTGTGATTGACTTGAGTGGTAAAGAGATCCACCAAGGGGGTACCCCACACTTGGAAGATCTGGCGTGCCACTCGGGAATTGAGCAACCACTTGTGAGGTTGCATGATCCTGCTCAATCTGTCGGCCAGACTGTTGTTTATGCCTGCCAGATACGTGGCTTCAAGAAACATGCCATTCCGGCAAGCCCAAAGCCACATACTGACGGCCTCCAGACACAGGGGGCGAGATCCGGTGCCCCCCTGCTTGTTGATGTAGTACATTGCAACCTGGTTGTCTGTCTGAATTTGAATAATTTGATGGGACAGCCGATCTCTGAAAGCCTTCAGAGCGTTCCAGACCGCTCGTAACTCCAGGAGGCTGATCTGTAAACCTGTCTCCTGAAGGGACCAACTCCGTTGGGTGTGAAGCCCATCGACATGAGCTCCCCACCCCAGGAGAGACGCATCCGTCATCAGCATCTTTTGAGGCTGAGGAATTTGGAAAGGACATCCCAGAGTCAAATTGGACCGAATTGTCCACCACTGGAGGGACTGAAGAAAACTCATGGACAGTAGGATTACATCCTCTAGGTCCCCAGCAGCTTGGTACCACTGAGACGCTAGGGTCCATTGAGCTCATCTCATGTGGAGGCAGGCCATGGGAGTCACATGCACTGTGGAGGCCATGTGGCCGAGCAATCTCAACATCTGCCGAGCTGTGATCTGCTGCGATGCTCGTACCCAAGAAACAAGGGACAGAAGATTGTCGGTGCTCGCTTCCGGGAGGTAGGCACGAGCAGTCTGAGAATCCAGCAGAGCCCCTATGAATTCGAGTTTATGAACAGGAAGAAGGTGGGACTTTGGATAATTTATGACAAACCCTAGTAGCTCCAGGAGTCGAATAGTCATCTGCATGGACTGTAGAGCTCCTGCCTCGGAGGTGTTCTTCACCAGCCAATCGTCGAGGTAAGGGAACATTTGCACTCCCAGTCTGCGTAGAGAGACTGCTACTACAGCCAGGCATTTTGTGAATACCCTGGGCGCAGAGGCGAGACCAAAGGGTAGCACACAATACTGAAAGTGCCGTGTTCCCAGACGAAATCGAAGATACTGTCTGTGAGCTGGCAGTATCGGGATGTGAGTGTAAGCATCCTTTAAGTCCAGAGAGCACAGCCAATCGTTTGCCTGAATCATGGGAAGGAAGGTGCCCAGGAAAGCATCCTGAACTTTTCTCGAACCAGATATTTGTTCAGGGCCCTTAGGACTAGGATGGGACACATCCCCCCTGTTTTCTTTTCCACAAGGAAGTACCTGGAATAGAATCCCAGCCCCTTCCTGCCCCGGTGGCACAGGCTCGACCACATTGGCGCTGAGAAGGGCGGAGAGTTCCTCTACAAGTACCTGCTTGTGCTGGAAGCTGAAGGATTGAGCTTCCGGTGGGCAATTTGGAGGCTTGGAAACCAAATTGAGGGAGTATCCTAGCCGGACTATTTGATGAACCCACTGGTCGGAGGTTATGAGAGACCACCTTTGGTGAAAAAATTTTAACCTCCCCCCGACCGGTAGATCGTCCGGCACAGACACTTTGATTTTGGCTATGCTCTGCTGGAGCCAGTCAAAAGCCCGTCCCTTGCTTTTGCTGGGGAGCCGCAGGGGCCTGCTGAGTCACACGCTGTCGACGAGAACGAACGCGCTGGGGCTTGGCCTGGGCAGCAGGCTGGCGAGAGGGAGGATTGTACCTACGCCTATTAGAAGAATAGGTAACAGTCCTTCTTCCGCCATAAAAACATCTACCAGTTTAGGTAGATGCTGAAGGCGTCCGGAAGGAAAATTTGTCGAAAGCGGTGTCCCGCTGGTGGAGCTGCTCTACCACCTGTTCGACCTTTTCACCAAAATTATTATCCCCCCGGCAAGGAAAAGTCGCAATCCGCTGCTGAATCCTATTTTCCAGGTCGGAGGCACGCAGCCATGATAGTCTGTGCATCACTACCCCTTGAGCAGCAGCTCTGGACGCGACATCAAAAGTATCGTAAACACCCCTGGCCAGGAATTTACGACAAGCCTTCAGCTGCCTGACCACCTGCTGAAAAGGCTTGGCTTGCTCAGAAGGGAGCTTGTCCACCAAGTCCGCCAACTGCCGCACATTGTTCCGCATATGAATGCTCGTGTAGAACTGGTAAGATTGGACTTTGGCTATGAGCATTGAGGAATGGTAGGCCTTCCTCCCAAAAGAATCCAAGGTTTTAGAGTCTTAGCCCGGGGGCACCGAAGCATACTCTCTAGAACTCTTGACCTTCTTAAGGGCCAGATCCACAACCCCAGAGTCATGAGGCAACTGAGTCCACAACAACTCGGGGTCCCCATGGATCCGATACTGGGACTCGATCTTCTTGGGAATGTGGGGATTAGTTAACGGCTTCGCCAAGTTCTCCAGCAGTGTCTTCTTGAAGACATGATGCATGGGTACTGTGGATAATTCCTTAGGTGGCGAAGGATAGTCCAAGAGCTCAAACATTTCAGCCCTTGGCTCATCCTCCGTAACCACAGGGAAGGGAATGGCCATAGACATTTCCCGGACAAAGGCCACGAAAGATAGATTCACAGGAGGAGAAAGCTGTCTTTCAGGGGAGGGAGTAGGATCAGAAGGAAGACCGTCAGACTCCTCATCTGAGAAATATCTGATGTCTTCCTCTGCCTCCCACGAGGCCTCACCATCGGTGTCGGACATCAGTTCATGGACTTATGTCCGAAGCCGTGCCCACCTCGAATCCGTAGACACATGGCCACGGTGGGAACGTCGAGAAGTAGACTCCCGCATCGGTGGCGATGAAGCTCCCTCCATCAATGTCGTCGGGGAGTCTGCCTGGGAGGCAGCCGACACAGGCACCGCAAGCGGTACCGGTATCGGACACCTCACGACGGGCAAGGGGCCAGCCGTCGCCTCACTCAACGGCACCGGCGGCGCAAGCACCCCCGGTACCGGAGAAGGGCGCAACAGCTCCTCCAGGATCCCTGGAAGGATGGCCCGGAGGCTCTCACTTAGAGCGGCTGTCGAGGAAGGCAGGGAGTCCGGCACAGGCGACGAACTCAGGATCTGTTCGGGGCGCGAAGGCGGTACCGGGCTGTCCAAGGTAGAGCGCATCGACACCTCCTGAATGGAGGGTGAGCGGTCCTCCCGGCGTCGATGCCTAGTGGGTGCCGAATCCCTCGGCGACCCAGTGCTCTCGGTACCACGTCTGGAAGGTGACCGGTGCCAATGCTTCTTTGCCTTCACACGAAGCACGTCACCGGAGCCTCCCGGTACCGACGAGGAGGATGTCGAATCCAAGCGTCTCTTCCTTGGGGCCGGGTCCGAAGAAAGTCGATCCTGGGGGGGGGGGGGGGGGGGGGGGGCTGTACCACAGGAGCCCTCGAGGCAGGCGGAGACCTACTCGAGGGCTCACCGCCACCAGCAGTGGAATGGACAGCCCTCACCTGCGCTCCTGACGAAGAGGCACCCTCCAACAACATCAGTACCAACGATGATCCCGGTACCATAGACGCTCAGGCACCGATCGATGGCCTCGGTACCGCAGACGTCAATGCACCAGCCGATGACCTCGATACTGTGACCGTCGAAACACCAGGCAAGGCCTGAACAAAACGTTCCACTGGGCCAATCTCCCCACCTGAGTTCTCTTCTTCAACAGAAGACACAGATTACAGGCCTGAGGACGGTGCCCAGCCCCCAGACACTGAAGGCACGAAGTGTGCCTATCAGTGAGCGAGATAACCCGGTTGCACTGGGTGCACTTTTTGAAGCCGCTGGGAGGCTTCGATGACATGGGCGGAAAAATCACGCTGGCAAAATCAAAATCCGCGATGATGGCAAAGGCACCAAAAAATTAACAAGAAAACCCGTACGGCCGCTTTCGAAAGCGAAAGGAAACTTGACGGGGGAAAAGCACTCGAAAATAAGGATGTTTTTTTTTTGTTTTTTTTTTAAACAATAAAACACGATATCTTTGAAGAGAAAGAGAAGACTTCCGAACGGAAGAAAAGCGCGAGGGTCTCCTCAGGGCACAGAACGCCGAAAATACAGCCGTCCCAAGCCACGGAAAAAAGAAGACTGACGAACACGAGCGTGTTTGGGCGGGAAGACAGCCGCGAATGCGCGGTGGGCGTGCGCACGCGAGGGCTAGCAAACATCTTTGCTAGTGAAGATCTCCGATTGAGGGGGCTGCCGTGGACGTCACCCCATCAGTGAGAACAAGCAGCCTGCTTGTCCTCGCAGAATTGCTGTTACAAAACGTTTACATACTCTAAGACATCTTGAAGTTGGATTGCTGTCCATCATACTTGCTGACATTGATTCCTTTGAGTTTGATAACTTGGTTAATTGAATTAATGAGATCACTTTTAGATGATGGTATCTTATCCTGATTCTATTTCTGGTATAATTTTTACCCTATTCCTAAATCCACTAGTGCAGATTTGTCTTTAGTGAATAGCTATCAGCCAGTTGCAGGTATTCCTTGGCTTGCTAAACCCATGGAGTTTTTTGGTATACCAGCAATTTCAGGAATTCATTTTTGGTAATGACCGTTTACACAATATGGTTTCCATCCTTTACACAGTACAAAACCTTGCTTCTTACCTTAACATCTGAGGTAAAGATTGTAAGCTCTGTCGAGCAGGGACTGTCTCTTCATGTTCAAGTGTACAGCACTGCGTACGTCTAGTAGCGTTATAGAAATGATAAGTAGTAGTAGTAGTAGTACTAATCTAGGGCCTTACTCTCATACTAGATAGCAAACCCTCTTCCATTTAAGAAACAACTCCTCTGGTGGAATCTTTCCTGGAAGACAGCAAGTCTCTGTCCCACAGCCCAGGTTGAATGCATCCATGGTTATTACCTTGTGAGGTGGAAGAATTTGGAAAGGTAGTCATAGGGCCAAATTGGAGCGAATAGTTCATCAGAGAAGCAATGTGGGGTGATGTGGATGACATCCACTAGGTTCTGCTTGGCCCGAGACCACTGGGAAACTAGGGTCCACTGGGCTTCCCTCAGATGGAGGCGTGCTATGGTTGTGACATGAATGGTTGAGGCCTTGTGTTCCAACAGCCTCAACATCTGCCTGCCAGTTGCTGATGACCCTAGTGGCAATGGCTGTAAGAGAATCCACCCATAACTGCAGGAGGTAGTCCCAAAGCTTGTACCATATTTAGTAGGGCTCCAACTGTTTCCAATGGCTGTACAGGGAGCAGGTGGGACTTTGGGTATTTGACCACAAAACCTAGTAGTCCAGCACCTGGCAGTCTTTCCCACCGACTCAACAGCACCCTCCTTCAACATGATCTTGACCAGCCAATTGTCTAAGCAGGGGAACACTCCCAGTCCGAGTAGCGATGCTGCAACTACCACTAGACATTTGGTGAAGACCTTGGGAGCTGCTGCAAGGCCAAAGGGCAGTACACAATATGGAAATGGTGTGTCCCCACACAAAATCTGAGATATTTCCTAGTCACCGAAGTATCTGAATGTGGGTATAGGCATCCTTAAGTCCAGTAAGCATAGCCAATTGTTCACCTGAAACTGTCCTGAACTTCTCCTTGACTAGATACTTGTTCATGTCCCTGAGGTCTAGGACGGGACTAGATTCCCCCTCCCCCCCTTCCAAGGTTTCTTGGGCACAATGAAGTACCTGAAATAGAATCCCGCTCTTCTTGCCCTGGTGGAACAGGCTTCACCGCATTGGCTTTTAGAAGGGTGGAGAGTTCCTCTGCAAGTATCTCCTTGTGCAGAGAGCTGAGATAAGATGCTCCCAGTGGGCAATTTGAACCAATGGAAGTTGCAACTGTGGCAGACAATTTGGAGAACCCATTAGCCAGAGAATACAAGGGGCCACCTATCCTGGAAAAAATGTCTGCCTCCCCCCACCTATCAGCAAGTCGTCCGAACTCCTACTTGGATGGAGGCTATGCTCCTTGGAGCCAGTCAAAAGCTTGTCCTCTGATTTGACTGGGGAGTCTGCTGGGGCTCTGGGGTACACTGCTGCCTCGGCCAGGAGTGCTGGGGCGGATAGGAATGTCCCTATGCCTTTGAGAGAAATAGGTACTCCTAGAAGGCCCAGTGGAAAACCTCCAAGAGAGGGACTTTGATATCATCAGTGTTTCTTAATGAGGTCCATGACCTCCTCTACCTTGTTCCCAAAACGTTATCTCCTCAGCACGGAACATCAGCCAGGCAAGTCCTGCACTCCTTCTGCGGCACGACCAGCTGGCAAAGCTCTGCAGCCTGCTCCTATGGGAGAGAGTCCACAAAGTCTAGCATGACTTTGAACCATGGACCAAGTATACACTATGTAGAGCTGGTAGGTCTGGATGCGGGAAATAAGCATCAAGACCCGAGACACCTTTCTCCCAAAAGAATCCAGAATCCTAGCCTTTCTGCCAGGGGGAGCCAAGGAACGAGTCCTGGAGCTTCTGGCCCTCTTGACAGTGGATTCGACCATCATGCAGTGGTGTGGCAACTGGGCCTTCTCGAATCTGGGAGCTTTCTGGTCGCAACATATCACATCCTCCTCCTCAGAACAACCTGAACAGAGAGAGGGATCTTCCAATTCTTCATCTGTGCGTCCCTGAGAATGGCATGGAGGAGTACAATGACCAACTCCCTAGGGGGGAGAGTCGTAGTCTAAAATAGTCAACAATTCTGTCCTAGGCTGGTCCTCAGTCTACAACATAAAAGGGGATAGCAGCCACCATCCACTTAACAAAACTGATGGAGAGACCCTCAGGAGGGGATTGCCTTCTCTTCTGTGGAAGGGAGGGGAGGGATCTAAGGGAACACTATAAGACCTCTCCTCCAAGAAGCAGTCTAGGCTCCTCATCAGAGTCTCACGACTGGTCCATCTCAGACTCAAAACTCCTCTATGAGTCCTCAACCTGCTTCAATCTGCTGGAGGAATGTCCAGATCAGTCAGGGCACCGAAATGTCACCCAACCTCTAGGAAGCTTCCTCCGCCAGCATTGAGCGAGATATTGCCTGGGCCAACCCAGACCTCGATGCCTGCTAAGGAAATGGCATCAGCGGCTGCTCCACAGGTGAAGGGCTGGAGCTGTGCCATAGCTGGCACAAGCACCCTCAATGCCAATGCACTTGCAACAAGGCCAGCCATTGGTAAGACAGCCTGCAAACCTATAGGTGCCGAATCGGAAGCCTGAACCTGAATGAAAGGCAGCTGCGGTGTCGACATCGCCTCAAGAGAAAAGGAGCGTTCCTCTCGTTGCCTATACTTCTCGGGTATTGGCGAAACTGATGCTCTAATGCTTCCAGTAAAGCGTTTTGAGGGGGACCAATGCTTTCTCTTCTTAGGCTTGCCTCGTTGTCAAACATCAGAGTCCCATGGTACTGACAAAGACAAGATCAAATCTTCCTGTCACCTCAGTGTCCAGTCCAACGCAGACCGGTCCCAGGGTACTAATAACAGCATCTGACATCGAGGCAGGGGGGAGACCTCGTCGATGTCAGTGCCCTCCCAGTGTCCGAATGACCCACATCAGTCTTCAGGGCCAATGTTTCCAAAGCCCATGTCGATGGACCAGACTTGGTGCCAAAATGTTTTTGCACTGGATCTCTCTGGGTCCTCTTCTGCGTGTGCAAGTAGAGGACACAAGAATGAGCATCATGGTCTGGACCCAAGCTCTGCAAACACCAACTATGGAGATCAGTCCCCGAGATGACCTAATTACACTCTGAACAGCGCTTAAAGCCACTGGGAACCTGCTGGGACATGGAAGGGAACACAGCCAATGCCAAATCAAACCACTAAATAGAGAAAGTGAAGACAGCCCACTCATCCCAAAAAGCTCAATTCAAACCAATAGACATTGGGCCTAAGGAGGCCCACAGAGACGAAAAATAAAGGAAACTTGAAACTAGATAAAAATAAACAAAGGACACTATGGGGAGCAATAAAGGTAAAATAATGAAGAAGAAAAAAACATTGAAAACTCCGCAAGAATGGAACCAAGAGAAAAAAATAGATGAATGACTGAAGATAATAAACAAAAACCACAACCTTTCTTCTCTGCAGAAAAACGAAGACTGCTGGTTCCCACACTTGCACGTCAGGCAGGAAGGCACCTGCACACGTGTAGTGGGATGCTACCAAAGGCCTCTTAAAGAGGCAAAGCACTGGGCGACATCCACATCCATCAGATGACATCATCCAGTTGTGAAAAGATATGGCCTGCACTGCTGTCAGCTTCTGGGACCCTCCTCAAGAAATGCCACTGTGTTTAAACCCCTTCCACAATTCTTTTTGGCAGTATTTTTTTAAACCCTAGATATGCCACTGATGGCTAGGGCTCAACTAGGTGACCAGTTATCCAACAGGGCCCAGTAGCAATCTCAGACCAATCCTTTCATGCACAGAATTCCCATCACCATCTGCTGGAAACAAAGAATACTCAAGAGCTAGTGGCTGCATGGTGCCTTTTGTAAGGCAGAGCTTGCAGATTTTAAATCTGTCTTTACCTATTAACAGAGAAGCATAACTCATACACTCAAGACTGAGCTGATGGATGAAAAGCAAAGTATGTGTCAACATACAAAAGAGAATATTTTATCTTTGCTAAAATCAGTATGTTAAATTAAGATTTTATACAGTCAATTACACTGAGGAAAAATGCAAGCACGCAAGATTCAAACATGGCAGAAAATCTACCTCCCAGGAAGCAGCTTTGCAATTTCAGCCCATCGATTTCCCAAGCGCTTGTGAGCTTCATATATAATTCGGTCCTCATCTTCTGTCCATGAAGACTTCTTTACCTCTGGATTTAGGTGGTTATGCCACCTTTCTCTGCATTGCTTGCCTATTCTTCCTTTCAGATGTTTTGCAATTAAAGACCAACGCTTTGGGCCATATTTCTGAACCAATTCAATTACCTACAACAAAAAAACCATAAAGACTTTTATAGAAATCTTGCCAATTATATTACTCTGAGAATAAGTAAGTTTTATTAAGATACCAAAATATAAAATATGTTAAATTTATATACATTCACAAATCAATTAAGTCAGCATATCAAAGGGGAAATTGTGTCTTATCTGGTAATTTTCTTTCCTTTAGTCCCAAGGATCAGTCCAGACAACTGGGTTATGTCCCTCATCGACCAGCAGGTGGAGATAGAGAGTGCTCTTAAACTGTGCTATATATAGCCTTATACATCCAGCTCAAGCTAATATTCCCTAGCTAAGCAGTAGGAAAGAGACACAGAGAAAAAAAAATCCTGCCTCTTATTGAAACCATATGAAGAAAGCAACACACAAGAAATCAATCCCAACTATACCTTGAACTGAACACTACACACAAAAGGACAGCCGAGCACCAAGAGGGGTGGGATCTGGACTGATCGTTGGGACTAACGGAAAGAAAATTACCAGGTAAGACATAATTTTCACTTCCATTACGTCACCAAGGATCAGTCTAGAAAGCAATACTCAGAGGGTGGGACCGGCTCACCATGGAAGATAGAACCCAAGCACCAAAGGCAACCTCTGCCTTAGCTGCCATGTCCACCCTATAATGCTTATAAAAGATAGAAAATGATGCCCACCGTAGCAGATCTACAAATTTCCCCAAAAGACAATGCCTGGGCCTCCACCAGAGAGGCAGAAAGAGACCGAGTGGCATGCGCCTTAACATGAAGCGGCATTTGTTCGCCCAACAACAGGTAAGTCACCAAAATAGCATCCCTCACCAGCGGGCCCCAAAAACAGAACTAAGAGATTATCTGACCCACGGAAGTCATTGGTAACTTTGAGGTAGCCCAACAGAGCGCACTCGGCGTCCAACAAATGCAAAGCTGCATATTCCGAGTCATAATCCTACCTCTGGAAGTAGGGAAGAAAAATGGTCTGATAAAGGTGAAAGGTCAAAACCATCTTGGCCAGAAAGGAAGGAATCGGACGGACTGACACTCTGGATGATGAAAACCACAGAAAAGGATCTCTGCAAGACAAAGACTGGAGCTCTGAGATCTGCCTCAACCGAGTCGAGAGGCACAAAGAACACTGTCTTCAAGATAAGATCTTTAAGCGTGGCCTGAATGAGAGGCTCAAGCGGAGCCCACTAGAGTGCACGAAGTACAAGGCGGCCCTTTAACAAAGAGGGCACTCTGGGTTCCCCCTTGCCGACTGACATAAGCCACCACTGTCACGCTGTCCGTGAAGATACACACAGGTTGACCCCGGATGAGCAGGGCAAAGCTGAGAACAGCATACCTGATGGCCCTGAGCTACAGGCGGTTGATTGACCAAGAGGTCTCCACTGGAGACCACCAAGCCTGTGCTGTGTGATGGAGATAATGGGCCCCATATACAGACAGGCTCATGCCTGACATTATCACACACCAGGCCTGCGTAGCAAGCAGAAGACCCGCCTGGAGATTCTGAAGCGAGAGCCACCATGCCATGCTTGCCCAGGCCTGGATCAACCAGGGAATCAGAACTTCGTAATTCTCTGAGACCGGAGACCAACGGCTCAAGAGCAAAGCCTGAAGCAGCCACATTTGAAAATGCGCCCAGGGCACCAGCGTGGCTGCCATGGACCCTAAAACCTGAATGTAGTCCCAGGACCTGGGGCTCTGGATGGACAACAGGTTCTCTATCTGCTGATGAATCTTCAACTGGTGAGGAGGGAGCAGAAAAACCCAAGCTGCGCGAGTGTTGCAGCACACTCCTAAATAGTCCCATGGACTGGGTCAGAGTCAGGTGATTCTTGTCAAAACTGACCAACCATCCCAGCACAGACAGAAGGGAAACCACCCTGAAGGAAGCCTCCTCGCTGTCCCGCCAGGAAGGAGCCCGCATAACCAGTCATCCAAATAGGGATTGACCTGTGTTCCCTGCTTCTGCAAATGAGCAGCTACCACCACCATAATCTTGGAAAAGGTCCTGGGTGCCATGGACATCCCAAAGGGCATTGCCTTGAACTGGAAGTAGCAGCCGAAGACCTAAAAAGGGAGAAACAGCCAGTGCAAAGGCCAAACGGGAATGTGAAAGTAAGTCTCCTAGAGATCCTGGCTGCACTGAGGCAATGACTGACAGCAAAGTCTTTATGTGGAAATATTACATTTTGAGTGCCCTTGAGATTCAGAACTGGACAGGAGGATCCGTCATTCTTGGGGTCCACAAAGTAAACATTTGCAAAGTGTCCAGGACTGCATGCTGCTTGGCTGGAGCTCTGGAGGGAGACACTAAGGTGGCATCTATGATAGGGCGCCAGAATTCAAGCTAGTACCCCTCCCACACAATATCGAGAACCTACTAATCCAAGGTAATCCTGGCTCACTCCTCGAAGAACAGGGAAAAGTCTTCCCCTGATTGGACCTGGAAAGGAATGAGCGCGCAGCCCGTCATTGTGAGGCAAAGGGGGAGGGCCTCGCACCAGCTGGGACAGACTTCTTGGAGCCTTGAAAGGAAGGTTGGCTCTGTAGAAAACGCTGCCTCCGAGTCATTTGACCCTTTCTGGGCCAGTAGCGACTAGCCTTCCGTATTCAAAACCCGCTTGGACCAAACTGCACCTTAGGCCTAACCCCAGGCACATGCTGGATCTCAGAATCACCCAAATCCTTAACCAGCTTCTCCAGGTCCTCACCAAACAGGGAGCCTAGCCAGGCACGACTTGGAAGCAGCATCCACAGCGTAATTACACAACCAAAGCCATCTGTTTGGCCGAGGCCTGAAGCAGATCATGCAGAACATCAGCCACGTAATACAATCCCACTTCCACAGTGGGCGAAGCTGAATGGAATTCCGGCTCCATAAGCTGCTGTGACCATGACAGGAATGCCCAAGCAGCATAGGATGCACAGACCACAGTCTGGAAGCAAAGAGCAGCCACCTCAATCTTGTGATCATGCACATCTTTCAGCACCATACCAGCCTACACAGGGATGGTGGTCTTTGTGACAGTTGTAACCAGGGCATCAACCCTGGGTAGACCAAACCGATCTAGCTCCACTGGAAGAATGGGGTTAAGGCATGACATGGCCCTGACCACTTTTCAGGCCAGACTCCGGGGACTCCCAGCACACCTGAATCAACTCATCCATGGCCTCATGGACATGAAATGACTTTGGAGGCCTCTTGGTCCCAGGCATAATGGAGGGAATCACTGGATGGTCCTGCCCTCCCAGGGGAGTAATGTGAAGCACCTCAAGTGCCTGAGTGATCAAAGAAGAACGTTCATCCTTAGCAAACAATCTGGCAGCCGAAGGGTCATCACCATCAGCCCCCAAGGCACTCCTGCTCCTCCAGAAACATGGGTTCCTGCCCAACGGACGCCCATGGACAGCGGACGAGAGGAGGGAGAATCCACTTCCCACTCCTGTAAAACCTCCAGCCTGTGCTTCTTTGCCTCTGGTGCCGCAGCTGACACCTGGGGCAAGCCTCAGCCTGCTGCCTCTTGATATCACTCGTGCCACTGCTATAAGCTATACTGGCCCAAAGCTCTGGAACTCCTGCACATGAACATATCAGATCTGAACCTTCTTTTGGCAAATTTAAAACAGCTGTTAAAATCGCTCTTCTCTCGTGTATCCTTCCCATCCCTGACTGTTTGTGTGTGTGTGCCTAATTATAATTAGCTTTGTGTAAACCACTTAGAAGCCAGTTCCTGGCATATGTGGTATATCAAGTGTTTGTAAATAAATAAATAAATAAATAAGAAACACCTGGTGCATTAAAAGAACAAACACAGGCAAAAAAGGAAATGAGGGGGGCAAGCCCCCCATTCGCAATGAAGGAAGCGTTGTAGAAGCCAAATCGGACAGGAAAGCATCAGAGAGCTGCAGAGAGGAAAATACTCTGGCATTCAAAATGGACACGGTTGCACCGTGTGACAGCACTCCCGTGGTAGAACAGCCCGCCAAAACCATCACCCTCAACTTCTGACCCTGTGGGCCTTGGAACTCATCTCCAGACCCACAAAAGGATGAGTCTGTACCCCTTCCAAAGTTGCATATTGTGCACTTCCCCAATGCCGTTTTCAGGCTCCCACACCAGGAACAGCACTTTACATGCTCGCAACAACGTGACCTACATAAAGGGACATCACAACAGTATTTACACTGTCCAAACCGTCCCCATGGGTAATGTCAGGCCTGAGGCACAGAGACTCCCCTCAGCAGTAGGAAAACATAGCCGCGGGAATTATTTTTTTTTTCTTTTTTTAAATAAAGAGGAAGGAGAAGAAAAAGAGTAAACAGCCGAGGCGGTAGAGGGGAGGGACATGGACCACCAAGTTTACACCACAGTACAAAGCTCTCAACCCCAAGCCTGGCCTGAGAAGGTCCAGAGCCCACCAACTTAGTCAAGCTGTACAGGCACGACTAACCAAACTGCTGGAGATACAGAATATTGGCTTGAGCTGGATGTACAAGGCTACAAATAGAACAGCTTAACAGTGCTCTCTATGTCCATCTGCTAGTTGATAACTCAAATACAAATCAACCTATGCATCCAGCTTTTCCTACATAAGCACACAACTATGGAATGCATTACCACAAGCCATGAAAACAACTTATGATCACCTAAACTTCCGGAAATCATTAAAAACTAACCTGTTCAAAAAGGCATACCCTACCGACCCAACTTAAATGCCTGTACCCTGCAGCACAACGAAACCAAAGCTCGTAATGGACATATAATAACTCTTCCTCTCTACGATTCTCTTCCTCTCTAAGATTCCCTGTGTCTGTACACACGAACCTTATTCTACCACAACATTACTGTATTTGTTCATACCGGAATTGGCGAATGCCTTTACGGTACTATGTAAGCCACATTGAGCCTGCAAATAGGTGGGAAAATATGGGATACAAATGTAACAAATAAAAATTAAAAAAAATAAAGGATGTAACCCAGTAGTCTGGATTGATCCTTGGTGACGTAATAGAAAGATCAATCTTGTCCTTTCAGCTGGCTGGACATGAGGGCTGTGGGTGAAGATAATAGATGTGCTTTTAAAAAGAAACATGCAAGACTTCAATATTTTGTCATTTTCCTCCTACCCCTAACAGAATGCCCAAGTAGCACTACAGAGCCAATTTTAAGGATTAATGCACTTTCAGTACTATGTTTTGGTAGGCAGGGGCTGGCACAGTAATTATAGTTTTTCTTTCCTCCCTAGGCTTCAGCACAACCCTTCCATGGAAAGCCCAGCCCCAATGGATATGGCATTCCAACCCAGAGCTTCCGCATCATAGCACAAATTATATCCCAAGCCTAGCACAGTTTTTATAAATCTAGTTACATGACAAGTGCTTTATAAAGAAATTCTGAAGTCCAATCAGGCAATAAAGTCAATGGTTAGATACTAGTTCAAAAAAAGTAGTTTACTAGCAAACAAAATGAATAACTTCATTGCACTGCTCTTCAGTGTTTTCGCCCTAAAACAGCAGTAAAAGCGAAGATACTTACCTGTAGCAGGTATTCTCCAAGGACAGCAGACTTCATATTCTCAAAAGTGGGTGACACAGGTCCAGAATTTACCAAAGCTAAAAGAGAGATTTATGGAGTGCGAGATGTGCTCCACTGTGCATGAGCGAGTGCCTTCCCACCCACCACGAGAACGTGGTCCCCTCAGTTTAATACTATAGCAAAAAAATAAAGTAAAAATAACAAAGGAGACAACTCCAAGCTGAGATGGGAAGGACTGTGAGCATATAAAGCATGCTGTCCTCGGAAAATATCTGCTACAGGCAAATATCGCTTTCTCAGAGGAAAAGCAGGCTTATATATTCTCACAAGTGGGGAATCCCTAGCATTCAGGTTCACGAAAAACAACAGTCGTCAATTGGACCTCACAATGGCAAGGACATAACACAGATTAACCTGAAATTATATACAATCTGAGTGAGAGTACAGCCTGGAACAGAATAAAAATGGGCCCAAGAGGGTGGAGTTGGATTCTAGACCCCAAACAGATTCTACAACATTGACTGCCGAACCGAATGTCATGTCTGGTATCCTGCTCTAGGCAGTAGTGTGATGTGAATGTGTGGACTGAAGACCACGTCGCAGCCTTGCAAATTTCTTCAATGAAGGCTGACCTCAAGTAGGCTATCGATGAGGCCATGATTTTAACATTATGAGTCGTGATATGACCCTCCAAGACCAGACCAGTCTGACCATAAGTGAAGGAAATGCAATCTGCCAGCCAAATTGAAATGGTGCATTTCCCAACGGCGACACTCATCCTGTTGGGATCAAAAGAAACAAAAATATGGGTGGACTGTCTGTCGGGCCTTGTCCGCTCCACGTAATAGGCCAATGCTTTTTCACAATCCAAGGTGTGCAAGCTGTTTTCACCAGGATGGGCATGAGGTCGGGGAAAGAATGTTGGCAAGACAATCGATTGATTCAGATGGAACTCCGACACCACTTTCGCATCTACCACTAAGGCCTGAAGTTCAACAACTCTACGCGCTGAAGTAACAGCCACCAAGAAAATGACCTTCCAGGTTAAAGTACTTCAGATGGCAGGAATTCAGTGGCTCAAAAGGAGCTTACATCAGATGTGTGATAACGACGTTGAGATCCCATGATACTGACGGAGGTTTGACAGGGGGCTTTGACAAAAGCAAACCTCTCATGAAGCGAGAGGCTGTCCAGAGTTGGGCTTATCCTCTAATTGATGATAAGCACTAATTGCACTAAGGTGAACCCTTACGGAGCTGGTCTTGAGACCAGACTCTGATAAGTGAAGGCATTCAAGCAGGATCTGTGTAGGACAAGTAAGGGGATCTAGGGCCCTGCTCTCACACCAGACAGCAAACCTCCTCCATTTAAAATAATAACACCTCTTACTGGAATCTTTCCTGGAAGCCACCAAGACCCAGAAGTCACCCTCCGAAAGACCCAAGAAAACAAATTTTAGGCTCTCAACATCCAAGCTGTGAAAGCCAGAGACCAAAGGTTGGGATGTACAAGAGACCCTTCGTTCTGTGTGATGAGGGTCAGAAAACACTCCAATCGCCATGGTTATTTGGAGGATAACTCCAGAAGTCAAGGGAACCATATCTGCTGCGGCCAATATGGTGCGAAAAGAATCATGGTTCTGTGGTTTTGCTTGAGTTTCAACAAAGTCTTCCCCACTAGAGCTATGGGAGGATACACATACAAAAGACCTGTCCCCCAATTGACGCTAACCTGTCATGGGCCTGAAGCCTGAAACAGAACTGAGGGACCTTGTGGTTGATCCGAGTGGCAAAAAGATCTACCGCAGGTGCCCTGCACTCGGAAGACCTTGTGAGCTATGCCCATATGGAGAAACCACTTGTGCAGATGCATTATCCTGCTCAGTCTGTCCGCCAGGGTATTTTTTATGCCTGCCAGATAAGTGGCTTGAAGGAACATGACATGTTGACGAACCGAATGCCACATCCAGATGGACTCCTGACATAGAGGGCGTGATCTGGTGCCCCCCTGCTTGTTGGTGTAATGGAAAAATTAAGACTTACCTGATAATTTTCTTTCCTTTAGTAACAGCAGATGAATCCAGGAACTGGTGGGTTGTATCCGCCTACCAGCAGGTGGAGATAGAGAACACTGAATGAAGGCTGTGACCCTGGGTGTCCAGCTACTTCCCGCTTCAGTATACGAACATTCCAAAGCAGACCGAAGAAATAGAACACAAACTTCCCTCACAGTGAACAACTGCCCCTTAAACCGGAGCAAACAACTTGAACGAAGGAGGCACTTTATCAACCTCCTGATATATAACTGTCATTGTAACATCTCTGCTCTTGCATATCACAATTCTGCAATCTGGAAAACAAAAGAATGAGAGGACATACAGCCAGAAAGGGAGGGATCCTGGATTCATCTGCTGTTACAAAAGGAAAGAAAATTATCAAGCAAGTCCTAATTTTTCCTTCCTTATCAACAGCAGATGAATCCAGGAACTGGTGGGATGTATCAAAGCACTCCCTACACTGGGTGGGAACATGTGGCTCCTCCAGAGAGAACCTGCGCTCCAAACCACGCATCCGCACAAAAGATGAAAAGCCCAAGTAGCTGCCCGACAAATCTCTAAAAGAGAGAAGACACCCGTTTCAGCCCACGAAGAGGCCATTGCCTGCGTGGAATTCGCTTTAAACGCCTCTGAGGGAGACCTATCTGACCCTAGGTAAGCAAAAAAAAAATAGCTTCCTTAAGCCAGCGAGCAATGGTGGCTTTAGACGCAGGAAACCCACACCTAGGACTCGCCAACAACACGAAGAGATGATCGGAGTACCAAAATTCATTCAACATCTGCAGATACTGCAGCAGCACATCGAGAAGACGCAATTGTCCAAAGGAATCAAGAAAATCCTCCTTCCAAAAGTACAGCAGAAAAATCGGCTGATTGAGATGGAAAGCCGAAACAACCTTGAGAAGGAAGGCACAGTTCAAACCGTAACCCCAGATTCTGAAAACTGCAAAAAAGGATCGCGACAGGAAAGAGCTTGAAGCTCCGACACTCTCCGCGCTGAAGTGATGGCTGCCAAAAAAACCCGCTTTCAGCGTCAAATTCTTCTCTGATGCACGCTTGAGCGGCTCAAACGGAGGTTTCTGGAGCGCCGTCAGAACTACCCCCAAGTTCCAAGATGGGCACAGAGAACACAAAGGAGGATGAAGATGTAAGGCCCCCCGCAAGAACCAGACCACGTCCAGATAAGCAGCCAGAGAGGACCCCACCACTCGTCCCTGAAAACAAGCCAAGGCTGCTACTTGCACCCGAAGGGAATTGTAGGCTAGCCCCTTCTGTAAACCTTCCTGTAAAAACATCCAACATCTGCGAGACCGAAGCTAGCAGGGGCGAAGACGACCTCACGGTGCACCACGACTCAAAGGTGCACCAAACTTGTGCGTAGGCCACAGAGGCGCTTGCGGGCCCTGCAGCACAGTAGCAATAACTGAGTTAGAATAGCCCTTCTTTCTCAACTTTGCCCTCTCAATAGCCAGGCTGTAAGGCCAAAGAGGGAGGGATCTTCCATAGTCACTGGCCCCTGATGCAGCAGGTCCGGAATGAGAGGTAAGCGAAGTGGAGCTGCCACTAACAAACGTCTGAGATCTGCATACCACAGTTGGCGTGGCAAATCTGGAGCTACTAGAATCACCAACCTGTGGTGCCGACAAATTCGAAGGAGAACTCTTCCTATCAAAGGCCAAGGAGGGAACACATAAAGGAGGTCCAACGGCCACGGCTGAGACAGGGCATCGATTCCTGCAGAACGGGGATCCCTCCTTGTGCTGAAAAGTGATCTACCTTTGCGTTTACGTCGGACGCCATGAGATCGACTAGAGGGGTCACCCACTTGCGACAAATCAGAAGAAAGTCTTCAGCCGCCAGTTCCCATTCCGCCGGGTCCAGACAATGTCTGCTGAGGAAATTGGCCTGGACGTTGCTTAGCCCGGCAAAATGAGCACCTGACAGAAGGACTAGTTGATGCTCTGCCCAATCAAGAATGATGGCTGCCTCTGTGGCCAACGCTGTGCTCTGAGTGCCTCCCTGCCAGTTGATGTACGCTACAGCTGACGTATTGTCGGAGAGAACTCGGACTGGCTGCCCTTCCAACACTCTGCGGAAGGCCTGGAAAATAGCTCTGAGCTCCAGACGATTGATGGACCACTTCGCTTCCGCTGTCATCCACTGTCTCTTTGCATAGTGGTTGAGGCAATGCGCCCCCCCCCCCCCCAACAAATCAAGCTGGCATCCATGATCACCACCAGCCACTGAGAGGGAGCCAACGGCATCCGCCGCCGCAAATTGATATTGGAGAGCCACCAATCCATGCTGAGTCTTGCCGCAGGAATCCAAGGCAGCCTCCATTGATACTCCAGAGATACTGGGGTCCAGCAACTCAGAAGAGAAAGCTGTAGAGGTCACATATGAACTCTCGTCCAAGGAACCACCTCCAATGTGGCTGTCATCAACCTCAGCAATTGGACATAATCCCAAGCCCGAGGTCGAGGTACGCGTAAGAGCAGATGCCTGCTGTCGGGAAGAAAGACCGAACCCAACGCCATGCTGAAACAAATGCCCAAATATTCGAGAGACCGCGAGGGGGTCAGACGACTCTTGAAGAAGTTGACCACCCAACCCAGAGACTGCAGAAGATCTACTAACCGGGCAGTCACAAGTCGACTCACTCCTTCCGAATCCGCCTGGATGAGCCAATCATCGAGATAAGGATGAACTCGGACACCCTCTCTTCTGAGGAAAGCCGCCGCCACCACCATCACTTTGGAAAAGGTGCGAGGTGACGTGGCCAGACCAAAAGGCAAAGTGTGCAATTGAAAGTGGCGGACTGAGATTGCGAAGCGTAGAAACTGCTGATGAGGAGGGATATGCAAGTACGCCTCTGAGATCTAAAGACATGAGAAATTCCCCTGGCTGCACTGCCGCAATGACTGAACGTAACGTTTCCATGCTGAAATGCCGCACTCATAGGGATTCATTGACCCTGTGCAAGTCAAGAATTGTCCTGAAAGTTACGTCTTTTCGGGGAACCACAAAATAAATGGAGTACCGACCGGAACAACGTTCACTCTGAGGAACGGGAACCACTGCTCCGAGCTGCAGGAGAGACTCTTAACGTGTCTCTAACCGCTGCCCGTTTGACAGCAGTAGCACAGCAGGACTCCAAAAAGGCGTCTCCAACTGGAGCAGCAAACTCCAACTTGTACCCGCCTCTGATCAAGTCCAGAACCCATTAATCTGACGTTACTTTGGCCCACTCTTCAAGGAAAAGAGACAAACGCCTATACAGGGAGGAAAAGCGAGGACCTGCGCCCCATCATTGGGAAGGAATGTCCCTTGCCCCCGTCGTTTACCGGACCCAGCACAGCGCTTGTCAGAACGAAAGGAAGCCTTCTGCTGAAAGCAGGACCGCTGAGCTGAACCCAAGGTCCCTCTCAAAACCGAGGTCTAGAGGAGAAAGAGCAGGAGGAGCCCTTGGCCGAAGATTTCGGCTTATCCTCGGGAAGACACTGAAACTTGGAATCACCAAGATCTCTAACAATCTTTTCCAAGTCCTCCCCAAACAAGAGTTTCCCTCTAAAAGGCAACCTTGCCAAACGCTGCTTCGAAGCCATATCAGCCACCCAATGACGAAGCCAAACGAGGCGTCTAGCCGACACTGTCAAGGACATCTGTATGGCTGATGTCCTCACCAAATCATATAGGGCATCAGCCAAGAAGGCCAAAGCTGATTCCATCCGCAGGGCCACCTCAGAGAGAAAACCAGAACCCTCCGAGACTGCTCAACTACTTGCTGAAGCCAAGAGAGACACGCTCTAGCTACGTAAGAACTGCAAATAGCAGCCTGCAGCGCCAGGGCCGAAACCTCAAAAGACCGTTTCAAGGAAGACCAAGCAACGGTCCTGCATATCCTTTATTGCGACCTCCCCCCCAATAGGGAGAGTAGTCTTCTTAGTAATGGCTGTAATGAGAGAGTCCACCTTAGGAAGCCCAAACAGAGCCAGATGCTCCTCCCGAAATGGGTAAAGACGAGACATAGTTCTAGCCACCTTCAAGGAGCCATCCGGATCCGACCACTGAGCAGAGATGAGCTCTTGGATGGACTCGTGGACTGGAATCGCCCAAGTCGGCTTCCTAGTGCTAGCCATCTTGGGATTATATGAAGAGGCAAGAGCCACGTCTCAATACTGAGAGAGCCTGTAAAGCCTCCGAAATGAGGGATGGGAGCTCGTCACGATGGAAAATATGGACCACCTTAGGGTCATCCTGCTCCTGCGGCACCCCCACCTTCTGTCCTCCAGCCGAGAGGGCCTACCAGAGTCCTCCGACTCAAAAAAAAAACCCGCCTGCAATTAGGGCCAGGCACGCCCGCAGGAGAAGAAGGCAGCAAACCCCCAGAAGAAGGAAGTGCCTGAGGGACCAAAGGAGGATCAACAAGGCCAGAACCAAAAAGAGCACTCAGGCAGAGCTCTCTTCATTAAAAACGCCTGATGCATTAACAAGACGAACTGGGAGAAAAAGATTCCCCTGCCTGCTGCAGAAATGGAAGCAGGGAGCAATACGTGAGAATCCCTCATCTGCGCTTCAAGCTCAGGCTTTCCCCTGCACTCACTGTCGGCAGAAACCTGGAGCCGTGAGTCCCCCTGTGCTTCCAAGATGGTGCCGTGTCCCCTGGTCATTGTACTTTTTAAATGAGTGAAAAATCGATTCACCTCCACCCACTCCAGATTTTGTTGAACTCAATCATATCCCCCCTCAGCGAACTCTTTTCCAAACTGAAGCGCTCTAACCTCTTTAGCATTTCCTCATATGGGAGCAGTTCCATCCCCTCTATTATTCTGGTCGCTCTTCATTGAATCTTTTCTAATTCCACCATATCTTTTTTGAGATACATTGACCAGAATTGAACACAATACTCATGGTAAGGTGGCACCATAGAGAGATGCAGAGGCATTATAACATTTTTGGTCCTATTTTGCATCCCTCCCCTAATTATTCCTAGCATCCTGTTTGCTTTTTTTGGATGCCACTGCACACTGGGCAGATTTCAGCATATTGTCTACAACACACCTAGGTCTTTTTCTTGAGTGCTGACTCCTAAAGTGGAACCTAGCATTATATAACTATGATTTGGGTTATTCTACCCAATGTGCATTACTTTGCTTTCCTCTACCTTAAATTTCATCTGCCATTTGGATGCCCAGTCTTCCAGTATCCCAAGGTCTTCCTGCAATTTTTCATAATCTGCATGCGTTTTGACAACTTTGAATAGTTTTGTGTCATCTACAAATTTAATCACCTCACTCGTCATTCCAATTTCCAGATCATTTGTAAATATATTAAATAGTACCAGTCCCAGTACAGATTCCTGTGGAACTCCATTATTCACCCTCCTCCACTGAGAAAAATGGCCATTTAACCCTACCCTCTGTTTTATGTCTCATAACCAATTCTTAATCCACAGAAGGACTTTGAGGCTTATTTTCAAAGCACTTAGACTCCCAAAGTTCCATAGAAACCTATGGAACTTAGCCTCCCAAAGTGCTTTGAAAATATGCCTCATTGCCTCCTATCCCATGACTCTTTAATTTTCTCAGGATTCTCTCATGAAGTACTTTGTCAAAAGCATTCTGAAAATCTAGATACATTACATCAACCAGCTCATCTTTATCCATGTTTATTCATGCCTTCAAACAAATGAAGCAAATTCGTGGAGACAAGACCTCCCCCAGTTGAATCCATGCTGACTCTGTCCCATTAAATCACGTTGTCTATGTGTTCTATAATTTTATTCTTTATTTGCCTGGTACTGAAGACAGACTTACCGGCCTGTAATTTCCCAGATCACCTCGGAACCCTTTTTAAAAATCGGCATCACATTGGCCACCCTCCAGTCTTCCAAGTACTACGGATGATTTTAACAACACAGATCACTAGCAGCAGATCAGCAATTTCATGTTTGAGTTCTTTCAATATAACCGCCGGTTATAACGTAGAGCCATAGACATTGAGCATTTAAACACCAAAGGCAGCACAGAGTCCCCTGAGGAAGCCTTTTGGTGAAATGGGGCCCCGTAGGGACGTTTTGCTACTGCCGTGCACTGTTGCTCAAAAGATAAGTTGAATTTTTCCAAATATTGTTGTTAAATGCAAAATGATTTTATATGTATATAATTATAAAAAATTGATACCGTTGGGTATTTTGGGACCTATGATCGAAGCCAGCACTGCGCTGTAATAGCTGTATTTTATATCAGCATATAAAAAGCACAGGCGTCTGAGGTCTTTTTCCCAATTTTATACAACTCTATAGGTGTGTTAGTCACAGTCTATCTCCTTACCTGCCTGTTTTGTTTGGACTGCATTAGTTATTTTTTCCAGTGGGTTTCCAGTTGTCTTGATACTTCTGTATCCTGATGTTTCGCCAGAAGTACATAGGTGTAAATTGTTTCTGGCTATAAGAGCTGAAACACAATCTGTAGGAGTGTCATTTTTATTAGCACATTCATGTAAATGTATTATATGTTATTTTTTTTATTTTTGTTACATTTGTACCCCGTGCTTTCCCACTCATGGCAGGCTCAATGCGGCTTACATGGGGCAATGGAGGATTAAGTGACTTGCCCAGAGTCACAAGGAGCTGCCTGTGCCTGAAGTGGGAATCGAACTCAGTTCCTCAGTTCCCCAGGACCAAAGTCCACCACCCTAACCACTAGGCCACTCCTCCTAAGAGTGAAATATGTATTTTTTGACCCTCAACACCTGCGTACCTTCCTAGATACCAAGAAGGGGGACTTTAATAAAATGAAGAACATGGTTAAAAGAAACTAAAAGGATCGGCTGCAAAGGTTAGGACACTAATCGGGCATGGACGATATTCAAAAATACCATCTTGGAAGCCAGTCCAGATGCATTCCACGTATTTGCAAAGTTGGAAAGAAGAGAAATGTCAGCCAGCATGGTTAATAGTTGAAAAAAAAAAAAAAAGCCATTACAGCCAAAAGATTGTCCTTCAAAGAATGGAAAAAGGACTCAAATAAAGAAGCAACATAACCACTGGCAAGTCAGATGCAAAGCATTAATAAAGGCTAAAAGACAATATTAAGAGAAACTTGAAGCAGAGCCAAAACTCGCAGTAACAACTTTTTCAGGTACACCAGAAGCAGAAAGATGCAAGGGAATCTGTGCGACCGTTAGATCGCAAAGGAGCAAAAGGGGTGCTCAGGGAGGACAAGGCTATAGCAGAGAAACTGAATGAATTCTTTGCTTCTGTTTTACGGAAGAAGATGTAAGAGATCTGCCTGTACCAGAATTGGTTTTCAAGGGTGGTGATGCAGAGGAACTGAATGAAATCTCGGTAAATCTGGAAGATGTACTGAGCCAAACTGACAAATCAAAGAGTAGTAAATCACCAGGACCAGATGGCATACATCCAAGGGTACTAAAAGAACTCAAGCATGAAATTGCTAATCTACTGTTAGTAATATGTAACCTGTCATTAAAATTGTCCGTAGTACCTGAAGATTGGAAGATGGCCAATTTGACGCCAACTTTTAAAAAGGGTTCTAGGGGTGATCCGGGAAATTATAGACAGATAAGCCTGATGTCGGTGCTGGGCAAAATAGTGGAAACCATTATAAAGAATAAAATTACAGAACATGTAGACAAACATGGTTTAATGGGACAGTCAGAATTGGTTCAGCTGAGGAAAGTCTTGCCTCGCCAATTTGCTTCATTTCTTTGAAGGCATGAAGAAACATGTGGATAAAGGTGAGCCGGTTGATGTAGTACATCTAGATTTTCAGAAAGCTTTTGATAAAGTTCCTCCTGAGAGACTCTTGAGAAAATTAAAGAGTCATGGGAAAGGAGGCAATGTTCTGGTGTGAATTAGGAATTGGTTACTGGACAGAAAAGACAGGGTAGGGTTTAAATGGTCATTTCTCTCAGTGGAGGAGGGTGAACAGTGGAGTGCCACAGGGATCTGTACTGGGACAGGTACAATTTAACATATTTATAAATGATATGGAAATTGGAATGAGTGAGGTGATCAAATTTGCAAATGATACAAACTATTCAAGGTTGTTAAAACACAAAAGGACTGGGAAATACTGCAGGAAGACCTTAGGAAATTGGAAGACTGGGCGTCCAAATGGCAGATTAAATTTAATGTGAACAAATCCAAGGTGATGCACATTGGAAAGAATAATCCGAATCATAGTTACCTGATGCTAGGGGCCACCATGGGGGTCAGCGCTCAAGAAAAAGATCTGGGTGTTGTTGTGGATAATACACTAAAATCTTCTGCTCAGTGTGCAGCGGTGGCCAAAAAAGCAAACAGGATTCTAGGAATTATTAGAAAAGAGATGGTGATAAGACCAAAAACACTATAATGCCTTTGTATCTCTCCATGGTTTGTCCACACCTTGAGCATTGCGTTCAGTTCTAGTCTCAAAAAAGATATAGCAGAATTAAAAAAGATTCAAGAAGATCGACCAAAATGATGAAGGGGATGGAACTCCTCTCGTATGAGGACAGGCTAAAGAGGTTAGGGCTTTTCAGCTTGGAAAGAGATGGATGAGGGAAGATATGATCGAGGTCTACAAAATCCTGAGTGGTGTAGAATAAGTAGAAGTAAATCGATTTTTACTCGTTCCAAAAGTACAAAGACTAGGAGACACTCGAGGAAGTTACATGGAAATACTTTTAAAACAAATAGGAGGAAATAATTTTTCACTCAACGAATAGCTAAGCTCTGGAACTCTTTGCCGGAGGATGTGGTAACAGCGGTTAGCGTATCTGGGTTTAAAAAAGGTTTGGACAAATTCCTGGAGGAAAAGTCCATAGTCTGCTATTGAGGCAGAAATGGAAATCAACTGCTTGCCCTGGGATTTATAGTATGGAGTGTTGCCACAATTTGGGTTTCTGCCAGCTACTTGTGACCTGGCTTGGCCACTGTTTGGAAAACAGGATACTGGGCTAGATGGACTAGTGGTCTGACCCAGTATGGCTACCCATGTTCTTATGTTAAGATCTTCAGTAGGATTGTATCATCATGGTGCATGATGGTTATAAATGGCTGCAGATTATTCAGTTTAGGGCCTTTTCTTTATTAATAATTTTTCTTCTTATGTTCTCCTTGTAAATTCAAGTTTTCTCCCCTTCTTTTGGGGAACTAAAGGGTTAAACAATAGTTACTTAATTGCTTATTTAGTTTTCTTCCTTGAATATTATCTCTGTATTTCTGTAACAAGTGTTGACTTGTAATATATTTTCAAAAATAAAAATAAAATGAGGGACAGAATGGAACCTTGTGGAACACCACAGTGAAGTCTTGTGAAGTTTGAACTACAAAGTAATGGTTAGATAGAAGGGAGGAAAACAATGAAGAACAGTGCCCGAAATACCCATGGAAGCTAATCGAGAAAGTAAAAGAAGGTGATCCACCACGTCAAATGCAGCAGTTAAATCCAAAGACACTAACAGAACATCTTCCCCTCTATCAAAAGCAGTGTGACTATCATTCAAAAGGGAAGAAAGAATAGTCTCAGTAGAGTGTCTTTTACGGAATCTCGATTGCCTAGGATGTAAAAGAGAAGTCATCTTGATGTGATCAGTAAGATTATAGAAGACCACCTTCCTTGTGATCTTGGGCAAGTCACTTAATCCTCTATTGATTCAGGTACAAAATTAGATTGTGAGCCCACCAAGGACAGGGAAATACCAAGTGTACCTGAATGTAACTCACCTTGAGCCCCCACTGAAAAACGTGTAAGCAATATCCAAATTAATAAATAAGTAATAAATTAATATGAGAGAATGGTCTAAAGTTATAAGGATCGAGTTTATTAAAGGGAAAAATGCTTTAGCACAGGGTAAACAACAGAAGTCTTTCATTCCAAAGGAAAGGTACTAGAAGACAGAACGTTTCTAATAATGGACAAGATGGAAGGCAGCAATTGATGGCCAAAGTTATTAAGCCAAGAAGGAGACAAAGAATCCAAATTACAGAATGTCTTCTTCAGAGTTGTAGGTTCTAATAAGATCAGGTAAAGACAGAAGATTAAAAGCTGACCAAGATGAAAAATGAATACTAATGGAAGATACAACAGAAGACAGAAACGAAGTAGCAGAAGGGGGTAAGGAAACAGGGCAGAGGTGGGAAATCCTTGATTACGGGGATGAGAGACAGGCCAAAGTTTCTGGATCTTATGAAAGAAACACTGAGCATTACTGTCAGATGACAGTAATGAGCGCGACAGACCAGCAGGATCAGTGGAAGATAGCCGAGAGACGATAAAAGAGGGCATGTGAAGTATTAGGAGCCTTGTGGAACAACCTAGAATATTCATAGTGAACATCCTTCAATTGGGTGAAATAAGTTTGGAGCAAAGAACAATAGGAGTTAACAGATGCAGGAGTTCTAACTTTTTGCCTGTTATCTCAACATGACATAATTGACGCTTAGTTAAATGAGGATGCCTATTATACCAAGGCTTACTTGACCAGATGGTCATAGTAGGTAATCGAAAAGCAACATAAGTCTCAAGGGCCAGTTTAAGTCTAGCACACCAGTGAGATGTCTGGACAGGCATAGATAGATTAGCAAAGTCAGAGGAAACAGCTACATGAAGAGAGAGGACTATAGAAGGATCAACAGCTCTAAAATCAAGAGAAGATGAACTTGCAGACAGGATATTGGATTTAGAAGATGCAACAAATAAAGAAAAACTTATGATATGACTAAGGAAGGGAGGAAAAGGAGAAACGATCAAGCAAAAAAGGAGCTGAAGAATGAGTGAGAACTAAATCCAAAATGTGTCCTGTCTGATCAGTAGGGAATGGGACATGTTGGAGAAAGATCAGTTAGTAATGAAAGAAACCATGTATCAGAAGAGCAAAGTAGGTTATCAACATGGAAATTGAAGTCATCAAGAATCACGAGGAAACTGAACACCGATATCTGTTAGGCAATTAAAGAACTGGTCAAGAGTTTCTGAGTGTATAGAAAGCGGAAAAAAAATTAACAATAGGTAGGGGAGTGAGCCATCCAGACGAAGGGAAGGAATCAATCCAGAGAAGAAAAAGATAGGGAGGAGGGGGCAAGAACCACCACTCCTCTCCCATGGGGCAGAGTATCTAGAAGTAGAAAAAGTAATTAGCAGGTACACACTGTGTAAGATAGGGAGCCTCTCCATCCCTGAGTCATGTCTCGATTAGAAAAAAGATAGACTGGGGATTAGCAGTTAGAGTATCTTATATGAGGGAAGATTTGAGACGAAGCGACCTACAGTTAAATAAAAGACTCAAAAAGATAAACTTCAAACTGGGAGCAAGGATAAGAGCTAATAGATGAGAGACAGCTAGAGATACTAAAAGGAGGCCTGACTCAAGGAAGGGGTGGGGTTAAGTGATTACCCTAAACAACAAGGGATAGACGCCATAAAAATATCAAAACTGAAACCCAACAGAAAGAGAGCCAGGAAAAAGCCAGAGAAGCAATCTTACCAAAGGGCCTCCAAAAGGTGTGGGGAAAAAAAGGCTTGACCGGGAGTCGTCCAAGGAGCACGATCTGCTCTTTCTGCAGTTCTAGTGAAATAAAGTCCCCCCAAAAATAGTATTTATACGGAAAAGTGAGGTCTAGCAGTTGCCACATAAACATTGATACTTGAAACACAGCAGTTAGGAAACTGCTCCTTTCAAACTGTGACGCCCTTCTACCAATCTCACAGACGTACATACAGACGGAGGAGTTGGAAATTATATCATGCGACATCTATCCATGCTTTCCCACCCAAGAACCTTGCCCCATCCCCTTGAAGCCCTTGCCACCACTGCACAACTCACTATCCCTGCTGGGCTGGTTTTTAGTGATTCATAAGTGTATTTTATGGTCTTAGAAATTCTACCATTAAAATCGTAGTGAACGAACTAAAGAAAGTGGAGTTCTATATATGCGACAAAAGTTGTGAGCACAATCAGATGCATTGCCGATTTGCACATGTAACTTGACTGAGCCAAACAGCACCAATAATTGGTGTTAATTGGTCTTAATTGGGATTTACACATGGATTGTATATTATAACGATCCATGTGTAAATCCTGACATGCATATTGGGACGGGAGGGACATTTAGGGGGGCATTCCTATGAATTATGTGCACTCTTACATAATACACCCGATCTGTGCCTAATTTAGGCTCTTGCATCTACCCCTGCTTTCAGCAGACATAAATGCAGGCGACAAGTTAGGCACGGATTAGGCGCTATTCTATAAAGTGTGGATGCCCTTTATAGAATACAAGCGGACAAATAATTTTTTCTGCGCCAATTTTTTGCCACAATTTACTGAGAGCCGGATAAGGTCATCCCCCCACACAAGGTCGCCAGGCCCCCCCTCCACCCGCCCTCCGTCGCTCCCGGAAGTTGGAACTAACCTTAAACGCCTCCTTTCACCAAGTTCGCATTTGCAGCAAGCAGCAGCAGGGCAGACCTCTCCTTCCTTCCGTGCCCCGCCCTCGCAGACGTTACGTTACGTCAGGCGAGGGCGGGACACGGAAGGAAGGAGTGGCCTGCCCTGCTGCTGCGAGTGCGAACTTGGTGAAAGGAGGCGTTTAAGGTTAGTTCCAACTTCCGGGAGCGACAGAGGGCGGGTGGAGGGGGGGCCCGGCGACCTCGGGTGGGGGGATAACTTTGTCCGGCTCTCAGCGGCCCTGCTTTAAAAGAAAAAACAAAAAAAAAAAAAACTTTGCTAGGTCTTACTTTTGGGGGAGGCCTTATATTTTACAATTGCAGCAAGACCTCTACTAGGTCTTATTTTCGGGGGATGTCCTATTTTCGGGGAAACACGGTAGTTTAATATATTTTGATAGGGAATTATTAGTAATAATACGAGCCGTAGGTTGACTATATAGGATTCTGATTTAATATAATTATCAGGAGTGCCAAATCACTGTAACACAGCAAATAAAAATTCCCATTCTACCCTGTCAAAAGCTTTTTCAGTGTCTACCGCCATAGTCGCAATGGGGAAATGATCAGATTTAGTTAAAATGGAAATATGATGAAAAAAGATGTGCATTATCCATAACAAGTCTTTCTGGCATAAAACCTACTTGGTTAGGGTGAATTACAGAGCCTATGATGTTCCTCAACCTATTTGATAAGATTTTAGCAAAATATTTTATATTCTGTATTAAGCAGGGAGATTGGCCTATAGTTGGAAACATAGGTTGGATCCTTATTAGACTTTGGCAAAATAGTGATAACAGCTTCAGGAAATCTGCTGGCATAATTAGGATTTAGGTACTGGCTTGTCATTTTGATATTGGTATTCGGGATAAAGTTTTTAAATGGTTCTCTTCCTTTCTTTAAGATCATTCATTTACAGTTAAAATGAATACTTCTTCTTCTTCACAATATTCTATCATTAGTGATATGCCTCTGGGGTCCATCTTATCCCCCCCTATTGTTCAACATTTTTATTAGCCCACTAGCTACAATAATTCAAGGTGCAGGAATTAAAAGCTTTCATTTATTCAAATAATATTCTTCTTTATTATCCAACCTGCACATCACAGCTGAAGATTAGACCATTACAACAATGTCTTTCTGCGGTTGCCAATTGGCTTTAATCACATAACTTAGTGCTTATGCAGAGTGATGCACTTGGGGTGCAGAAATCCAAAAGAGATACACCAGATAAGAGGGGAGAGATTGGTAAGCTCGGCTCAGGAGAGGGACCTTGGAGTGATGGTGTCCGAGAATCTGAAGGTGACAAAACAATGCGACAAGATGGTGGCCGCAGCCAGAAGGATGCTAGGCTGTATAGAGAGGGGTATAACCAGTAGAAGAAAGAAGGTGTTGATGCCCCTCTACAAGTCGATGGTGAGGTCCTACTTGGAGAACTGTGTTCATTTTTGGAGGCCGTATCTTGCTAACGATGTAAAAAGACTTGAAGCAGTTCAAAGAAAAGCAACGAAAATGGTATGGGATTTGCATTATAAGACGTACAAGGAGAGACTTACTGACCTGAACATGTAAACCCTGGAAAAGGAGAAACAAAGGCGATATGATATAGATGTTCAAATATTTGAAAGGTGTTAATCTGCAAACAAACCTTTTCCAGAGAAAGGAAGGCGCTATAACTAGAGGACATGAATTCAGGTTGAAAGGGGGCTGACTCAGGAATGTCAGGAAGTATTTTTTTTTTTTTTACAGAAAGGGTGGTAGATACCTGGAATGCCCTCCCACGGGAGGTGGTGGAGATGGAAACGGTAACAGAATTCAAAAATGTATGGAATAAACACAAAGGAATCCTGTTTGGAAGGAATGGATCTAAAGAAGCTTAGCAGAGATTAGGAAGCAAAGCTAGTACTGGGCAAACTTTTACAGTCTGTGTTCTGATCGTGGCTGGACAGATTCAGCTTCAGAAGTTGGAGAACAAGGACAGTGCTGGACAGACTTCTACAGTCTATGCCCTGAAAATAATAGCAAGGACAAATCAAGATCAGGTATACATATGAAGTATCACATACCATATGCAATGAGTTTACCTTGTTGGACAGACTGGATATACCATACAGGTCTTTATCTGCTGTCATCTACTATACTAACACAGAGAAGATGACGACATGCTGGACCACAAGCAATCTCTCTCAGCTTCAATTGCTGCTCCGTCTTTTGACATACCGATAGCTCCAGTTACTTCCTTCCGTTTCCTGGGTATACTTATTGATTCTAATCTTTCTTTTCAGAAGCAAATTTCTAAAGTTCTTTAAGTTGGTTTCTGTGCTGTTTGCCGTATTTATTCATTCCAGAATGTTCTTGGAGTTCTCTGCTCTTCATACTCTCATACACACTTTTGCTACGTCTCATATTAACTATTGTAATTCTGTTACAAAGGTTTACCACAATCCCAGATCAAACCTCTATAGACACTACAGAACAAAGCTGTTCATTTTCTTTGCAAAAGCTCATAAGCCAGAAGATGACATGCTGAATCACTGGCAATCTCTCTCAGCTTCAATTGTTGCTCCATCTTTTTGACATCCCAATAGCTCCAGTTACTTCCTTCCATTTCCTGGGTATGCTTATCGACTCTAATCTTTCTTTTCAGAAGCAAATTTCTAAAGTTCTTTAAGTTGGTTTCTGTGCTGTTTGCCGTATTTATTCATTCCAGAATGTTCTTGGAGTTCTCTCTCTTCATACTCTCATACACGCTTTTTTTTTTATGTCTCATATTGACTATTGTAATTCTGTTTATGCAGGTATACCAAAATCCCAGATCAAACATCTATAGACACTACAGAACACAGCTGCTCGTTTTCTTTGCAAAAGCTCATAAATCAGACCACATTTCTCCACTTTTAGCTTGTTTACATTGGTTACCTATTCATGTTTGGGTGCACTTTAAAATACTCTGCTTGGCACATAAAACCTATGGTTCTCCATCTTATCTTTCTGCTCCCATGATACTTTATATCTCCTCCTCATAGGGGAGGAGTGGCCTAGTGGTTAGGGTGGTGGACTTTGGTCCTGGGGGAACTGAGTTCGATTCCCGGCACAGGCAGCTCCTTGTGACTCTGGGCAAGTCACTTAACCCTCCATTGCCCACCACATTGAGCCTGCCATGAGTGGGAAAGCACGGGGTACAAATGTAACAAAAATAATATAAATAAAATTCTCTTCATCTTTGGATTCACATCGCATGGTTATACCTTCCCCCCCCCCCATTTGGAATGCTACGAAACTACCAAACACTCACCATTTTATTTTCTTGCCCCTCAGCTTTGGAATGGTTTGCCTTCTAATATGAGACAGTGACAATCTCATTCCGAATTTAAAATCCTTTTGAAAACCTACTATTTTGAGAAACTTTTGGACATCTGCTCTGTGTGTCAACTTATCCCTGGGAAGCATTTTTTTTTTCCCTCACTTTTTTTGTGAATGTTTGGTTTTAACTATTCTATTGTAAATGGTGTTCCCTTTTATTCTTCCTTATTGTTTTTATATTTTCTTTCGTAAACCACATTGGTCTGCTGGACAGTTAATTGCAGTATATAAAGTTTGCGCAACAAACATATACAAAATGCCTCTTACTGGTGGAAAACAACAACAACATATTTTGTCTTGCAGTAATCTGTGTGTGTTAAACATACAGTAGACCCTTTTAAGCCTATTGATAACAACATATAATGATTACTTAAACTTATTATCACACTTTGTGAGAACAACTTTATAAAGGCATTTTTGCAGGTATGAGTACAAGCACATAAAATCTTTTACAAAATTATCCCAGACATACAAGTACATGAAATGACAAGAACTGCCATACTTGTATGCAACTTTAGTGTAGGTGCATTCTACAGCAGAGTTTAGGCAGCATGTGGCTAAAATATTTGGGACTTGCTCTACGCAATCCACCTCTTCCTTCCAGGTCAATGAAACAGACAGACAGATGATCAGAAGCCCTGCGCTGCTCCAAACAGCGCTCTAAAAATAGCACCAGAACAGCACAAGGCTATACCACCTCTAAGATCAGAGCTAATAGCATGTAAATATAGGCACATTATTAGCTCTGATCATAGGGGAAAAGTGCAGGATTGTCCCTGAGCATGCACTCAGCACAATCCTCCCGCAATAGTTTGACAGACCTGTCAAACGAGGAGATGGAGGGTGGTGGGTCTCCCAGACATCCATCATCTACTACTCCAAGCCTCCCGCCCCCTAGACAGCGATATGGGGGCAGGAGGTCCAGTGGACCTTTAGCACCCCCAACACAAGGGCCGGGGGGGGGGGGGGCTGGAGATCCTGGGATCTCCAGCCCCCCTATTCCCCCTCCCCCACAAAAAAAAAGCCCTGGTGGCCCAAGTGGGCTGCCTCCCCAACCCCCCATCTTCCCTGGTGGTCAAGTGGAGCTCCTCCCCCTGTACTTCTCCAACAGAGGAGGGAGTAAAATACTCCCTCATCAGTGCCACCTTCAAAATGGTGGCACCCAGCCCAGTGCATCTAATCATGCACTGTGTAGGGCACCGGCAGCAGATGAGAAGTGTGTGCGCTACTCCCTCCTCCATTGGAGAGGTACAGGACAGAGGGGTTGAGAGCTCCGCTAGACCACAACGGAAGATGGGGGTTGGAGTGGCAGTTCACTTGGGCCACTGGAGATCCACCAGATCTCCAGTCCCCTGGGTCCTCGTGTTGGGGGGGGCCGGGGGAGTCAAGGGGCTGGAGGTCCACCACACTTTCTCCCCTCTTCCCGTGTTGTCCCGGGGATGTGGGGGGGATGGGGACTGCAAGTATGCAAATACATGCTGGACAGGGCTCCCCATTCCTCCCCAATGCTCCGCAAACCTTAATGCCAGAACAGAGCTGGCATAGGCTTTGCTGTAGGAGCAGTGCCAATATTTGGCAAGCTGCCCGTTGAGCATTGGAGAGGCATAGATAATGCCCTATTTAGTGTGCATTTGCTTGCTCACTGCATTCAGAGTTGGCAATATCATTACACGCACTCGCCGGCACTGATCACTGGGCAAAAGCAAATGTGGGCACTAGTACGGAACTATTGGCCTCTATCACCCGTGTTTGCTTCTGATCATCAGGGCAAGAGAGAACACAGATACAAATATATAAACATGCATACACACACATTCAGAAGAGCTAGAAAGTATTCTCCGCATGCATGTTATACTGTGAAACTATTCCAAAATTAATGTAGCTAATGTTTATGTTCAAACTTAGTTCTGGAATGGACTAAACAACTATTCACATATACCTAATCCAACATCAGTTACTCCTAGAATAACTGTCAAGGAGTGAAACTACTTCCCAGAAAAGGATGTTAATACAGTATTAATGCACAATTCACTCCTCATTTGCTTTATATCATGAATGCAAACAGTGAGCAACCAAGGATATGCTTGGAGCAGAATCAACAGCATTATAAACCAAGAAGGGAAAACAATGCACACTGGATGCATCTATTTTCAACACTTGCTAAGTAGCCCACGGATAAGAGACAAAGCCAAAATAGAGATCCAATGATAACTGATATAAACTAGCAAAAGGCTACCTATAAAAATGTTTAAAAAAAAAATAACAAAAGAACACTTTACCAACCAAATGGGGCTTTTTTCTTCATAGCATACCCAGACATTCTGAATCTAATTGTTAAACTTAAAAAAAAAAAAAAAAAAATTAGAATCCAACATTTAACACGTACCCTCTGATCTTCCTCTTTTGTCCAGGGACCTTTTATTAATTCAGGGTTTAAAACTTTCTGCCATCGATGCTGACACTGAACATCTGAACGGTTCTGAAATATCCAAAGTTATTAAATAAAAGCATTTTAGTCACACACACACAAAAAAAAATATGGATGCTGACAAAAATTTATAGATATTTATTCACCATTTCTACTGCATCTGTCTAGAGCAGCGTTTCCCAAAGTGTGTGCCGCAGCACACTCACAGGGGTGCCGCGCAAGGAGATGGGAGATAAGGGCATTCGTTATATGAACACTGCCACCATGCAGCTGGCCTGTAGCTTGGGAGAAGGAACAAGACTGAAAGAGCTGTGAATCCTTGCTGCCCACCGCCGCCAGACACACAGTTCACCCAAAGCTGCAGCTGAGAAACAATGCAGCAGTGATTCATAATCATTGCCTGCACTGGCCCCACAGGTTTCCCTCTGCCGCGTCCCGCCCTGACATCTCTTCCTGTTTTCTCAATGGTGGGACGCAGCAAAGGAAAGCCTGTGGGGCCGACAAAGGCAGCAAATATGAATTGCTCTTGTGGCCGGTGACACCTCAGAGTGGGACGGGGTTCAGAGAGACAGGCAGATGCCATGAAAAAGACTCTCCAGCAAGCCCAGGTATTTTTCTCACATTGCAATGCTGCCAAAGCCACTTACAGACCCTTGTGTCACAACTTCCCACACCCATCCTCTCCCTCAATTCCCCACAAAATCTCTTCCTGTTTTCTCCATGCTCAATACCTTTCACCCTCCTCCTCCTCCTCCTTCACCACTCTCTTAGTGGCCCCTTGCCTACTACTCATTTAACCACATAGGGGCCCTAATATATATGATTTTAAGACAATGATATTTATGAACATTATCACATTGCACTCATTTTAATATCAAAGTTTTAAAGGTAGTATGCATAATGCTTGCCTCTGATGTAGTAGCAATAAGCCGCCGAGGGGGGGGGGGACTATTAGATATTTCTTTTGACTTAGGGGTGCCGTGAAAAAATGACTGACACACTAAGAGTGCCTTGAACCAAGAAAGTTTGGGAACCATTGGTCTAGAGCAGTGGCTTTCAACCCAGTCCTCAAGGACAACCTGGCCAGTTGGGTTTTCATTATATCCACAATGAATATGCATGAGATGTATTAGCATGCAATGCCTCCATTGTATGCAAATATCTCATGCATATTCATTATGGGTATTCTGAAAACCAAAATGGCCAGGTGGTCCCTAGGTTGAAAACCACTGGTCCAAAGCACCTTACATTGCTTGTAGGAGTGCCCAACAGTAAAGAAATACTTGAAGGCTGTGTGGTACAAAAAGAGAGAACTTGGCCTGGGGAGTCAAGAAAATATGATTTTTGAAAGGAATTCTGAAGATGGCTACAGACTATGAAGACAAAGAAGACAAAGGGAGAAGGGAAAGTATAGTTAATCCTCCTGCCCATCTTTCATTCTATCATCCTTCCACCTTAAAGAATACATTTCATCTAGTACTATCTTCACTTCTGGAATAATCTTCCCCTGATGAGAACCTCCCAATCTTTGAGTCTAAACTTAAGACCTATCCCAGTTCACCAAAAAAAATGCAAGTGACAGCTCAAGGTGTTCAAGGGCCCCTGAGAGGTTTGTGGGGCCATATGCAGAAAGTTGTTGTGGGGCCTAATTTGCATGCATGCTTATTTATTTATTTATATTTCAAGTAAGGGCCAAAAAATGGGGCCATATGCAGAAGGAAACAAAGGAAAAAGGCTTGTGCCTGCCTGGTGAAAAATACCCTTAGGAGTTAAAAGGGGATGTGCCTTTCTTGTTATTTAAGAGGAATTTTACATTTTACTTTTTTCATTCTGATTACTACGATGTTTAATTTGACCTTATTTACTATGTTTTATTATTTATGTATATCATCTTGATTGGCTTGTCTAAGGAAAGGGTATATAAAGTTTTTAAAGAAAGAAGAAAAACATTTACTCAGTACAAATGGGTAGCCCTGAAGCTGCGCTAGCTATCTAAATGTCCTCATGTTCTGCCCTTCTTCTCCATTTCTTTCTTTTGCCTTTCTGATCTTTGTCAGCATTCGTTGTCCAGTTATGGTCTCGGTCCAGTCCGTAGAGGCAGTGGGTTTCCAAGAATGTACAATCCACACGGGTTTGTGTATATATATATGCATATATTAGTACAGATAAATATTGCAATGCTGTAACTGTGTTTGTGTTTAGATGGGAATCAATGAGAGAAAATAAGGATAGGGGTGTTCAGAGGAAAAAAAAAAAAAAAAGAGAGAGCCTTGGGGTAGGGCTGAAGGAGAAGGGGGGCGCAGAGCCAGGTGCTCTGGTGGCTAAAGATGGGGGTGTGTAGAGAAAGAGAGAAAGGAAAAAAAAGCAGAGCCATGTGCTCTGACTTATATACCTAACAGCAACAGAGAGGGATCAAATAACTTCTTTCCTTCCCAGCCTTTATCAGCTATTTCCTTTGCAAACTCCATTTTAATTTCCTGATGTCAGGACGGTGAGTACTTTCACAGGTTTTAATCTTTGAAGTCCCTAGTTTTGAAGCCTGTCTGGCTTTCATTGCTCTCAAAGAGCCCTGGTCCCAGATGACCAGATAGGAGAAAGGTATATTAATTAGGGGTACTTTAGAAACAAAGGGCTAGCAGGCAGCTGGACAACATTTGGTCCATCTGCCATCCTCTGGGCTTCCTGAGGGAGGGGGGTTATCAGAAGCTGGTTTCATATTAATCTAAGTATGTCCAGCAATCAAAACAAAGCAAATAAAGGAAATGCCTTTTTATACAAGGCCTGTGTAGGGGGCTCATTAGTCTGAAACAGGAAAATGCAGAACTGACCACTCAGTGCACTAAATTAACCAGGGACCTAAAGGAGGCACAAGTTTGCATCTCTATGCAACGTACACAAGTTGTGCAAGCCACAAACTCCTTCTTATATGTCAATGAACAATTGGACGAGGCTAAAACAGAATTAAAACATTTAAAAAGTAAAATGTGCCTCAAAGGACCAGATTAACTGGCAGGCCCCGAGTATTTCTCCCTCAGCACCTCCCGTCTATGAAACATCCTATAAGCCAGGTTTTCAATTCATAGAACCACTAAAGAACACAGAAGTGTGTGCAGTGGACTTGAGAAGTAGGGGCAAATCTAAGACTGAAAACACTGACTTAAGCACTCAGACATGCACAGATGAGGAAACCCCAGGCTCAAGCACTAACCTGAGGGACAGGGAGGATTCTGCAGACACAGAAACTGGGGGCCAGATGCACTAAACTTAACGAGCCATTAATGAGCCATTAACGAGCAAGTAGTAAACAGTGGTATGCACAAAAGGCTTCTCCAAGCCATTTTCAAATCACAGTAGCAGCTAACGAAAACGGAATGCAGATGATCCAAAGGCTATTATAATGAGCTGCACTACCGTTGCAAGGCTATTATAATGAGATGCACTACCGTTTTCTGATCCTCTTACAGTGGAAAACCTAACGGGAGGTCTACACCTCTCGTTGGGGCATAGGAAAGAAATCGGAAAAAAAATGTTGTCAGGGACGTCCTTTTTGGACGTCCTTCACCTGTAAAAAAAAAAAAACAACCCACTCCAAAGACGTTCTTTTTGGACGTCCTTCACGTATAATCCTCCTATATAATAATTCTCATCTCCAACATTCTAATCTTGCTGCCTCAGACCGTGGCTCCTTTGGAGTTGGTCTGCTAGGCTCCGTAGATCGCTGACGTCACTGGACCCATTATGACATGCAACCAATGGATGCACAGGAAAACGTCGGCAGGGAGGAGGAACAGAAAAAAAGAAATGTAAAGAAAAAACAGCCAGCCGCAGATACTATTACAATAACAACCGCGCTCCCGCTGCTTTCTTCCTTCAACACCAGCCTCTACTGTGCCGAGAAAAGAGGCCGAATCACGAAGACAGGATTTTTTTGTTGCCACGTGCGCTGCTCCGAAGCCTTTCCCCGGCACCAACATCAAGTTGTCTGCGAGCCCCGCCACTGCTTGCACTAGACGTGGGCTGCAACTCAGGGATAAGCAATAAGGAGGGTTAGATTGAGAACAGCAAGGGACGGGGTGAGACCAGGTTTATTAACCCTCCTTGGGTGAGCCTATCTAGCCCATTGTAAGGGTTGAAGCCAGTAGGTGGAGCTTGCCGGCGTTGCAGCCATTCTCCTTCACCCAAACCAATAGCAAAAAGTTATTACGAACAATGGACTGTCTCTATGCATGGTCCATCTGTAAAAAGGGGGACAGGAGGGTCATTGGGCATGGTGGGAGCGGAAGGGGGTCCTCAGAACATCAAGGGGGGGGAGGGGGGCCCTGAGAGAGGGTGGGGGCACTCACTCTCTGTCTCTCACATACACTTTCTCTGACACAATCTCTGTCTATCACACTCTCTCTCTGTCACACACACACACAGTCTCTATCTTCTCTGTCTCACACACACAGACACACACTCCATCTCTCTCTCATTCTCTCTCTGACACACACACTCCATCTCTCACACACACTCTCTCTCACACACTCCGAGGAAAACCTTGCTGGCGCCTTGTGCCAGAAACGGGCCTTTTTTACTAGTAATAATAATAAAAACCCACTCCAAAAAGACGTCCTTTTTGGAAGTCCTTCACTCAAAACAAAAAAAAAAACAAAAAAAAGGACGTCATACTTCTTAATTACCGTATTTTTCGGACTATAAGACGCACCTAGGTTTTAGAGGAGGGAAATAGGAAAAAAAAAAATTCGGACTATAAGACGCACTTTTTCCCTCCTCTAAAACCTAGGTGCTCCGGTGCGTCTTGTCCAAATCCCTCCCTCTGAGTTGGGGATCGCCCTCCCTAGGGTTACCTCCCCTCCCCCCGGCCCTGTCACGACCTCTCCCCTTACTCACGCGATCTTCCCTGGTGGTCTAGTGACGTCGGGACAGGAAAGAGCCCCCTCTTTCCTGCCCAGCGCGCTGCTCTCCATCCTCCTGTATGCTGCCTGTGACGGTCTCGGCGAGATTCAAAATGGCCGCCGAGAATGGAAGTCTCGGCGGCCATTTTGAATCTCGCCGAGACCGTCATCACAGGCAGCATACAGGAGGATGGAGAGCAGCGCGCTGGGCAGGAAAGAGGGGGCTCTTTCCTGCCCCGACGTCACTAGACCACCAGGGATGATCGTGTGAGTAAGGGGAGAGGTCGTGACACGGCCGGGGGGAGGGGAGGTAACCCTAGGGAGAGCAATCCTGAGCTCGGAGGGAGGGCGGATGGCCTGCTAAACTCTACCTTCGGACTATAAGACGCACCCCCCATTTTCCTCCCAAATTTGGGGGGAAAAAAGTGCGTCTTATAGTCTGAAAAATACGGTAAATTTAACAAAAAACCAAATTGGGGGAAAAAAAACGTCCAAGTGCTTGTCCGGGACGTCCTTTATGGACGTCCTTCACTCAAAACAACAACAACAAAAAAAAAAAAAAAACGTTGTACTTCTTAATTTTTACTCTCGCTCTTCTGTTTTAAATCTTCCTTTGAGACATTTTTCCCTTCCTCATCGGCAGCTGAAGAGAGGGCTAATGGACGATTATGAGGCCCCCTCCACGGCCTCTCAGCCAATCACAGCGCGATTAGCTGACACCAGTGAGAGCTAAAGGCGCTGTGATTGGCTGAGAGAGACCTGAAGGAGGGGCATAATCGAGCACCCTTGAAGAAAAGCCCGTCCTGCTCGTCAGGGACGTCCTTTTTTGGTTTAGTGAAAGACGTCCATGTTAGGCACTTTAGAAGGACGTCCCTGACGACCAAGACAGGCTTTTCTTCAAGGGTACTCGAGCGAGAGTAAAAATTAAGAAGTACGACGTCCTTTTTTTTTTTTGCTCGTCAGAGACGTCCTTTGTTTTTTTTTAGTGAAGGATGTCCATAAAAGCCGTCCTTGGCACGCGTAGAGCAGCCAGCATAACGCTTGGCTGCTCTGCGCATGCTCAACCGGCCGACTGGCTTCTGAGGGAATAGAGAATGCAAGTAAGCTACAACGAGCAGCTCATTAGCATTCCCTTTCCTTGATGCATGGCCATTCCCTACCGATTAGCTATGGAATCGGTAAGGAAAGGGCTCTTCCAAGGACCTCAGTGCATCTGCCCCTGAGTCCAGTACAGACCCCCGAACACCAGTAAACCTGGTACTGTATGACTCATTAAAGGATAGTGACATTGAAAGCATAATACAAAAGGTCGGCCCTAGGAAAGTCAGAGCCAATGTCTGTAAGTCCACAGGTTTTGCCCCCTATGAAGCCTTAATGGGAAGGCCAATGCCTCGATTGGGAAAACCTGCTACATCCTTTTCTCCCGGAGGATCAGACTGTAGTTTTTGCAAATGAGTGGATGAAATCCCTGCAAGAACACCTAAAAGAAACCTAGACCACTGTGCTGGCAAACACAGAAAAATCTAGGGATTATCTACAGGAGGTGCAGGCCAAAGATTCTGATTTATGACTACTCAAAATGGGGAGTAAGGTCATGCTCCTAAACCCTAGACCAAACCTCCCCTTTGGCACAGCAAAGTGGGATGAACCATACTTGGTTACAGATACCTTAGGCCCAAGCCTATATCTGATCCTAAGGCCAGACAACCAGCAATGTTGGAAACACATCACTCAGTTGAAACCATATGGATAATGAGTGGTTACCAAATTTCTGTTTTCAGATTCCACCTGAATACAGCACAGATGGCTGATTCCTGAATACAGCATAGAAGGCTGCCCTCCGAACAAAAAGGTGTTTAAAAAGTGGTAATTATAGTAGTCACTCATGTTGTATAGTTTTGGAGCCTATCTGTATAGTTGAGGAGTCCTATACACACATTCAATAGTGATGATAATACTTAGTAAACAATAGTAAAAATTATTTCTGTTGAGGTGGTATATAAGTAAGTTTATAAATAGGTTAGGTACTTTACTGTGATAGTCAGTGTGCTTCTAGTATAGCATGTTTTCTGTTTAGTGTGGTATGTGTTCTCCTTTACCCAAGTCTCATTACAGGAACTATCGTCCGAATATGCACAATTAGTTGGGCCAATTCCACAGATGGGGTATATCGCTATCAAGAAATACCCCCACCATTCCCTGAAGGAAAGGACCTGGTTATCCTGAGTTTCTGTTCTGCGAAGGACAGACCAGCATACTATTCCCTAAACATCACTCACGCACAGTGGGCTCCACCAATTTCCACTTCCCTAGAAAGAACACAAGAATTGATTGCACCCCCAGAGAAATACTTTCCAGGCCCTCCTGCCTTGATTCTGTAGCAGGTATTCTCCAAGGACAGCAGGCTGAATATTCTCATGATGGGGTATCCCTAGCCCCCAGGCTCACTCAAAACAAAGAACTTTGGTCAACTGGGCCTCGCAACGGCAAGGACATAACATGGATTGCCCTAAACAGAAACACAACTAAGTGAGAGTGCAGCCTGGAACAGAGAACATAAATGGGCCTAGGAGGGTGGTGTTGGAGTCTAAACCCCGAACAGATTCTGCGGCACCGACTGCCCAAACCGACTGTCGCGTCGGGTATCCTGCTGAAGGCAGTAGTGAATGTGTGAACTGATGACCACATTGCAGCCTTGCAAATCTCCTCAATGGAGGCTGACTAGTAAGCCACTGATGCAGCCATGGCTCTAACATTGTGAGCCGTGACATGGCCCTCCAGAGTCAGCCCAGCTTGGGCATAAGTGAAGGAAATGCAATCTGCTAGCCAATTGGAGATTGTGCGTTTTACCATGGCGACTCCCCTCCTGTTGGGATCGAAAGAAACAAACAATTGGGCGGACTGTCTGTAGGGCTATGTCCGCTCCACGTAAAAGGCCAATGCTCTCTTACAGTCCAAGGTGTGCAACTCGTCTTCACCAGGTGGGTATGAGGACGGGGAAAAAATGTTGGCAAGACAACTGACTGGTTCAGATGGAACTCCGACACCAGCTTCAGCAAGAACTTAGGGTGAGTACAAAGGACTACTCTGTTATGATGAAACTTGATATAAGGTGCATGCACTACCAAGGCCTGAAGCTCATTGACTCTACGAGCCGAAGTAACAGCCACCAAGAAAATGACCTTCCAGGTCAAGTACTTCAGGTGGCAGGAATTCAGTGGCTCAAAAGGAGCTTTCATCAGCTGGGTGAGAACGACATTGAGATGCCATGACAATGGTGGAGGTTTGAAAGGGGGCTTTGACAAAAACAAACCTCTCATGAAGCGAACAACTAAAGGCTGTCCAGAGATAAGATGACCTTCTACACGGTGATGATAAGCACTAATCGCACTAAGATGGATTCTTACTGAGTTGGTCTTGAGACCAGACTCTGATAAGTGTAGAAGGTATTCAACCACGGTCCGTGTAGGACAAGAAAAAGGATCTAGGGCCTTGCTGTCACACCAGACGGCAAACCTCCTCCATTTGAAAGAATAACACTTTTTCGTAGAATCTTTCCTGGAAGCAAGACACGGAAGGCACCCTCTGAAAGACCTAAAGAGGCAACTTTTAAGTTCTCAACATCCAGGCCGTGAGAGCCAGAGACTGGAGGTTGGGATGTAGAAGCGACCCCTCATTCTGAGTGATGAGGGTCGGAAAACAGTCCAATCTCCACGGTTCTACAGAGGACAACTCCAGAAGAAGAGGGAACCAGATCTGACAGTGCCAAAAAGGTGCAATCAGAATCATGGTTCCCCGGTCTTGCTTGAGTTTCAGCAGAGTTTTTTTTCCCTACTAGAGGTATGGGAGGATACACATACAGAAGGCCTGTCCCCCAATGAAGGAGAAAGGCATCTGACGCTAGTCTGTTGTGGGCCTGAAGTCTGGAACAGAATTGAGGGACTTTGTGATTGATCTGAGTGGCAAAAAGATCCACCGAGGGGGTGCCCCACACTCAGAAGATCTTGCGGACAACGTCCATGTTCAGTGACCACTCGTGAGGTTGCATGATCCTGCTCAACCTGTCGGCCAGACTGTTTTTTACGCCTGCCAGATACGTGGCCTGAAGAAGCATACCATGGTGGTGTGCCCAAAGCCACATCCTGACGGCTTCCTGACGTAGAAGGCGGGATCCGGTGCCGCCCTGCTTGTTGGTATAATACATTGCAACCTGATTGTCTGTCTGAATTGAAACGATGTGATTGGACAGCCGATCTCTGAAAGCCTTGAGAGTGTTCCAGATCACTCATAACTCCAGGAGATTGATCTGGAGATCCTTTTCCTGAAGGGACCAAGCTCCCTGAGTGTGAAGACTATCTGCATGGGCTCCCCACCCTAGGAGGGATGCATCCGTCATCAGCACTTTTTGTGGCTGAGGAATTTGGAATGGACGTCCCAAGGTCAGATTGGATCGAATGGTCCACCACTGAAGGGAACTGGAAATGTTGGTGGATAGATGAATTACATCCTCTAGATCCCCTGTGGCTTGGCACCACTGGGAAGTTAGGGTCCACTGAGCTGATCTCATATACAGGCATGCCATAGGAGTGACATTAACTGTGGAAGGCGTGTGCCCTAAGAGACTCAACATCTGCCAAGCTGTGATCTGTTGAGACGCTCGAGCCAAGGACACAAGGGTCAGTAGGTTGTCTGCCCTTGCTCGGGGAAGATAAGCTCGAGACATCTGTGTGTCCAACAGAGCTCCAATGAGCTCCAATTTTTGAACTGGGACAAGGTGGGACTTGGGATAATTGATTACAAACCCCAGTAGTTCGAGCAATTGAATAGTCATGCCCATGGACCTTAGAGCCCCTGCCTCCGAGGTGCTCTTCACCAGCCAATCGTCGAGATAAAGGAACACATGCACTCCCAGTCTGCGTAGCGATGCTGCGACAACTGCCAGACACTTTGTGAAGACTCTGGGCACAGATGCGAGGCCAAGGGCAGTACACAGTACTGAAAGTGCTGAGTTCCCAACCGAAATCGAAGATACTTCCCATGAGCTGGGAGTATCGAGATGTGAGTACAGGCATCCTTTAAGTCCAGAAGGCATAGCCAATCGTTTTCCTGAATCATGGGAAGAAGTGTGCCCAGGGAAACCATCCTGAACTTTTCTCGAACAAGGAATTTGTTTAGGGCCCTTAGGTCTAGGATGGGATTCATCCCCCATTTTCTATTGCAAAAGGAAGTACCTGGAACAGAATCCCAGCCCTTCTTCCCCTGGTGGAACGGGTTTGACCGCATTGGCCTTTAGAAGGGCAGAGAGTTCCTCTACAAATACCTGCTTGTGCTGGAAGCTGAAGGATTGAGCTCCTGGTGGGCAATTTGGATGCTTGGAAACCAGATTGAGAGTGTATCCCAACCGGACTATTTGAAGAACCCACCTGTTGGAGGTTATAAGAGGCCACCTTTGGTGAAAAAATATCAACCTCCCCCAGAAAGGCAAGCCGTCCGGCACGGACACTTTTTCCAAGGCTATGCTGCACTGGAGCCAGTCAAAAGCTCGTCCCTTGCTTTTGCTGGGGAGCCCTAGGGGCCTTAGGCGCACGGCGTTGACGAGAACGCGCATGCTGGGACTGAGCCTGAACCGGCTGCCGAGAAGCAGGAGTGTACCTACACCTGTTACAGGAATAGGGAAGCACTCCTCTTCCCTCTAAAAAACCTCCTGGAAGAGGAGGCAGTAGCAGAAGACATCTGGCGGGAGAGAGAATCCATGGCGTCATGATGCTTTTTAATCTGATCGACCATGTCCTCTACTTTTTCACCAAAAAGATTATCCCCCCGGTAAGGAACATCCACCATTCGTTGTTGGGTCTTCTGATCCAGGTCAGATACACACAGCCATGAAAGTCTGCGCATCACTATACCTTGGGCAGCTACTCGAGATGCTACATCAAGTGTCGTAAGACCCCCTGGCCAGGAATTTGCGACACGCCTTCTGCTGCCTGACCACCTGGTGAAAAGGTTCAGCAAGCTCCGGAGGAAGTGCTTCAACTAAACTGGTCAGTTGCCTCACAGAGTTCCGTAAGTGAATGCTCGTGTAGAGCTCGTATGTTTGGATCTTGGCAGCGAGCATTGCGGCCTGATACATTCTCCTCCCAAAAGAATCCAAGGTCCTAGACTCTCTGCCTGGGGCGCCGAGGCATAGTCTTTAGTACTCTTGGCTCTTCGGAGAGCAGAGTCCACCACCATGGAATCGTGAGGAAGTTGGACTTTCACCATTACAGGCTCTCCATGGACTCGGACTTCTTGGGGACCACTGGATTAGAGAGCGGGCAAGACCAATTCCGCATCAGCACTTTCCCGAGTGTATTGTGCAGGGGTGCCATTGCAACCTCAGCAGGTGGAGAAAGATAATCCAGGACCTCAAGCATCTCAGCCCTGGGCTCATCCACAACCTCCATAGGGAAAGGAATGTCCTTAGACATTTCCCATACAAAGGATGAGAAAATAAGACACTCAGGTGGAGAAATCCTAGTTTCAATTGGTGGAGTGGGATCAGAGGGGAGGCCACACGACTCTTCTCCTCCGAAAAGTACCTGGGGTCCTCCTTCTCCTCCCACGAGCACTCTTCATTGGTGTTGGACAAAAGCTCTCTAAGAGCAGCCCGAACCCAAGCCTGCCTCAACATCGAGGATCAACGACGTCGTGGGGGGTGTCAAGAAGTCAACCCCTGCCTAGACTCCGGTGAAGCTTCCTCCACCAACATCGAGGGGGAATCAACCCGGGTGGCAGCCGACGCCGACACTGCAAGCGGTACCGAGGACAGAGACCTCACAGGTGATGGCCCAGATGCCGCCTCTACAGTCAGTGCGGAAGGCACAAGCACCCCCGACACTGAGGCAGACTGGTGAAGCAACCCTTCAACAAGCTCTGGAAGAAGGGCCCTGATGCTCTCATCGAAAGCTTCCATTGGAAAAGGCTGGGGGGCTGGTGCAAGAGTTAGTGCCAGAATCTGAGGGGGCTCAAGAGCCGGTACCAGGCTGCCAGATGACTGACGCATCGGAGGGTGAGCGGTCCTCCCGGCGCTGATGTTTCTCGGGTGCAGACTCCCTCGGCTCCCCGGATCTCTCGGTACCATGCATGGAAGGAAATCGATGACGGTGCTTTTTCGCCTTCACTCGACTCTCACCATCGAGACTCCTCAGTACCGAAGAGGAGGACGTGGAATCCTCACGCCTCCTCGGGGCCGGGTCCGACGAAGGTCGATCCTGGGGGGCCTCCATAGCAGTAGGCCTCGAGACGCGTGGAGACCCACTCAATGCCTCGCTGCTCCCAGCTCAAAGCGGTCTTTCGGCAGCCATTAACTGGACTCTCGGTGTCGCTGCTTCCCTCGACATCAACTCCGATGCAGTCGACCCCGGTACCAATGTCGATGCCAACGTCGAAGGACCGGACCAATCAAAAAAAAGTCTCTTGCGCTGAGCCTCTCGAGCCACCTGGGTCCTTTTCTTCATTAACTTACACAGCTTACAGGCAAGCTGGAAGATGATCAGGCCTAAGACACTGGAGGCACCACGCGTGGGGGTCGGTACCCGAGATGGTCCGGTTGCAGCGAGTACAGCGTTTGAAGCCGCTGGGAGTCTTTGATGACATGGGCGGGAAAATAGCGTCTGCGAAATCAAAAGGCTCGATTGTGTCAATTAAAAAGACACAAAAAGGGAAAGAAAGATGCGGCTGAGCAGCCTAAAGGCGGCCACGAAAAAAGAAAGGAATCTTCAAAGAGTGAGGAAAAACTAAAAAATAATGGAAAGAAACTTTTTTTTTTATTTGAGAAGGGAAATAAAAAAAAGAAGAAAAGGGCGCGAAAAAAGCGGCGTTCCTGAGCCAAAAAACAAGGGAGTAGCAGCAAGCACAACTCTCTCGAAGCGCGGATGAAAAAGAACTAGTAAGGTCAGGCTCGCATCGCAGGTGGGAAGCCGTTCATGCATGCGCGGTGCCCTCAGGCCCGCACGACAGAGCGTTCTACAAACTTCTGTTTTTTTCTAAAAAGTTCCGGTCTCCTGGGCCGTCGCGGAGGACAACCCATCATGAGAATATTCAGCCTGCTTGTCCTCGGAGAACCCACCAGACCCTGACATAAGCTAGGGATGTGGAAGTCTTCCTGGACTACAGCAAGGTAATAATCACTGTGGGATGGAAAACGCCTTTCAATGACCACACCATAAGGGATACGGATCCTCCACGCCTATTGGCCCCTGCCGAAGAAGCACCCGACCCCTGGGCAGAGGTAGAGAGTCACCTTCCAGCAGGCGCCCAAGATCCACGTAGCAAAGTCTGCCGGTCCAATTTGTTGCCACCAACAATACCAAATGAGGATGACGTGCAATCCTATGCAAAACTCTGCCCACCAGAGGTCATGGTGGGAACACACAGAGCAGCTCCACTACCAGCCAAGGCTGAACCAGGGCATCTATCCCCTGAGAAGCCAGATCCCTCCATCAACTGAAGCCCTGCCTGTTGCTGTACATCAGCATCAACATTACTCTGACCACTTTCCCTTCCAGGAGTGACTGACACTCCAGCAGAGCCAAGAGGACCGCCCAGATCTCCAGGTGGTTGATGGTCCAGGACACCTCCTGGCTGGACCAGGTGACCTGTGCTACTCAGCCCAAACAGTGAACTCCCCAGCCAAGAAGACTCAAATCTGTGGTGATCAGCACCCACTGAGGAAAATCCAGAGGGATCCCCCTCAATAGGTTCACCAGCTGTAATATAGATGATTTTTTGTTGGTTGTATTGGTAGGTCAATTTTGAAATTTTAGGTGTATAATGTATTTTGTAAGGTCTTCAAATCATTGAATGTGACAACCAACTGTATATCTCTTGATTGTACAAGTTAGTTTCATTGTTAATTGCTGTGAATCCCTAGTTGGAGAATTTGCAGTACAGAAAACAACGACAGAATAGAATAGACTGAAGTCCTGAGAGGCCAGAGCCCACCAGGATAAAAAGGCCCGCTGCAGAGGGCGCATAAAAGCTCTCGCTAAAGGCACCACCTCCAAAGATGGTATCATGGAGCCCAGGGGCTCCAAGTAGTCTCAGACCATGGGCCGCAGAATCTTGCAGAAATGAGTCTGCACCCGCAGTTTCTCTGCCCTCTGCTCCAGGAGAAACACCATCCCTTGGCATGTGTCGAAGCAAACTCCCAGGTACTCCAGAACCCGAGATGAAAACAGGTGGCTCTTGAGATGATTCATGACCCAATCCAGGAGGGAGATGACCTGATCGGAGGCCTGACTGGCCTCCATTGTCGAGTCTGCCCGAATCAGACAGAAGATGCGCTGCCATCACTTACTATCACCTTGATGTGTGTGGTGCCATAGCCAAGTCATAGGGCAAGGCCCGAAACTGAAAATGCTTGCCCAGAACACAGAAGTGCAGATATCTCCTGTTATGATCTCTAATAGGAACATGGAGATAGCCTCAGTACAGCTGGGGGAATTCCCAACTTCCCCGGACCTTATGGAGGCCTATCACTGAGCACAACATCTCCATTCAAAAGTGTTGGACCCCAAGACAAATGTTGACCCCTTTGGGACGGAAGGAGCCACCTTTCTTCAGGACCACAAAATATATACTGTCCCAGGCTGTGCTCTGCCGGAAGCACAGGCTCCACCACCCCAAGTGTGCACAGGTGCAGCAGGGTGGAAGCAAAAGTCTGCTGCTTCAGAGCTGAACCGCAGGGTGAGACCAAGAAGTGTCCGATATCAAACAGGCTAACTCCAGAGACTACCCCCCTGCCAACCACCTCTAGGACCCACTGATCCATGGTGATATGGGCCCACTCAGCCCGTAAGAGAGACAGACTGCTTTCCACCAGAATTGGCAAGGCACCAGCGGGACCAGCTCTTTTGGGGCCTCAAAAGGAACCTTGGTTGAAGGACCTGTTTGCCCCCCCCCCCCCCCCCCGAGATGTAAACCGAAACCATCCTGACCCTCTAGCGCACCCCCTTGGAAGCAGAGAAAGAGAGCCAACTGCTGCAGCCCCCGTATCCTTAAACATTTTCTCCAGGTCCTCTCTGAAGAGCAACCACTGACAACAGGTTTTTGGAAACAGCATCTGCCACACAGTCGCAAAGTCACAACCATTGGTATCCAACCACCGAAGTGGTCATTAAGCGGGAAACTAAGCGGACCGGATCATGCAGAATGTCCGCCAGAAAGGCTGTCTTCAACTACAGGCGAGTCACCTCTGGGGACCCCACAGCTGCTGCAACCACCAAAGCATAGCCCTTATCACATAACTGCCACAAATTACAGCCTGAATACTGAACATTCACACAAAAAAAGGTCATGGAGCTCCTTTAGAGCCGAGCCCCTCTGGACCAGCACAGCAGTTGCCTTAGTGATCACCGTGACCAATACCTTTCAATCTCCTACAGAGCAAAGGTAGGAAAGTGATACAGAGCCCTGACACCTCTAAGAGGACCATCAAGATTTTCCTACTCTACCATCATCGTGCGGATAAGACCCTTATGAAGAGGAAAACGCTTAGGAGGCCCAGCAAGCCCCTCCAGCAGCAGATTCTCCTCAAACAAGTCGGCAGTCAGAGTCCAAAGTATAGAAAGAGCCTTAGTAACCTTGTCAATAAGATGAGACAGCTCCTCTCACTGAAAGAGATGGATCACATGGGACTACTCTTCCTTAGCTTCTTGAGATGGTGGAGCCCGACTCAGAGTCCTCGTGGACAGAGTGACCGAGAAGGCTTCGAGTCCTCCCCCAAATCCTCCAAGGGAATTGGCATATCTGGCACCCTCACCTCAGCCCTATGCCGCTTAGAACTCAAACCGGGGCCCAACCAGAGGGGGTCCCCCTGTCCAACGGAAAGTGCTGTTGGACCACTGTGCTAAGCTTTGGAGCCAAAAAGCTCCAGAGGCCCCAAATGAACCCAAGGGATGTAGGGTGTAGGGGTGTACATATACACTCCACCCCGAGACCCGATGTGGAAGGGACAGATTCTTGCTAATGAAGCAGGAGATAAAATCCCCAAGGGAGACAAAGGAGAAATTAGACCTTACCTGCTAATTTGCTTTCCTTTAGTACCTCCGGACCAGCCCAGGATTGGACTGATGGGTTGTGCACGCCTTCCAGCAGGTGGAGACTGAGAAACGTCTGACTCTAGAAAGCCAATAAGAGCCCTGGTCACATGACCCTAGCCTCAGTATTTGACTAACAGAGCAAGAACGAAGAGAAAGACCAACCTTCTGTGCCCCCTGGAATCTAAGCAGCCACAAAGCACTAATAAAACGTGTTTGAAGGACGGCAAAGCCGTAATACAATGCTCATGCGCAACTCCAAAAGGAGATGAGGTATGGCATAACACTTTGAGTGATTTATTTATTGTATTTTATCTTGTAAAGAACTGTAAACTAGCAGAGCAACTCCATCATAGGACTCTTAAAGAACTGTGCTCCGGAACTATGTACAAGTAACCACTGTTCAAATAATACGGGAGGGACCTGGGCCGGTTCGGAGGGCCTAAAGGAAAGCAAATTAGCAGGTAAGGTCTCATTTCTCCTTCCTTAGTGTCCCTCCGGACCGGCCCAGGATTGGACTGATGGGAAGTAACAGAGCAGTAAGTAGTCTTAAGGGAGGGACCCCAGTAAACCCGCTGTGAGTACTCGAGTCGCAAAGATCGCCTCCTGACGACACTAGACATCCAGTCTATAGTGCTTAGAAAAGGAATGCAGAGAAGCACACGTTGCTGCCTTACAAATGTCTGCGGGCGGGACCGAGAACCGCTCCGCCCATGAAGCTGCTTGTCCCCTTGTGAAGTGAGCCTTAACCCCCTCAGGGACTGATCTGCTGGCGAGAATGTAGGCAGAAGATATCATCTCCTTGAGCCACCAAGACATAGTGGGCTTAGACATGGCGAAGCCCTGCTGCGAACTGGTCAGGAGTACAAACCGATGGTCTGAGCACTGAAAGTTGGCACGCTCAGAAAGCACTTAAGAACCATTTTAACGTCCAACTTACGCAACTTCCTCTGACTCTCCGTGCCCGAGGAAGACCCAAGGACAGGTAGAACGACCGATTGAGATAGATGAAACCTTGAAACTACCTTAGGCAAGAAAGAAGGTACTGCACGCAAAACCACGCTTCTGAGGCTCTACTTCTATCAGAACTGCTGAGCTCCCACTCTCACTGTGAGCCTGTATTCCTATCAGAACTGCTGAGATCCCACTCTCACTGTAAGCCTGTACTTACTTTAGAACTGTTAAGCTCCTACTTTTACAGCAGTGTACACTCTTATTAGAGCTGCTGAGCTCCAACCTTTATTGTAGCCTGCTCTTGGGGAAGGCTTTCTTCAGCCATCTTTCACAACATAATTTCAAACCAGGCAGACGATGCTTCACTAATCAAAATCCTTTTTAGTTCTAACTTTATCTAACTAGAAATAAATATCATTTAATTGAATTAAGTTTCAAAACTATATTAATCGTCCTACTTAATTTTATTATCTTTATTGAAAGATGATTACTACTAAACTGCTCCTTACTATTTACTCACTTTCATTAATCCATTACATACTAACCACTCCTCTCTCTGAAACCAACTATATTCCAACAATATCTCTACCTTTTCGACCATCCAGACACAATATATTCCGCCATTATAACAACAATAATCTAAACAATGGAAATACTTCTCTACCTAAGCAACATCAAATTAAAGGAAAAAAGGTCATAATAATACTACATTACAAGAAAATAGACAATTAAGAAAAATTAATATAATCTCTAATCCAACCAATCCCTTTTAAACAATTCAACTTGGATATACTAATGCTAGATCAGTAGTCAATAAATCAACAACAATAACAGACTGGATTATTAATGACAACCTTGATATATTAATTATTAATGAAACTTGGATTCATGATCATAACGACCCAATAACACTGGATCTTTGCCCTCCAGGCTATAAAATTATCCATTGGACAAGAAAGGGAAAGAGAGGAGGAGGCATTGCAGTGATCTACAATTCCTATCTTACTGTAACAACTACAGCTGAATCCATAACACCATTACTGGAAATTGCTTCAATCAATGTTAATCACAATTCCTTGCTTGACCATCTAAGCATTATTTTGTTTTACAGACCACCTGGAAACTGGCAAGAGTGCCAACCACATTTCATGGACTTCATTTCGAATAACTGCATATCTAATTCCAATCGTCTTATATTAGGGGACATAAACTCTAAGACCCTAATGCAAAAAACGCAAGAGAATGTCTGGATTTTCTTCATTCATGGGAACTTACTTGGACTGATACTCAAGCAACGCATGCCAAAGAACATACTCTCGACCTCTTTGCATATAAATTCTCTTCAAATCATACCCTTATACTGATACAAAATGTTCAGATATCCCATTGTCAGACCATTATAAATTAAATATTTCCCTTCAATGGAGGAATAAAAACCCTGTCCAAAAACAAGAACGTACAACTTATACTACAAGAGGCTAGATCGATCCGGCCCTATTCTTGCAACAGCTCTACTTGGATAATTGGTCAATACAAACGGATTCCAAACATTACCTCATATCTTGGGACAATAGATGCAAAAACACACTTGAAACAATGGCACCACTACAAACTAGAACCTCGTGGAGACATAATTCATTACCATGGTTTAATGAAGTACTGAAAAAACTACAAACTCAAGTTAGGAGACTTGAACAAGCATGGAATAAATTGAAAGATGAACGCACATTTAACGCATGGAAACAAATGCAAAAAATATATCTTGTAAAGAGTATGTAGGACAGGCCCCAAAGGAACCCTGGGATAGGCCAGAATACCCCCGTTATAGGCAGGCATTCCCCAGGAAAAAACTAGAAATAAAGAACTACAACTCCCAGCATGCCCCAAGGGAGACCGGGGATAAGAGAAACTATGTGCATTCCCAGGAGTCTCCAGAGGAGGGCCGCAGGGGAAGGAATAAGGCTGATTCTCCAACCTGGTGGAAGAGGTGGTGGAACAGGTGGGTGGAGAAAGAAGAGCCACCAAAGAGCTTTAATGAAAGAAAGGGTGAGCAGTTGGGAGAAGGGCGAGGAGAATATGGATTGGGCTCCTGAGGAGAGAGAGGCAGAGAGTGAGCCTTGCCCTATGGAGTTGACTGAACCGGAGAACACCCTGGAAGAGCCGATGGACTTTTCGGCTCTGGCTCAGCGAAAGCCAAGGAAGTAGCGGGGCCAAGCCGGGTCAAGCGGGAGGAGGTCAGGTAGGAGTATGACTGACCAAGAGGGTGGGACCCTAGGCTTTGAGCCCGCGCAAAGCCATTACTGAACTGTGTTTTGAAAGCCTGGCTAAACTGAGCTGTGTTTTGAAAGCTTGGCTAGAACTGAACTGTATTTTTGAAAGCTTGGCTAGACCTGAACTGTGTTTTGAAAGCTTGGCTAGAACTGAACTGTATTTTTGAAAGCTTGGCTAGACCTGAACTGTATTTTTGAAAGCTTGGCTAGACCTGAACTGTATTTTTGAAAGCTTGGCTAGACCTGAACTGTGTTTTGAAAGCTTGGCTAGAACTGAACTGTATTTTTGAAAGCTTGGCTAGAACTGAACTGTATTTTTGAAAGCTTGGCTAGAACTGAACTGTGTTTTGAAAGCCTAGCTGGACTGAGCTATGTTTTTGAAGCTTGGCTAGAACTGAACTGTGTTTTGAAAGCCTGGCTCAACTGAGCTGTGTTTTGCAAGCTTGGCTAGAACTGAACTGTGTTTTGAAAGCCTGGCTCAACTGAGCTGTGTTTTGCAAGCTTGGCTAGAACTGAACTGTGTTTTGAAAGCCTGGCTAAAATGAGCAGTGGGGTAAAGCTTGACTAAAAGTGAACTGTGTTTTTGGGAAAACCCCGCTACTCTGAACAGGGTATTTTTTTTTCTTTTTTCTTTTATTATTTGCTGCTACTCTTCCCCAGGAGGGAGGAAGAGGAAGCAGCTGTGGAAGCCTGGACTGGGCAATTAACCGGCTTGAAAAAGGGTGAATGATAAGGTAAAATTATGTATAATCATACCTGATAATTTTCTTTCCATTAATCATAGCTGATCAATCCATAGACTGGTGGGTTGTGTCCATCTACCAGCAGGTGGAGATAGAGAGCAAACTTTTGCCTCCCTATATGTGGTCATGTGCTGCCGGAAACTCCTCAGTATGTCGATATCAAAGCTCCATCCGCAGGACTCAGCACTTAGAGAATACACCCACGAAGGGACACTCTGCCCAGCTCACCACCCGCCGAAACGGGGGAGGGGAATTAACCCAGCTCATCCCCACACAAGTGGGGGAGGGGAATCCGTCCAGCTCATCCCCGCGGAGCGGGGGAGGGACAACCACACCCGCCGATGCGGGGGGATCTGGCTTATCCTGCAACCGCAACCGCGGGAGGAGCTGACTGACCCTAACACCGCCGAAGCGGGAGGGGTACAAAGCTGCCCTACAGCCGCACGAAGCGGGAGGGAGTGCCGGCAGAATTTAAGTCTCAATCCAGCCCCGTAAAACGGAGGGGAGAGGAATGCAGCAGCTCACTGTAACACAAACTCGTCTTAACTCTTGAAGAATCCAAGTGAAAAAAACTTGAACACGAAGTCTTTCTGAAGTAACTGAACACTAAACTTGAACCTGAAATGCAACCAGAATAAAAACAGTACAGATATCTGGGAGGGGCTATGGATTGATCAGCTATGATTAATGGAAAGAAAATTATCAGGTATGATTATACATAATTTTACCTTCCATATCATCAAGCTGATCAATCCATAGACTGGTGGGATGTACCGAAGCAGTACTCACCCAGGGCGGGACATTGAAATCCCTGACCTCAACACTGAAGCTCCAAACCGGGCCTCCGCCCGTGCAGCCACAGTCAAACGGTAATGCTTGGAGAATGTATGAGCCGAAGCCCAAGTTGCCGCCTTGCATATCTCTTCCAAGGAGACGGATCCGGCCTCTGCCATCGAGGCCGCCTGAGCTCTCGTGGAGTGAGCCTTCAGCTGGATAGGCGGCACCTTCCCCGCGGCCACATAAGCCGCTGCAATGGCTTCCTTGACCCATCTTGCCACTGTAGGCTTAGCAGCCTGCAGACCCTTACGAGGACCTGCAAACAGGACAAACAGATGATCCGATTTCCGGAAATCATTGGTCACTTCCAAGTATCTGATGATGACTCGTCTCACATCCAGATATTTAAGAGCAGAGTACTCCTCTGGGTAGTCCTCCCTACGAAAGGAAGGGAGACAGAGCTGCTGATTCACATGGAAGCGAGAAACAATCTTGGGCAGGAAGGAAGGCACTGTGCGGATAGTCACTCCTGCCTCAGTGAACTGCAGAAAAGGCTCTCGACATGAGAGCGCCTGGAGCTCGGAAACTCTTCTGGCTGAAGTGATAGCCACCAAAAAAGACTGCTTTCAACGTCAGGTCTTTCAGAGATGCCCTTGACAAGGGTTCAAAAGGCGGCTTCTGCAATGCTCTTAGTACCAGGTTGAGATTCCACGCAGGCACCACTGAGTGCAGAGGAGGGCGCAGGTGACTAACTCCCTTGAGAAAGCGCACCACATCTGGCTGCGAAGCCAGGGAAGCACCCTTCAGGCGGCCCCTGAAGCAAGCCAGAGCCGCTACCTGGACTTTAAGGGAACTGAGCGACAGGCCTTTCTCCAGACCTTCTTGCAGGAACGCCAACACTGAAGAAATTGGAGCAGTGAAGGGAGAAAGTGAGCCTGCTTCACACCACGCTGCAAAGATACGCCAAACCCTGGCGTAAGCAGTAGAAGTAGAGCGCTTCCTCGCTCTCAGCATAGTGGCGATGACCTTGTCTGAGAAGCCCTTCTTCCTCAGACGCTGCCGCTCAATAGCCAGGCCGTAAGACCAAAGGGGGAGGGATCCTCCATCACCACGGGACCCTGATGTAACAGGCCCTGCTCCACTGACAGCCGCAGAGGATCGTCGACTGAGAGCCTGATCAAGTCCGCATACCAGGGACGTCTGGGCCAATCCGGACCCACCAGGATTACCCTGCCGGGATGCTTTGCCACCCGGTCTAGCACCCTGCCCAACATGGCCAGGGCGGGAACACATAGAGAAGCTCTTGTGGCGGCCACTGTTGGAGAAGAGCATCTACTCCCAGGGATCGAGGGTCCCGTCCTCTGCTGAAAAAGCGCGGCACTTGGCAATTGGCCGATGACGCCATCAGATCTAGGCTCGGCTGGCCCCAGCGCTTCGTGATGTCCAAGAACGCCTGAGCAGATAGCTGCCACTCTCCGGGCTCCAAGGTATGGCGACTGAGAAAGTCCGCCTTGACATTCATGACTCTGGCAATGTGGGCCGCTGAAAGCTGCTCCAGGTTCACTTCCACCCACTGGCAAAGATTCATAGCCTCCTTGGCTAGAGGGGCGCTCTTGGTACCTCCCTGGCGGTTGACATAGGCCACAGCCGTGGCATTGTCCGACAGGACCCGTACAGGCTTCAACACCAGTACCGGGATGAACTCCAAAAGCGCCAACCGAATGGCTCTGAGTTCCAGGAGGTTGATAGACCACTTTGCCTCTGCAGGAGACCAGAGCCCCTGCGCTGTCCTTCCCAAGCAGTGGACTCCCCAGCCCGACAACGAGGCGTCCGTCGTGACGACAATCCACTCTGGGGTCACCAGAGGCATTCCCGCAGACAACTTGTCTGTCTGCATCCACCAGCTCAGCGCCTTGCGCACTGCTGGGTCCAAGGGAAGGCGCACAGCATAATCCTCCGACATCGGAGTCCAGCGCTGCAGCAAAGAGTGTTGAAGCGTCTCATATGAGCCCTGGCCCAGGGCACAACTTCCATCGTGGCCGTCATAGAGCCCAACAGCTGCACATAGTCCCAAGCCCGAAGGGGAGAGGCTACTAGGAACTGGTCCACCTGAGCCTGAAGTTTGACATCCGATTGTCTGGCAGGAACACTCTGCCCACTTGGGTGTCGAATCGAACTCCCAGGTACTCCAGGGACTGAGTCGGGCGCAGCTGGCTTTTCTCCCAGTTGATGATCCATCCCAGGGAGCTCAAAAGAGCAACTACCCGGTCCACAGCTTTGCCGCACTCTGCATAAGAGGGGGCTCGGATCAACCAGTCGTCCAGATAAGGATGGACTTGTACCCCTTTCTTTCGTAGGAAGGCCGCGATGACCACCATTACTTTGGAAAAGGTCCGCGGAGCAGTAGCCAACCCGAAAGGGAGGGCTCTGAACTGGAAGTGTCGTCCCAGGACTGCAAAACGCAGAAAGCGTTGATGAGGAGGCCAGATGGGAATATGCAGGTACGCTTCCTTGATGTCCAAGGATGCCAGGAACTCTCCTGCCTTCACTGCCGCTATAACAGAGCGGAGAGTCTCCATGCGAAAGTGCCGCACTTTCAAGGCCCGATTGACCCCCTTTGAGGTCGAGGATAGGCCGGACAGAACCTCCTTTCTTTGGTACCACAAAGTAAATGGAGTAACGTCCCTTGCCAAGCTGACTTTCTGGCACCGGAACGACCGCGCCCAGGCGGATCAGATTGTCCAAGGTCTGCTGCACTGCCACAGCTTTGACCGGAGACTTGCAGGGAGAGAGTACAAACCCGTCTTTTAAGGGTCGGCAGAACTCTAGTTTGTAGCAGTCTCTGATGACTTCCAGCACCCACGCGTCTGAAGTTATTGTGGTCCACTCGCCCAGAAACGAGGACAGCCGTCCTCCAATCTGCACTGGGGCGTAGACCAAGACCCCGTCATTGGGTACGAGACCCTGGGGGAGGACCGGAGGGAGCACCTCCGGGACGGCGGTCTCTGCGAAAGGAATGCTGCTTGGGGGAGAAATTCCTCTTGAAGGAAGAGGGGGCAGAGGAACCCGACTTGCCCGGGCGGTACTGACGGGCTTCCTGCAACCGTCCTCTGGAGGTACCGGGACGAGTACTAGCCCGAGCCCTGACCTCTGGTAATTTCTTGCCCTTAGACGTGCCGAGATCGGTCACGATTTTGTCCAGCTCGACCCCAAAGAGCAGCTTGCCTTTAAAAGGCAACCTAGCCAGGCGGGATTTAGAGGTGTGGTCAGCAGACCAATGTTTCAGCCAAAGCCACCGCCGCGCAGAGATTGTCTGAGCCATGCCTTTCGCTGAGGCCCTCAAGACATCATACAGCAAGTCTGCCAAATAGGCTAAGCCCGATTCCAAGGCCGGCCAATCAGCCCTCAAGGAATGATCCGAGGGGGAAGCCCGCTGCACCATAGTCAGGCACGCCCTGGCCACATAGGAGCCGCAAACTGAGGCCTGCAAACTTAAAGCAGCCGCCTCAAAGGACGACCTTAAGGCCGCCTCCAATCTTCTGTCTTGGGCGTCCTTTAGGGCCGTGCCACCTTCCACCGGCAACGCCGTTTTCTTAGTCACCGCAGTGATTAAAGAATCCACGGTAGGCCACAGATAGGCCTCACGTTCACTCACAGCCAAAGGATAGAGGCGGGACATAGCCCTAGCCACTTTAAGGCTCGATTCTGGGACATCCCATTGAGCCGAAATTAAGGTGTGCATGGCATCATGCACGTGGAAGGTTCTAGGCGGGCGCTTCGTCCCCAGCATAATGGCAGAGCCAACAGGGGCTGAGGGAGAGACGTCCTCCGGAGAGGAAATCTTCAAAGTGTCCATGGCCTGTAACAACAGGTTGGGCAAATCCTCTGGGCTAAAAAGCCGTGCTGCAGAGGGGTCATCCGCTCCATCCGAGCGGGGATCCGTCTCCACCAAGGAATCCGCAAAGGACCGTTGGGAGACCTCAGACACGCTGCCCTCATCTACATCGGAGGAGACAAATTCCTCCAAGGCCTGGGAATCAACCCGAGGGCGTTTACCTCTGGGAACCTCAACCTCTTTACCAGACGAGGGAGCAGGGGCAGCGTTGTGCATGAGGAAGGCCTGATGCAGCAGCAAAACAAACTCGGGGGAGAAACCCCCCAGACTGTGCACTTCCGCAGTCTGGGCAACAGCCCTAGACGCACCCTCAACCGGCGCTCGCAACAGCGGGGGAGAGACATGCTGCGCATCCAAAATGGCGTCCGGCGCGAAACTCCGCGAAGGAGCCGCGCGGGAAGAACGGCTCTTAACTTTAGCCGCTTCTGTGCCGTCGCCCAAATTAAGGGCGTTCATGGCATTAATGTCTCCAACCTCAAGGGCGGCCCAAGAAGAAGCCGTCCGAGCCGCGTGGCCGGCCAAGATGGCGGAGGCGAGGAGCGGGGATGGGCGTTTATGGCGGGAAAAACCGCCACGCCGGAGGAAGGACCGGGACATTCATCGGTCACGAAACTGTCACCCAACAAGGGCGAATCAGGCTTGAAGACCCCCGCATCCCCTCTAGAAGCGCTCAAGCGACCCGGGGAGCGACCCTTTGCGCCCTCGCCCTCCGACGCCATATGCCACGAGGAGAAGAATCGGGGAACCCCCTGCCCGCTATAAAAAGGTAAAAATTACCTGCTGTCCGCTCCGAGTTGTAACGACCTGGTGTCCCAGTGAGTAGCTGCAATAGACGCTTAAATAAACGTCGAAATAAACGCCTTTAAGGACGTTCAAAATTTTTTTTTTTTTTTTTTTTAACGGAGCCAGCGGGAGGGGGGAGAAAAGGAGGGACCTGGCACCACCAGGTTTGCACTTGCTCAAAAGAGCCCCTCAACCCCAGGCACTCAACAAAACCTAAAAATTAGGCTTGGAGGCCTAGCCAGAGCTGCTGCTGTGTGTGACCACCACCTGCTGAGATAGAGAACATACTGGGGAGTTTCCGGCAGCACATGACCACATATAGGGAGGCAAAAGTTTGCTCTCTATCTCCACCTGCTGGTAGATGGACACAACCCACCAGTCTATGGATTGATCAGCTTGATGATATGGAACTGTGCTTTGTTTTGTGTTTTGGGGCCACAACCGAGGGAAGGAGGGAAGCCCCTCCTAGGCCATAAAAAAAGTCATTGTTTCTGAGGGGAAAAGGAGCAGTACTGGAAGGTGTTCTTCAGGCTGTGGAGAGCTGCAACCGCTGAGAAAAGAGGATCCACTTTACAATTGGTGTCAGGAGTGGGATCTGTTCGCGGACCTGTCGCTCGAGGAGGCCAAGACCAGCAGGACAGAAAAGCCCGACGGAGGGGCCAACGTTGAGAAAGGCGCAGACCCGTCTGGGGTTCCGGTAAGCGGGGCCTAGATTGGGGGAAATAAAGGGATCCTGGTAAAAAGGGAAACATAAGTAGTGAAACCGCACTTGGAGGTGTCCTCTGTGTTTTTTCCCCACCAGGAGTCGCTGTTCCGGAGCAAGGATGGACCCCAAGGAGATCTTCGCTTGGATGACGATGCAGTTCCAGAAACACCAAGAACTGACGGGGAAGATGGTGGAAGACTCCTTGACGGCGGCACGAGAGCAGCAACAACCGGTGCTGAATATGCTCCAGGATTTTTTTCAGCGAGGGATCGAGGCTCCCAGGGGCGGTGGAGCCGGAGCGACTGGACAGGGGCCAGGAGGAAGCGGTGCGGTAGGACCTTTATCCCTGAACTCACTTACTTGGGGAAAATTGTCTGAACAGGATAATGTAGATGATTTCCTGACCGCCTTCGAGAGGGTGGCAGTGGCCGCAGGGTGGCCACAAGAGCAGTGGGCCATGCGGTTAGTGCCTTCATTATCTGGGGAAGCTCTAGGAGCCTTTAGAGACTTGGCTCCTGGGGACGCTGCCAACTATGGGAGGTTGAGAGAGGCCATTAAAGACCGGTATGGACTGAGTACCCAGGCTTATAGGCGTAAGTTTCGGTCCACTAAATGGGAAAAGGGGGACCCCCCTAAAGCGCTGGCCACTAGACTGATGGACTTGGTAAAAAAATGGTTGGAACCTGATCGCCACACCACGGGAGAGATGCTTCAAGAATTAGTAGTGGAGCAGTTCCTGCAGGGCCTTCCCAGGGAGATTAGGGCAGGATTGGTCCAAAGGGGCTGTAAGACGGTGGAGGCCGTGACAGCCGGGTTGGAGTGTTATTTGGAAGCCCAACATTGGGGAGAACCCGACCTGGAGGGGGGTAAGCCCCGAACTGTGGGAGGCTGGGGTTCCAAACGTTCCTTCTTTAAGCCAGGTCCCCAGGGAGGGAAACCCGATTACGGCTGGGGTGGTAAAAAGCCCGTAGTGCCCTCAGGCCCTGAAAGAAAGGCCCCCTCGTATGAAGGAAAACTCTGTTATAAGTGTGGGAAGACTGGGCACTTCCGGAGGGATTGCCCAGGTCGAGAGGGATGGACCTCGCAGGTTGCCCAAGGGTTTAGGCCTCGGTATACTGCTAAGGTGGAGGTTGAGGGTTTACCGATTGTAGCCATGTTAGACTCCGGGGCAGACCAGTCCATGATCTCCAGGAGGTTATGGGAACAAATAAGAAAGAGGAGGACAGGAGGTAAGGATACCTATGAGGGAGCAGTGGCTATTCAATGTATACATGGGGCCAGTACTCGTTATACCATAGGGTTCACGTGAAGGGGCCTACAGGGGAGATAGAGATAGCCGTTGCCGTTCTGCCCAGACTGCCACAGGAGATGATTTTGGGAAGGGACTGGCCCCCCTTTACCGAGTGTATTAGTGAAAAAAGAGTGTTGGTCACTACCCGCTCGCAGGCTCGGCGAGACCCTGAGGCTGAGGAAGAGGGAATAGGAGGTATTTTTCCTTTTCAAGGAGAGGTTTTAGGGGAGCCGGGAAAAGAGAGAAAGGGGAAAGCTTTGAAAAAAAAGGAGCAGAGGGGCAGACGGGAGGCCTTGGAGCAGGCGAGAAAAGAAAGTTATCTGCCAGTGGCCCCGAAAGAATTGAGCGAGCAGTTTCCCCAGTTTCATAGGGAGCAGGCCACGGACCCTACTTTAGAATATGCCTGGGAACGGGCCCGACAGGGGGAGGGCCAGGAAGCCCCGGGGTTCATGATAGAGGGGGACACTCTATATCGCAGGGTACCCAATTGGGAGAACTCTGAAGCGGGGAGACAGCTAGTAGTCCCCCAAGCTTTCCGTCCCCTAGTAGTAAGGCTCGCGCATGATCACCCTTTGGGGGGGCATAAGGGCTCCCAAGCTACCCTGACTCAGATATTGGGCCGGTTTTATTGGCCAGGAGTTTATGGGGAGGTGGAGAGGTATTGCAAGTCCTGCCCCAACTGTCAGAAGGTGACAGACCGGCTACCGCCTAAGGCACCGTTAAAACCCCTTGCTAGAGTGGAACAACCGGGATATTATTGGCCCAGTAACAAAATCTCAGAGAGGCTTACTCTACGTTTTAGTGGTTATGGATATGGCCACTAGGTACCCCTGGGCCATTCCTTTGAGAAGCATGTCAGCGAAGGTCATTGCCAGGGAACTGATAAAATCTTTTGTGAGGTGGGATTCCCCCAAGAAGTTTTGACCGACAGGGGGTCCAACTTTATGTCAAGTACCTTAAGGCAAGTGTGGGAGGCTTTTGGGATACAACATATCCGTACAGCGGCCTACCATCCTCAAACTAATGGGATGGTGGAACGTTTTAATAGAACTTTAAAGGGTATGTTGAAAAAAGCGTTAGGCGAGGATAGAACGGGTTGGGACCAACTGTTACCCTTCGTGCTATATGCCTACAGGGAGAAGGTGCAAGACTCATTAGGAGTTGCGCCTTATGAATTGATGTTTGGACGGAGGCCCAGGGGCATTTTGGATATTTTACAAGAACACTGGGTACCCCCGGACACCTCCGATCAGTCAGTGGTCGAATACCTACAGGATCTGAGGACCAGATTAGATAAGTTACAGGAATATTCCCAGGAAAGGCTTGAACAGAGCCAAAATCGGCAAAAGGAATATTATGATAAGGGTACTCGGGAGAGGGAGTTTGTAATAGGAGATAGGGTCCTTATCCTAATCTCGGAGGATCCTCATAAGTTTGCCTCTAGATGGAAGGGTCCCTGGGTGGTGAGGAGGAGACTTGGGCCTCTTACATATGAGGTGGCGAACGAAAAGGGGCGGGTCCAAACCTTCCACGTTAACCTGATGAAACCCTGGGTAGCAAGAGTAGGCTTTCAAACCCGGGGAGATGAAAAGGAGGGAGAGGAGTTGGGACCGCAAATAAGAGATATTTTCAAGCCCGGTGAACCAGGGGTTAATCCCCGGTTGACACAAGTACAAAAGAAAGAGATAGAAGGCTCTTGAAAGGGTTTGATGATGTGTTGACGGCCTGCCCTGGAATACTCACCTAGTGGAGCATGACATCATAACGGAAAGGGGTAAGTAGTTCGGCAAAAGCCATATAGGCTGTCCCCCAATGAAAAGGAGGGAGGTGATAAAACAGGTCCAGGAAATGTTAGACTTCGGGGTGATCGAAGAGTCAAATAGCCCCTGGTCAAGCCCAGTGGTGTTAGTACCAAAACCCGAAGGGGAGTGGAGATTCTGCATAGATTTCCGCCAGCTTAATAATATCTCGCAAGCAGATGCATATCCTATGCCCTATATTGAGGAGCTGGTGGACAGGCTAGGATCTGCACAATATCTCACCACCCTGGACTTGACAAAAGGGTATTGGCAGATTCCCCTTACGGCAGGGGCACAAGCTAAGACCGCCTTTAGTACGCCCATAGGCCTGTACCAGTTCAAAAGATTGCCCTTTGGCCTTAATTCAGCTGCTGCAAGTTGCCAGAGGTTGCTGGACAGGGTTCTCCGACCTCATCAGACATATGCCGCCGCATATATGGATGATGTGGTAATACATAGTGGAGACTGGAACACCCATTTAAACCAGGTAGAGGCAGTGCTGCAGGCTTTTAGGGAGGCAGGTCTCACCCTGAACCCAAAAAAATGTTATTTTGCGCAGTACAGGGTGAAGTATTTAGGGTATAATGTGGGAAGGGGAGAGGTCCGGCCCTTATTGAATAAGGTTAAAAGCATCCAAGAGTTTCCCAGACCAAACACCAAGAAACAATTGCGTAGATTCCTGGGGATGGTAGGATATTACCGCCGGTTCATCCCTCATTTTTCCGCAAGGGCCACTCCCTTGACTGACATGCTGAGAGGGAAGAATCCAGACCACTTGAGGTGGGGAGGGGAGGAGTGGAGGGCATTTGAACAGATGCAGAGGGCCCTGTGCCAGGAACCTGTGCTGAAAGCAGTTGATTTTGAAAAGCCCTTTGTCCTTCAAACAGATGCTTCGGGGAGGGGGTTAGGCGCAGTGCTGTCCCAACAGCATGAAGGGGAGGAACACCCGGTGCTTTATTTAAGCCGGAAACTCCTGCCTCATGAGGAACATTACTCCACCATAGAAAAGGAGTGTTTAGCCATACGATGGGCAGTGCAGGAGTGTAGTGTCTATTTAGAAGGGAGAAAATTTAAGTTGGTAACGGACCATGCTCCCTTGAAATGGTTGAATGTGATGAAGAATAATAATGGGAGACTAATGCGATGGTACTTAGCATTGCAGCCTTTCCAATATGCGGTGGAGCATCGTCCCGGGCGATGTTTAGGAAATGTTGATGCCCTGTCCCGGGTGGAGGAGGAGGAGGAAAAAGAATGCGGGGGTGGAAATTTAAGGGGGGGGGTATGTAAAGAGTATGTAGGACGGGCCCCAAAGGAACCCTGGGATAGGCCAGAATACCCCCGTTATAGGCAGGCATTCCCCAGGAAAAAACTAGAAATAAAGAACTACAACTCCCAGCATGCCCCAAGGGAGACCGGGGATAAGAGAAACTATGTGCATTCCCAGGAGTCTCCAGAGGAGGGCCGCAGGGGAAGGAATAAGGCTGATTCTCCAACCTGGTGGAAGAGGTGGTGGAACAGGTGGGTGGAGAAAGAAGAGCCACCAAAGAGCTTTAATGAAAGAAAGGGTGAGCAGCTGGGAGAAGGGCGGGGCGAGGAGAATATGGATTGGGCTCCTGAGGAGAGAGAGGCAGAGAGTGAGCCTTGCCCTATGGAGTTGACTGAACCGGAGAACACCCTGGAAGAGCCGATGGACTTTTCGGCTCTGGCTCAGCGAAAGCCAAGGAAGTAGCGGGGCCAAGCCGGGTCAAGCGGGAGGAGGTCAGGTAGGAGTATGACTGACCAAGAGGGTGGGACCCTAGGCTTTGAGCCCGCGCAAAGCCATTACTGAACTGTGTTTTGAAAGCCTGGCTAAACTGAGCTGTGTTTTGAAAGCTTGGCTAGAACTGAACTGTATTTTTGAAAGCTTGGCTAGAACTGAACTGTGTTTTGAAAGCCTAGCTGGACTGAGCTGTGTTTTTGAAGCTTGGCTAGAACTGAACTGTGTTTTGAAAGCCTGGCTCAACTGAGCTGTGTTTTGCAAGCTTGGCTAGAACTGAACTGTGTTTTGAAAGCCTGGCTCAACTGAGCTGTGTTTTGCAAGCTTGGCTAGAACTGAACTGTGTTTTGAAAGCCTGGCTCAACTGAGCTGTGTTTTGCAAGCTTGGCTAGAACTGAACTGTGTTTTGAAAGCCTGGCTCAACTGAGCTGTGTTTTGCAAGCTTGGCTAGAACTGAAAGCCTGGCTAAAATGAGCAGTGGGGTAAAGCTTGGCTAAAAGTGAAGTGTGTTTTTGGGAAAACCCCGCTACTCTGAACAGGGTATTTTTTTTTCTTTTTTCTTTTATTATTTGCTGCTACTCTTCCCCAGGAGGGAGGAAGAGGAAGCAGCTGTGGAAGCCTGGACTGGGCAATTAACCGGCTTGAAAAAGGGTGAATGATAACTGTGCTTTGTTTTGTGTTTTGGGGCCACAACCGAGGGAAGGAGGGAAGCCCCTCCTAGGCCATAAAAAAAAGTCATTGTTTCTGAGGGGAAAAGGAGCAGTACTGGAAGGTGTTCTTCAGGCTGTGGAGAGCTGCAACCGCTGAGAAAAGAGGATCCACTTTACAATATATATATACAATCAGACAAACTAAAAGGACATACTTTAAATCCAATGTCAGGCTTCTCATGGAAGCACAGGGTTTGTGTGCCCTTGGACCACTGCCGTGGAGCGGCAGTGGCAGGCAAAACCACCCCCAAACCAGAGGCAAGGCAGAACAGGACTGGAACCCCGGACTGGAGTTGCAGCAGAGGCAAACAAGCTGGGACAGGCAGAGCAGGAACAGCTAGACTTCACCTGCGCTTGACCGCCGTTCCCCAGGAGATGAGCCCGTGGGTGCAGGCGGCCGGCAGGACTTACAGGACAGGGCAGGAACTGGATACCAACAGGAAACACACAACAGTCAGGACTAAACGCAGCCAGGCAGCCACTAAGACAGAAGCACAGACAGGTGAGAGTCAGGACTGAAAGCTGCCAAGCAGCCACTAAAAAGAAACATAGACACAAGACAAGGAAATGCAGACCAGAAACAAGACTAGGAACTAAGCAATAAAACCAAAGCTAACTACACACAAAAACTAGAACCAGGCAAGAAACTCAGACTAGAACTGGACTAGGCAGAAGTGCACAACCACATACCAGGGACCTTAGAAGATGCAAAGGCAAACACAGAAGTTTCCAGGTGGCTAATAAAGCCCATCAGCAGCTGAAGTTGAAGCTGCAGGAATCACAAGGCAGCTACGGGTGCTGTTCAGGCACAAACAAGAAAAGCAAGTCTGGCAGCCTGGAAGATCCAGACCGGACTGAAGTCTGGAACTTGTGACAGTTCATAGCAGCCACCAGTTCAGGCCACCAGAGGGCAAGGTGAGCACAGACAAGGAAACAGTCACTACGGTGACATCCAAAATAGGACCAGATTATAAAGACACACATAAATTATTCCAACTCGTACAAAAACTGATTGATACTTCATCGGTTATCACAACTAAAACAGACACCCCATCAGTAGATGATCTGGCTACATACTTCAACGAGAAATTATTAAACTACGTTCTACCTCGCCACTCAATCCTACTGACTACGAAAAATTCATTAATTGCTTGGATCCAACCACCGACGAATATCCAGCACACTGAATCTGGACAAACTTTGATTTATTGACGGAGAATACAGTTAATTGATTAACAAATTCGCCAAGTCCCATTGCAAATTGGCCCCATGCCCTAGTTATCTAATAAAATCTGCTCCTCAACGTTTTTTTAACAGACCTCACCCCCTACTTAAACAATATGCTCCAACATGGTTTTTTCCCGGTGGATAAAGGTAGTATTCTGCTTACCCCGATTCCCAAAGACTTACTTATAACATTTAATGTTTTCTTTAACTACCGCCCGGTTGCATCCATTCCTTTCATCGTCAAATTAATGGAAAGTCTAGTTACTAAACAGCTTACTATTTAAATAACTTTTCAATATTACATGTATCTCAGTCAGGATTTCGATCTAATCATAGCACCGAAACAGTGCTATTAACACTTAACAAAATTTAAGCAAATTATTGCAGCTGGCAACAATGTTCTCCTTTTACAATTTGACATGTCTAGCGCTTTCGATATGGTTAGCCATAATATTCTATTGAACATCTTAGAATATTTTGGAATTGGAGGAAATGTATTGAACTGGTTTAAAAGCTTCCTAACCACTAGAAATTACCAAGTGCTTTCACATTCTATTACATCTTCTCCATGGAAACCCGAATGTGGAGTGCCTCAGGGATCGCCGCTTTCACTGACTCGCTTCAACTTAATGATGACACCACTGGTAGAATCATTATCCAATCAAGGACTCAATCCTTACATCTATGCTGATGATGTCACGATATATATCCCCATTCAGAAATGACAAAGAAAATCAATCAGAGCTTCCAAATAATGAATTCATGGGCCGATGCATTCCAACTAAAGCTTAATGCTGATAAGACTCAATGCCTTATCCTTTCATCACAATATAACAAGGTCAATTATGCTAATATTAACACTTCAAACCACGTTCTTCCTGTCTCGGATACCTTGAAACTCCTGGGAGTCACAATTGATCGAAATCTTACCCTAGAAAGCCACGCAAAAAATGTAACAAATAAAATGTTCCATGCAATGTGGAAACTTAAAAGAGTTAAACCTTTCTTCCCAACCTGGTGCAGTCAATGGTGTTAAGCCATTTGGATTATTGCAACTCCATTTATGCCGGATGTAAAGCACAAATCATTAAGAGACTTCAAACAGCCCAAAACACTGTAGCCAGACTCATATTTGGAAAGGTGAAATATGAAAGTGCCAAAACCCTCAGAGAAAAATTATACTGGCTACCATTAAAAGATCGAATTACATTCAAAATCTGTATCCTGGTCCACAAAATTATTCATGGTGAGGCCCCGACATATATGTTTGACCTCGTTGATTTACCAGTAAGGAATACAAAAAGTTTGTTACGTACTTTCTTGAATCTCCATTATCCCAACTGCAGAGGATTTAAATTTAAATCAATATATGCATCTAGTTTCTCCTACATTTGTACGCAACGTTGGCATGCACTGCCGAATGCCATAAAAACACCACACGATTTGGCAGCCATCCGAAAACTATTAAAGACTAGCCTGTTCAGAGAGACTTATCAAAAGGACCCTTCTTATAAAACAGGACATCAGAACTGTACCAGAATTAGTTAACATTGAATTATTCTTATATTGGTTACTTTAACACATTGTCATTATTGAACACTTTTCACTACCCTTGATTTCAGCACCTAATTTACTGTGTACTCTATACACTCTGATTGGAACATTCTTCTGTATTTTTTATTCCGGAAATGGCGATCACCACTACGGTATTTGTAAGCCACATTGAGCCTGCAAAGAGGTGGGAAAATGTGGGATATAAATCCAGAAAATAAATAAAACTCCAAAAACGGAAGACTACAGGAAAAGGCTTGGAGTTCAGAGACTCTCCTAGCAGAAGCAATGGCCGCCAAAAATAAGGCCTTGAGAGTTAAGTCCTTAAGTGAACAAGAAGACAACGGCCTTGAGACAGAACCCTGTGAACAGGGAGACAAAGAGGAGGCACAGACTGAAGACGCTGGAGGTCTGTGTACCATAGACGGCGAGGCCAATCCAGCACCACTAGGACTACTGGACCCCCGTGAGCCTTGATCCTTTGTAAAAGACGACCCAGAGGGGCCAGGGAGGAAATGTGTACAGAAGACCGGGAGGCCACTGTTGTAAAAGGACATCTATTCTCGCCACTGCCAAGTCTTTCCGATGACTGATAAAGCGGGGCACCTTTACGTTGAGACCAGAGGCAAAAAGATCCAGAACCAGAATTCCTCACTGTATCACTATCAATTGAAACGCCTGAGTGCTGAGAGACCATTCTCCAAGATCGAGCATGTGACGGCTGAGAAAATCTGCCTGAACGTTTTCGACTCCTGCCACATGGGAAGCCGAGATGGCGATCAGGTGAAGCTCCGCCCATGCCATGAGGCTCGCTGCCTCCCTCTGCAAGAGTCGACTCCTCGTTCCTCCCTGGCAGTTGACATAAGCTACTGCCATGGAGTTGTCTGATAGGACGCGCACCGCCTGGCCTTTTAACAGGAAATGAAACTCCTGCAGAGCCAGCCGAATTGCCCTGGTCTCTAACAAATTGATGGACTAGGATGGTTCCAGAGAAGACCACTGACCCAGAGCAAGCCTCCCTAAACAATGGGCTCCCCAGCCTCGGAGACTGGCATCCGTCGTTAACGCTATCCACTGGGAAGACTCCAGCGGCATCCCCCTGGTGAGACTGTCCACCCACAGCCACCAGAAGAGGCTGCTGCGCTCCAGAGAACGCAGAGGCAACCTCACCTGAAGGGAATCTGTCTGAGGAGACCATCTGGATAGAAGAGGAGATTGAAGAGGCCGCATGTGAGCCCTGGCCCAAGGGACCACCTCTATCGTTGCTGCCATGGAGGCCAGAACCTGAGGATAATCCCGAGCACATAGGACGCGTCTGTGAAGTAACCCCTGAACTTGAGACCCGAGATTAAGCACTCTGCCCTGGGGAAGATAAACCCAACCCCACGCAGTGTCGAAGGTAACTCCTAAGTACTCCAGGGACTGCGAAGGAACCACACGACTCTTGGCTGAGTTCACCACCCAACCGAGGGATTGCAGGAAACAAACCACCCAACCCGTGACCTGCACACTCTCCTGAAAAGATTTTGCCCTGATGAGCCAGTCGTCCAAGTACGGGTGGACAAGGATACCTTCCCACCTGAGGGCTGCTGCCACTACAACCATGATTTTGGTGAATGTCCGAGGAGCTGTAGCCAAACCAAACTGTAGAGCGCGAAACAAAGTGGTGGCCCAGAATCGCAAACCGCAGGAACTTCTGGTGAACGAGCCGGATAGGAATGTGAAGATAAGCTTCCGTCAGATCCAAGGCCATTAGAAATTCTCTGGTATGGCGGCCACGATCACTGATCGAAGGGTCTCAATTCGAAAACTTGAGACCGAGAACCCAATTGACAGCCTTGAGATCTAAAATAGGACAAAAAGAGCCCTCCTTCTTGGGAACCAAAAAGTAAATGGAATACCGGCCTTGTCTGTACTCCGAAGGAGGGACGGGACAAATGGCCTGCAGATCCAACAGCCTGCGTAGCGTGTCTCGTACCATGCCCGCTTGAGGCGAGCGCGACAGGGAGATTCTAGAAAGGCGTCTGAAAGAGGCTCGGCGAATTCTAAGGCATACCCGTCTTTAATAACCTCTAAGACCCTAAGACCCACTGGTCGGTGGTGACTTGGGCCCACCTCTGAAAGAATTGGGACAAACGAGCTCCTACAGGAATCAGAGGCGAGAGCCACGCACCTTCATTGGGACGGACAGGAAGGGGATCGGAAAAAGGAACCAGAGTCCCGACCTTCCCTACGGATGGCTCGAAAGGACAGAGTTCTTTGAAAAAATCTGGACCGCCGAGTCTGAGCTCCCCGACCAGTGCGAAATCAACAGAAATCCCTCACCCAACCACGGCCAAAAAAAGAACCCTCACTAGCCAGACGAGGCCTATCCTCCGGGAGACGAGGGACCTTCGTGTCCCCTAAACTACGAACCAACTTATCCAAGTCATCGACAAACAAAAGAGAACCCCAGAAAGGAAACTTAGACAACTTAGATTTGGAGGCAGCATCCCCATAGCCACAGGGACCGGCGGGCAGTGACCCCCAAAGCCAAGGACTTGGAGGACGCTCTGAGCAGATCATACAAAGCATCTGCCTGAAAGGCAGAACCCATCTCAATCTTGGACACTTCCGCATCAATAGAAGACATATCATCCTGTCAGGTTCTCAGGTTCAGAGCCCGCGGGGCCGGGCTCTGGAGCAAACGTGAGCCCTTGGGCTGCTGACGAGGAGCGACAGCAGCAGGCAAAACCCACCAACCAACACTGGGTAAGCACACCGGCAGGGACTGCAGGCACTGCCCAGCGAACCGGAACACATGGACTGGAATCCCCCGGACTGGAGGACACAGAACTGGAACACTGGACTGCAATCCCCCGGACTGGAACACTCGATTGGAATCCCCCGAACTGGAGGACCCAGGACTGGAACACCGGACTGGAGCACACCGGACTGGTCCACACAGCTTCACCTGCACTTAGCTACTAAGCCCCCCAGGAGTTGAGCTCCTAGGTTCGAGTAGCCGACAGGACTTACTGGATACCGGATGACATAGGGACCAGGAATGGAAACAGAAGTGCTCCTAAACCTAAACTGATCTACGTGCTCCCAATCCCTAAACCAGCAGGAGTGTTCCTAACAGTAAACTTACAAAAGGACTTCCTAAGCCCTATACTAAACAGGAGCTCCTAAGCCCTGCTCAAGAAAGGGACTTCCTAAGCCCTAAACTAACAGAGCAGGGAACTAAACACAAAGCTAACACAGGTGCTACTAAGCACCAAGCTACAAGCAGAGCTCTACACTAATAAGCTAAACACAAAACTAACAAGCTACCTAAGCACTGCTCTAGCAAGCTAGATACAACTAACAAGGTGCTTCCCAAGCACTACTCTGGCAAGTAACCAGAAGAGCTCCTAGCACTAAAAGGGAAGACAGGGGAGCCACAAGGAAAAAGCAGGGAAGCTAACACATAAGCCAAAAGTGATTCTAAATCACCAAACACCAAAAGCAAAGACTGCAATGCTCCCAATAGCACAAACCCAGAAGTACTTCTAACAGCAAACTCTGCAGTGTTCCTAACAACACCAAACCCTGAAGTACTTCTATCAACAACAGAGCTTCCAAAGCCCTACACACAGCAATGCTTCCAAAACCAAGAGGGAACAGCAGGGGAACCATAAGGGAAAAGCAAGAAAGCTAAACACACAAACACCAGTGCACACTGCACTAACACTAACCTGGACCTAAGCAAAAGCAAGCAGGGAAACTAGACACAACGTCAGAAGTGCACACTGCACCACCCTACCTACAGCAAACACCACTGTTGCAAAGGCCCTGAAGGAAACAACACCACTTCCTTATCAAGGCCCTCCCTGATGATGTCACACTCCCTAGACCTAGGCAAAAGCACACTGACCCAGAGAGGCCCAACCCACACCAATGCAAAACCGTGAAACACTTGAAGCCAGTACACCCAAAGAGAGTTAGAGCAACTCAGGCAACACACACACAGCTGTAGTGAAGTGAGACAATTAACCCCATGCTGCTGGAAGCTGCCAGCACAGAGACAGAGCCAGCTCAGAAAGGACAGAGAAAAGAAACAGAAGCCAGCTAAAAAGCTGACCCCCAGGAAAGAGGTAAGTTTGAGAGGGGTTCAGACCCCAATCATAACACATCCAAGGTCCTATCTAGAACTCTCTCTACCCAGCGGAAACAGGCTCTGGCTACCAAGGAACCGCAGATGGCCGCCTGTACCGCCAGAGAGGAGACATCAAAACTGTACTTAAGGAGAGCATCCAACCTCCTATCCTGGACATCCCGGAGAGCTGTTCCGCCGTCCACCGGGACCGTATTACGTTTGGCAACCGCCAAGATCACCGCGTCAACCACAGGAATCTTCAGGAGAGACCTGTCCATCTCTGGCACTGGGTAAAGATGGGTCATCAAGCTGGCTGGACGAAAGGAGGAATCAGGAACATCCCACTGCGCCTGAATAATATCTCGAATGTCCTGATGCATGGGAAAGGTTCTCCCAGAAGATCTGGTGCCTTTGACTAACATGTCCCCCTTGCGGACCTTGGAGGTCAGGGTCTGTTCCTGTTCAAAATGGAGATTTGAGGAGACTAAGGAGATGAGTTCCTGTAGATCCTCTTTATGAAAGATCCTGACCACCGAGGGATCAGCACTTGCCTCTGACGGACCTTGGTCCTCCCAAAGCCCCTCTGCCAACCCTTCCTCCTCCTCCAGGAAGAGCATCTAGACTTCGTGGTCTGAGGCTGGTTCCTCTTCTGGATCCCAGCAAGCTCAACCTCTTTTTGGAAGAGCTGAGGATCTGGAGGCGGACTCCCCCTTACTCCTGACTCCAACACCTGACTTGTGCATCAAGAAAACCTGGTACATCTGGAAGACAAACTCAGGGGGGAATCCCCCCTCCTGAGACCCCCCAGAGTGTACCAGAGACACTGCCCCTGATTGCAGAGAAAGCTGTGCAGGAGAAGAGAGCTCTCGGGTTGCAGGGCCTGCCTGGGGAGACAAAATGGCTTACTTCCCCGCCAAAACTGAAGGTCCAGCCACCTCCACAATTAAACGGGCGGGCGATGAGGAGGATGCGGCTGTCGATGCGGGTGGAGGAAGAGATGCTGCAGGAATATCAATGGCGGTGCAAAACTTGCAAGACCCGAGCACTCCCACTCCCCTGCGCTGGCAAACAGCATCTTTTGAATTTCTCTGCCATAGAGCTGATCTGCAGCTCTCTGCACCTCTTTGCCTTCGTTTTTTTTTTTTTTCACTCAAACAACCGCCACCGAACAACTGAAGAACGAGGGAGAGAGCAAAAAAAAAAAAACCAGACACCGATTGCTAGTGCAAGCATCAGAAAACCAGTAGAGCACGACGGAGCTGACTGCTCATTTGTAACTCAAGGAGTTGGGTTTTTTTTTTTCTTTTTGGTTTTACAACTAAAGAAGTGGCTGCCTCTCCCAAAGGCTAAAACACCTTTCCTCCGAAAGCGTTGGCCCTTCCCTGACAACCAAGGGAGATGGGGAAGAAAGGGGAAGGGACGCGGGAACCCCCAAGTTTACCACCCTAGAAGCTGGAGAAGAAAAGACTTTTATCTCCTAGCCTCTCAACAAGATTCCCCAGGTACAGAAGGCAACAATCCCTTTTTTTTTTTTTTCCAAGTAAAGAAAGAGAGAGAGAGAGAGAGAGAGAGAGAGAGACTAATGGGCTCACCTCCTGCCTGCTGGAGACTGAGAAAATACTAAGGCTAGGGTCACATGGCCAGGGCTCTTATTGGCTCTCTAGAGTCAGAAGTTTCTTAGTCTCCACCTGCTGGAAGGTGTGCATAACCCATCAGTCCAATCCTGGGTTGGTCCGGAGGGACACTAAGAAAATGGCCAATGTTCCTGCCAAAATCATAACCATGGGTCCTGATGCGTCAGGGAGGTGGGGAGGACGACAACTCCTAACAGCCCCCCCCCCAATCGCACTGTGTGCATACAGAACCAACAGATGTACTGAGCTGCTGGTTCCTGCACACAGAGCAACGCTTCCCGAAGGGCATCCCCGGCCACGTTAGCAGGCACAGGCCCAACACAATGCATGAACCTGCTTCGGCCCAAGATCCGGCTCCTGAGCAGCCCCAGGCTTTTTTTTTTTTTTTTCTTAAAGTGACAGGAGCAGCAAAAAGCCTTATTCACTAAAACATGAAAAAAAAAAGGCTGCCCAGGGCAATTTGGGTGAACTTTAGGCACCTGGGAGCTGCAAAGGGAGCCCATAGGGACACACCTAAACAGGGTGAAAGGGCAAGAGGGGAGGGGAGGATGGGGACCCATAGCCCTCAGGCAAGATCCCTCAGGATCAAGCCAAAGCCTCGCCCAGTGGCACTAAGGAGTGCGACTGGGGGCTGTAGAGCCAAGCTCCGAGCTCAACCAAGTACAGTCCTGAGACTGTGACCTGGGAGTAGCCATTGGGCTAAACCACACTGTGCATTCAGCAACAGAGCACCACAGCACAACCTACCACCTGCTGCAAGATAGAGAAAAATACTGGATTGTTCCAGAGTGCACTAGTGAAGTCACTGGTGGAATTCAGTTTTCTCTACCTCCATCTGCTGATGGGAAGGGATAACACCTGCTGGTTCAGAACAGCGTAAGCTCACGCTAAGAAATGCTTCTTTTTTAATGGAAAAAGTAGAGGGGCAATGGGGGGGTGGAGGGAGCCTATAACCTCCTCCTCCTTCTGGGCATGGCCCTGTGAAAACCTCTTGTCAGCTGCCTCTCTGAGCTACAGCTTGTGAGTCAAAGCTTAGGGCTACAGAGAATAAGAAACCTCCAACACAACTGAGGTAGGGGTCATGGTAAAAATCTCAGAAGCTACTGGCCCAAGGTAAAAGCAGTTAACTTAGCAGGGTTTAAAAAAAGGTTTGGACATGTTCCTAAAAGAAAAATCCATAAACCATTATTAAAGATGGGCTTGAGAAAATCCACTGCTTATTCTTCAGTTAAGCAGCATAAAATGTGTTTTACCCTTTTGGGATCTTGCCAGGTACTTGTGACCTGGAATGGCCACTGTTGGAAACAGGATACTGGGCTTGATGGACCTCTGGTCTGTCCCAATGTAGTGATGTGTATGTACACCATCTGCTGGAGGTAGAAAAATACTGAAAGAAAAGTTCAGTATCTCTACCTCCATATACTGGTCAGGAAGATATACAAATCTGCTGGTATGGACTGGTGTACTTGGACAGGAGAAAGAAAATTGTGCCACATAAGTTCTTCTCTCTAGAGCAGGGGTTCTCAACCTAGCCAGTCTTGGGATACACCTAGCCAGTCAGGTTTTCAGGATATCCACAATGAGTATGTATACCCATCAACTAGACTACTATGTGCGTTATATAGTTCAAAATATAATTACTCTTTATTACTTTGTTACTCACTACATGTTCACTCAAACAATTGAGCTCACATATATCATCAAGTCTCTTCAGGTGTTCAAACACTGAGCCACAAAGTCCATAAATGTCTCACATTACATGTTGTATTCAGCAAATCTTCTCTGCTGCAACCACCGTGGTTAATCAAACTATACGATCTTCAGTGTGTCTGATGTCCACGCATTATATCCCAAGGCTATAGTCCAATCCTGGTCAACTCAATTCAGTTCAAATGATGAAAAACTTTCATTTTGAACAGCAACGGATGTGAGATCTTCGCTGCTCACATCCCCTCTTTACACAGAGACTTGTCTGAATATAAATCACTCTTCTCAGACTTATTACAAACATACATCCGGTCTCTTAGTAGTCTAGTTGATGGGTATATAATACAGTGTGACTAACTAATATAGAGTGTAACCCTTGTAGTGATAATGACAATGAGTATGTATGAGATAAATTTGCATACAATGGAGGTAGTGCATGCAAATTTATCTCATGGACATTCATTGTGGGTATCTTGAAAACCTGAATGGTTCAGTGTGTCCCGAGAACTGAGTTGAAAACTGCTGCTCTAGAGTCCTACTGAATTTCAGTCTAGCTAGCAAACTCACCTCCTGATGCAATTATTTGGGATGGTACATAGCAAATGTCTCTCCCTGCTTGTCGTATATCTACACTGAAGGAGAAAGGTGGAAGATCAGTGCCAGTATACCGATAGCTTTGCATGATGTTCAGTTTCCTGAGCTTGAATTTTGATCCTAAAGAATTTCTCACATGACTAGTAGGAGCAGAAATGTACCTTTACCTAGATCTATGTTTAGATAATGAAGTCAAAGACATGCAAATAGTAGAACTATTTGAAGAAAGTGATCATACAACTGTAAACAAGGTCTCAAACAAATCACTACTTAGCTTTCTCTGAGGTCTGTCATGAATACTAAATTGTATACAATTCTTTAGAAAAATCTCTAATCAAAGTCAAACAGACTTGTATACTTGTTCGTATATTGGACCTTTGATATAATCATTTCCAGTTTTATAACCAGAAGCTTCACAGCAGCATTGGTAAATTGGCTAAGGTAAATGCATCTCTCAAAAAGGTAATGATAATCTCACTGATGGGTAAAAGTACAAGCAGAATCTCAAGAAATTATACAGTCACAATTTTACTGTAATGCTGACATGGAAATATTGAACACACCAATTCAAAAACTTACCTGAAGATGGTTGGCAACTAAACCCCAATCTTCTGTTCCATGTTGTTCTACCAGCTTCTTTAACTTGTCATCCTGAGAATATTTAAAATATCAGTATCAACATGGAGATACAGAACTCTTACACAACGCAAACAGCAGTCTAGTAACCAATACCTCATCTCTTGTCCATTTTACTCTGTTCCAGATTTTCTTTGATCCTTTTTTCGGTGGTACTTCATAATCATGGTCAGCAAACTGAAGGTCATCATCTTCATCTTCACTACAGAATAAAGTATTTTTAAAAAACCATTAAATCTGAACTCAATGTTGATTGCTTTCAAAAAAGGATGAACCATGAACTTATACATTTTCTTCATATATACCACTGCTTAACATTTCACACTGCAGAAGAAAAATGTTCTGGAAAATCTGTAAAACTAAATTGCATCTTAAATGCTTATCTTTTTAAATTACAGGGCCCTATTCAGCACAAAGTTTCTCAGGCACAAAAATGAAGAAACAACCCCACTTTAAAAGTTCAACAGAAAAAAAAAGTGTTAAGTTTGAGGCTAAATTTTGAGATAAACTTTTAGTGAAAGTATCAAAACAAAGTGTTGTGTTATGTTATGTAAAGGATTTGTATCCTACCAAAACTCTAATCAAATCAGGTTCAAAGTGTGTAACAATATCATCAAATATACAGTCGTAAATGAAACATATAGCCAGTGCTTCCAGGAAATGAATCAGGATAGTGCCAGGCCCCCTGCACTGACATGAGAGCGCCTTTCACCTCCGTGTGAAAGCACTGCAGATCACCTGCAGCGCTTCCACACGGAGGTGAGAGGCGCTCTCATGTCAGTGCAGGGTGGCCGATACGGAGGGGGGGCGGGAGCGGCGTCGGGGATGGGGGGGTGGAGGTTGGCGCGCCGGCGATGTTGCTTCATCTCCAGGCTCCAGCGGCAGCGTCCGTTTCCCTCTCTGTTCCGCCCTCTGACATCATCACGTCTTGACGCGAGGGCAGGACAGAGAGGGAAGTCTCTACTGCGCATTTGCGGGTGAGTCGGTCACTTGTCATTTATATGTTTGATTTGTTGCATTTGTATCCCACATTTTCCCACCTATTTGCAGGCTCAATGTGGCTTACATAGTACCGTTTTGTCAATCGCCAGTTCCAGTATAACAAGTACAGAGTGGTAATGTGATAAAAGTTCATGTGTGACAGGCCGAATAGGGAGACAGGAGGAAGAGGAGTTGTTAAGTAATGTCCAGTTCGAGTATTAGTTACTTTGTATTGCAGGGTTCAGGCATTTAGGTTGGTTCATTAGGGTATGCCTTTTTAAACAGGTTAGTTTTTAATGATTTCCGGAAGTTTGCAGGGTCATGCGCTGTTTTCACGGCGTTTGGTTGCGTGCTTATATAATGGAAGCTGGATGCATATGTTGATTTGTATTTGAGTCCTTTGCAGCTTGGGTGGTGGAGATTTAGGTACGAGTGTGTTGATCTTTTTGTGTTCCTGGTTGGTAAGTCTATGAGGTCTGTCATGTATCCCAGGCCTCACCGTAGATAATTTTATGAACCTGAGTGCAGATTTTGAACACTATATGTTCTTTGATAGGGAGCCAATGAAGTTTTTCTCGTAGGGGTTTGGCGCTTTTGAATCTCGTTTTTCACTATCACCAATACTTTTCAACATAATGATGATCCCACTGGCTAACTCGTTATCAAAGCAAGGCCTTAACCCGTTCATCTATGCAGACGATGTCACAAAATTCATTCCCTTCAGACATGATCTAACAGAAATTACCAATGAAATCAAACTCGGTTTGAACACCATGGACTCATGGGCAAACTCTTTTCAATTGAAACTGAACACTGAAAAAAACACACTGCCTCATCCTCTCATCCCAACACAATACGTACAAACCACAACCTTAATCACCCCAGACCACACCCTCCCTATCTCAGACAGCCTGAAAATACTTGGCGTCACAATCGACTGCAACCTCACATTTGAGAGCCAAGTGAACTCCACAACAAAGAAAATGTTCCACTCAATGTAGAAACTTAAATGCGTAAAACCTTTCTTCCCGAGGGAAATATTTTGCAACCTAATACAATCAATGGTACTAAGCCATGCAGACTATTGCAACGGAATCTACGCGGGATGCAAAGAACTCACAAAGAAACTCCAGACCAATCAAAATACAGCAGCCAGGCTGATATTTGGTAAATCACGATTTGAAATCACCAAACCCCTTCGAGAAAAACTGCATTGGCTTCCAATCAAAGAACGTATTACCTTCAAAATCTGCACCCTGGTCCACAAAATTATCTAGGTCAAGCCCCAGGATACATGACAAACCTCATAGACCTACCAATCAGAAACATGACCAGATCATCTCGAACATACCTAAACCTCCACTACGCAAACTGCAAAGGCCTTAAATACAAAGCATCCTATGCATCCAGCTTCTCCTATATAAGCACACAACTATGGAACGCACTGCCAAAACAACCTACGACCACCTAAACTTTAGAAAATCACTAAAAGCCAACCTGTTCAAAAAGGCATACCCCACCGACTCAACATAAATAACTACACTCTGCAATACAGCAAAACCAAAGCTTGTAATGGACACTATATAACCTTACCCCTCCTCAACCCCCATTGTACCTGAAACACATGTACCTTTATCTGACCACAATATCACCTTGTATTTGTTTCTCTACTGACTTGGCGAATGCCTTTACGGTACTATGTAAGCCACATTGAGCCTGCAAATAGGTGGGGAAAATGTGGGATACAAATGTAACAAATAAAAAATAAATAAATACAAGAGGGCTTTACGAGACTGGGCATCCAAATGGCAGATCACGTTTAGTGTGAGCAAGTGCAAAGTGATGCATGTGGGACAGAGAAACCCGAACTATTGCTATGTAATGCAAGGTCCCGCATTAGGAGTCAATGACCAGGAAAGGGATCTAGGTGCCACTGTTGATGATATGGTGAACCCTCTGGTCAGTGTGCAGCGGCGGCAGCTAAGAAAGCAAATAGAATGTTAGGTATTAATAGGAAATGAATGGAAAACAAAAATGAGGACATTATAATGCTTTTGTATCACTCCATGGTGTGACCAAACCTTGGATGTTGTATGCAGTTCTGGTCAATATATCTCAAAAAAGATATGGTGGAATTAGAAAAGGTCCAGAGAAGGGTGAAGAAAATAATAAAGGGGAAAGGACAACTTCCCTACGAGGAAAGGCTAAAGCAGCTAGGACTCTTCAGCTTGGAGAAGAGACAGCTGAGGGGTGATATGATAGAGGAATATAAAATAATAAGTGGAATGGAACAGATAGATGTGAATCTATGTCACAGGTAGACATGAATCGATTTCTAAAAATACTAGGACTAGGGGGCACGCAATGAAGCTATAAAGTAGTATATTTAAAACGAATTGGAGAAAATATTTCTTCACTCAATAAGCTCTGGAATTTGTTGCCGGAGAATGTAGTAAAAGCAGTTAGCTTAGTGGGGTTTAAAAAAGGTTTGGTAGGCTTCCTAAAAGAAAAGTCCATAAGCCATTATTAAAATGGGGAAAATCCACTGCTTATTTCTAGGATATGCAGCATAAAATGTATTGTACTGTTTTGGGATCTTGCCAGGGTACTTGTGAACTGGATTGGCAACTGTTGGAAACAGAATGCTGGATTTGACGGACCTTCGATCTGTCCCAGAATGGCAATACTTATGTACTTATGAGAACCCCTTTCATGACACCTCTTCCAACATCTAGCAGGGAATCCGGGAAAGATTTTGGTTAGGTGTGCGTGGGTCAACTACCATCTCAATAATACTTTCCAATTACCTTCTTTAACACTGGCTGAAATGGACATCCTACTAGCTTCCTTACAAATATCCCTCCAGACTTGGTCTTTCAGTACCATCTTCAAATCCTCCTCCCACTTACCATATATGAGAGCTTATAAAAGCCCTTCTGTGTAAGTAGTCCATATAAATGGTTGCGCAATCCTCTCACACCCTATAAGGTTAACCATAATTGTTCAAAATTGATGAGCTCCCTTCGACCAGCCTCTACCCACTCCTCCTACTGTAGACTATGCCTTTTTCTCAAGAAAGTGTACAATTTCCTACTGAGAGGCCCAAAATTATTTTGAATTTTTAAAAAGAATTTTACTCTGCCATGTTCAGTCAGTTGCCTAAATGTTTCCATTTCAAACCCTATCCAATCTGTGGTCTAACTCATTCACCCATTTCCTTAATCCCCTATATTTTCATTAGAGTTAAAGAAATTCTTTCTTGAAAGACGACTCCTTCAAGAATAAACCTTTTTAATTGCTAACAAACTAACAATTTTATAGACCCGAGCTGAATGCCACCCACCCATGCATGGTGAGCTATAGGAGTGGAGGTGACACCAGAAGCCAGGTAGAAGTTGGAAAGGCCATGGGGAGCTGCACAAATCAGCAGTTTTGTATTGTGCACAGCTGCAACTGAGAGGGAACATTAATAAAATTTAACAATGACAGCAATTAATATTATAGTACCAGCCTAGAGATGAAACCTGAACAGTCAGCTGAGCAGCACACCAATTTAAGCTAAGATCAGGCTGATGCAGTTCAGTTTCTCTTTATTGCTTTATAACAACTAATTAAAATTTATCTCAATATTTTTTGTGTACTCTGTAATTTACCATATGATGCTTACATACTCGCAATTTTGAGTGACCATCACATTGTTTGCATTTGTTCATTTTTTTTAATGGTTTCACTGCAGTCCTCTACCCACTAAAAGTACACAGTCCTGCTCCCTACAACAGAAGCCTATCACTGCAATCTTCCTAAAAAATAAAAAAAATCACTTAATAAAATTGTGTTTTAACTGTTCATCTGTTGGGCAGCAAAGAGAATCCTGAGCAATTTACTCCACATAATAATTTGTGGTGCTAGGTCAATGCATGAGAGGGATATATACATTTTTAAAATAAATACTACCTAGTCTGGGAAACCACCTTGGTAATTACATACACAAAAATTATTCTTGATGTAATATGAACAGTTCCAACCTTTATTGCAACAGGGGACCTTCAAGGAAGTAAATGCAACATTTCATGTAATATATGCATCTAATGATGTGACTTTATCCAATATCTATGAAGGACCAAGGTGCACCTTCCTCCCCCCCCCCCCCCCCCCCCCCACGTTTGGAATACACTTCCCCTTTCCCTCTGTATTAACCTCTCCCTGAAATTCTTGAAGGTTAATTTAAAGAGCTGGCTTTTCATGCACGTTTTTGGAGACTGGTAGATTCCCAATGATAGTTGTGACCACTACATTTTATTGCTGCTTGATCCTCTATCCTCTCTTTTATTAAAATGATGAATGTGCACCTGGAGTTTTTTTCTTTTCTAAATTTTTAGATTTTACACCACTTTGCTCTGCCATGGCAGTTTGAGCATATAACAAGTTTTAAATATAGTATAGCCTATCAAAGTTTTTTTTTAAGGGAGGTATAGGAACAACACTGCCCTCTTTAAATTACAACAGAATAATGGCCACACAAAAATATAAAAGTAACAGCCACGTCACACTGGCAGTGGCAGATGTCCTGAACCTGCATCCCAACTGCTAGTTCAATAATGCATTTTCTTTACATGACATCGTTTGCACAGTCTGTTTTTTTTTTTTTTACAGTCTTTCCTACTCAATCATATCCTGACTCCCTGCCAGAAGCAAAGCATGCATCCTGCTGAATTGCAGCCTATTACAGAAAGTTAAAAGTATAACAAACTTAGCCAATTCGTTTATATACACCCAATCTGTTGCAAAATAAACTATTTGTGCTACCAAACATAACTATATGCACACCACTGACATTTGAAGCACCAGAAAAATTGAATGGGGGAAAATGGGCGTGTGGGATCAGGCTAACCTAAACGTGCTTGGGTTAGTTCAGATACGGACTATATGAATTGTTTGACCAGATCGAACTTTCAATGAGTTATATAAATTAACATTTCTTCAGAGACTAATTCAAATCCATCAGAACGAGGGAATAACAGCGAGAAGAGGGCGGACATGACAAGCAGAGAGATGAACAACAGGAATGGGGAAGGAATAATAAAGGAAGGAAAAGACGAAATACCAAAACAAGAAAGAGATGAAAACTATTAAGAAGAGCTAGGAAGGGGCGAGCTAAATACAAGGGATAGAGAGGGAGAAGGAAATACGGAAGAAAAAGGATGGTCGGGAGTAAAGCAGAGAGCGAAGTAGATTGGGGCGGGGAAAGAGTCACTCACCTGCGCGGTCTCTTTGCCATCCCCGCTGAGAGGAGCAGCGGCGGTGGTGATGGACCCAGACAGACGTGACCCAGGGGTCACAGTTCAGCTCTGGCGTGTCTCTTACACTCAGCGCTCAGAGCAGCGACTCATCCTTTACCAACAAGTGAAGCACCAGGGAGAATGAATGTGAAGCTGTGGTTACAGTACTACGCCGCACCAAAGTACACGGACCATGATACTCCCTTTCTGCCCACTGTCACAACAGCTCTGTCCTCGGCTCTCACTCCCACAGTACAGCGATTAGTTAACAAAACAGTGTTTCCTCCTCCTCTTCTTCTTTTTTTTCTTTCTCTCTTTTAGCTCTTCTTCTTCGTCTGTACCGCCGAATCTCGCGCCCAGCCTCCTTCTAGAACCAGGTTTGAATCTGCACACGCGGTCTCCCTGCCCATTGGCTGAGAGAGCAGGCGCGCGGGAGGGGGCGGTACCGAGAGACCGGGCAGACAGTGCACGCCTGGAACCTGACAAAAGTGCCTATGGGAGCGGGGTTGGGACTCGGGAGGTGGAGTTCGTCCCGCGCTGAAAGAAGAGGAGTTGCTGCCCGGCGCGGCCTTGGCGCGCGCGCGCGCACTGGGATAGAATGATGTTGTCTATGGCACGAGTCGTCGCTGTTTGTTGCTGTTTTGATTGGAGACCAGTGAAAAGCAATGGGATTCCGCGCGCGGCGCTTTGGTTATTTTTTTATGATCTGTATAAAACAACTGAACTGAATTCAATTTGCATTATATATAGAGAGAGATCGGGCATAATGCCATGATCTAGGCATCCCACTCAGTGCCCTATGATCGATGACGGCCTGTGAACAAAAAAAATGACCGTGCTAATACCGAATTGAACCAACCTAATGAGAGAAATCTAGTACTCCAGACACCTTGACTGAATTCGTCAGGCTTTGTGGCCAGGGTATTAACTTAGGAAGATTAAGGATTTCAGTTTTGCATTGCTTTGTGTGACTCCTCAGATTTGTAGGGGACTCCCTTTCTTAGTACCAAAGGTCGTCTCTGTTGGGACTAGATATTAAAGTCCCATGTCACCTCACCTGTCATGCACATAAATCATGGGGGAAACGGAAATAGCCTACCACTCTTCATCACAATCTTAAATTACTGGACGTCCCGATATTTGAGGATTGTCCCAAATTTGCATACTTGTCACTGATTGGTGCAATGCCATTGGCTAGTTGTCCCAAAGACAAGACAATTTCTACGTGTGTATGTATATGTGTGCTGAAAACGCACTTCTTCTTTCAATATTTGGCTCCCTACGATGCAACGTTCAGCAAAATGTGAGACCTGGCAGGGCAGGGCGCTCCTTTGCTCTGAGAGGTCAATAGAAAAATAGCTGCAGCAAAATCAAACAGCTCAACGCTAAAATTTAACTGATGCTCCATAGGCTCACAAAAAAATCAAAGGAAAATGTCTGAAAAAAAAAAAAACTAACGAGTCAATTAGAGGGAACTTGTTGAGCCGGCAACCCAAAGTCACCAAGCGCCATGTTCAAAACTGCAAAGAGATGCATCTGAAAGGTACTGCACAGAGGAAAGAACTGAGGTGGCCCTGGGAATTCCTGGTCATGTTTAGTAGTGTGTGCCGGAAAGATCTGTAAAAATCTAATGCGCGTTATTCTCAGCATCATGCCAGGCTATGTCGGGTGATATCACTCAATATTGAGCATATTATATATCCTTCTGCCCTGACCTCTGCAGCGTCTTCTTGTACTTTTTCTGGTCTAGGACTCCAGAACTCCCCTTATTTCTCTCTCTCTCTCTCTCTCTTTCTGCAATTCATCACTCTTAAGATGAACCCGCTCATACAGGAAAAGTGCTCACTTCAGTGGCTTTACCTAGTAGAGCCACTAGATGTCTCTACATAAATATGAATGGATGCTTCTACAATCTCTAAATTTCTACCTTTTTAAAATTCTTTATTTATAGTCTTTCTGGTGAACAGATTAAATGCGTTGTAAGAAATGTTACAATATATTTAAAGATAAGCTATTAGAAGCATCTTCTATACTGCCCATCTTTTTGTAAATACATTTAGGGCATCTATACAAAATAGCACTAGCAATCATTCCAACAGGCTTAGGTATTTGAATTTTCCATTTTTTATACAATTTCTGTATATTCCACTTTTGTTTTTTCAAATAGTTTGACTCAAAACTTGTATTCTTTCAAATGTATTCATTTGTTTTCCACAGATATTTGTACAAAACTAATGTCTGTTCTTCCTCTATAGCAACATAAAGTCTTACTCAGCAGGCCACATAAACTGAGAAGTTATCCAGGTAAATCCTGTAGAATATCTGGTTAAAGTCTCCCACTGGCTATAAGCAGTTAAAGTTTCTGGAAAAAATGTATCCAGATAACTTTAAACTGTATAAATAGCAGGTCTAAAATTATCAGCAATGCTCAGCTTAGTTTTGTAGTTAATCACCTCAAGCTTTTTGGTGAGGTGTGTCCTCAAAAGAAAGTAAACTATAACTGTGCCTCTTATAGCTAGATAAATGTTATCTGGTCAGTGGGAGGAGATTTTCCAAACCACAGTCTGTCCGGGTAGCCCCTTACGTTACCTGGCAGGGGTGGACTCACAGTGATCTGGGCTCTCGGGCAATAAGGATCATGGGCCCCTAACCACCTATCAAAAGTGATTAAATTAGATGTAAGGTAGGGGACAGTAGGCTCCCCTATTGCTGTGGGCCCTCAGGCAGTGCCCTGTTGTCCAAATAGTCAGTCCACCTCTATTATCTGGACAGGTCTTTCCAATATGAACCTGACAGTAATGTAGTAGATGATGGATGTAAAAGACCAATCTACCCATCTAGTCTACCTAGGATATATCAGTGCAAATAGGGATGCAATGTATTCACCTGTTGGATATCATTCCTTAAGTTATCCAAGGCAGTTTTTGTTGTCCTCCATTGTATTGCACCCTTATTCAAGATTCTCCTTTTAATGTAAATTCAGCATTGTCCTCAGCCCCCTCCATGTCCCAATACAATTAAATGGATAACTGAAAGGAGTATGGCTGTGTGTGATAAAAAGAAAATATGTTTCAGCAGTCAAAATTTATTTTTGTTTCTGGGGCAGAGCCAGTGCAAAGGTATTGGGTGCCCTAGACAAACCTTCAGCCTTATAGTCTTCCCTCCTGAGATTTTGATTATTAAACTCAACAATCATGATAACCCCAATACCACCCCTCCCACAACAATCCTGAAAAAGTGCATAATTGGACATCATGGATTAGATTCTGTATATCATGCCTACAAATTTTGTGCCAAAATGAAATTTGCCTAAGCACATTCTATAAAGTATGCCTTAATTTAGACG